>NC_064416.1:14167500-14510000 GCF_023375975.1 Astyanax mexicanus | reverse complement strand
CTGATTTAAATACAGTATAAGGGTGTACAAAATGATGTGTTCAACAGCTCAAATCTCTACTTTCTCCATTAAAGTCTCTATACTCTAGTAGCGGACACACTGCACAATGTCATTGAGCGTGGCATTAGCATCATATTAGCATTACAGACCATAGCATTACAGCTGCAGCGCAAAGCAGGTCCATAGAGCAGAGAATGCATTTTAATGAGTGTTGATATTTACCATGTTCAAGTTTATATTTATTAATATTCAATAACAGCCACAATTTACATTATGTCAAAATATGAAACACATCAAAAATAGAGTTATTGGGTTTTTTTTCTTATTATGTTATTAGATTTTTAACCTAATCTTTATACATAACAAATAAACTTACGATTCGTCCTCGTGTTGCGTTGTCAAACAGGGTGTTTTTCGACTTGATATCAAATCTGGAGGGGAAAATTAAAAGAGTAAATTTAGTTAAGATTAAGCATCTTCATTCTCATTTGCTTTCACTTATTCCCTCATACAATATAAGAAAATGTTTTTCTCATAGACAAACCAGTCAGAATTTTATGATTACCTCCTTGTTTCTACACACTGTTGGAATTTTAAAACACTGTCTCCACTAACTGTCCGCTCTATTAGACACTCCTACCTAGATGATCCACCTAGTAAATGTAAAGTCAGAGACAGAAGCTCTAAATCTGTTACATCACAATTTGTATTGGTCATCCTCTAGTCATTCAACATTGCTTACACTGTTTAACGAACACTGCAGGCAATTTCTGAAAACAAGAGTAGGGGCTTTGAGTGGTCCAGTGGGCTAAGCGCTGCCACTTTGATAAGGAGGTCGCTGGTTCGAATCCTGTTTATGTAGCTTGCCATCAACTGCCATAGCCCTGAGTGAGCACAATTGGCCTTGCTTTCTCTGGGTGGGTAGATGGTAATCTCTCCTCACATCTCCTCCACAGCACGAGTCGTCTATGAGCTGAGGCGCTTTCCTCCGAGAGCACTGGCTACTCTGCAATGCTGCATCAGCAGCAGATGGAAAAGAGGTGGTGTATGACTTAACATGTATCGATAGAGGTTTGTGCTGGTTTTCACCCTCCTGGTGTTGGGGCATCACTAGTGAAAAAGGACCTCTTAATGAGTGGGTTGGGTATTTTCTATGTAAATTGGGGAGATAATTGGAAAAAAATTAAATAAAACTTTTAAAAAAGAGTGTGCGCAGAAACAGACTTCAGGACTACAAAATATTCCTATATAGTCAATGTAGCTGATTAGAAGGACAGACAGTGAAGAAACAAGGAGGTGGTCATAAAATGCTGACTAGACTGTGTATATCCCAGCTTAAAAGTTCAGGGTCAGACATGCGACAGCACCCCTTAAGCAGATTGAGTGGGTATCAAACCCACAAACAAGCCAGAACTTTAACCACAGAATCAACACAAAACTGGCCCAAACTGTGTGTGTGCATCTGTGTATTTTTTGTTCACACTCACAGGTGTAGCTTCTCCCTGTTGAACGGCAGTGAGAGCACACGTGTGCGAGGGTTCACGAGCTCCGGGACCCCAGGTTGGAACGGCTGATTGAGCTTCTCCCAAAATGAGCTGATCGCTCCTGCTAGTCCAGTCTTCTCTTTCAGCTCATATGTCTGCAAAGCCAGGCAGAGAGGATTACCAACTAAAATACCAAACACAAACACTGAGGGCGAGGTCAGAGCGGGGTCAGGCCTGCAGCGGCCTCTCTGTAGGAGTTAGTTGATTTATGAAAGGGCAGAGGGGAAACCTGTGCAGACTGACAATATCTATAAGCCTCATATAAGACCATTTTCCCCATCTGCACTCTTCCTGTACTTACACACGTATAGTCTAAAACTCAAGTTAGACACAAAGACACAACACGCACATAGCATAGCAAATAATATGAGACATATCACACCAATAAATCACTTCATCACACTCCTCTGAGGAGTTGTAGCGCTCGCTGTGTAATCGGCTTGCCCTGAACATAATCAGATCCCCCTTTTTTTTACTCGCTGCAATGTTGAAACTTGGATTGATGTTTGGCATTAAAGCAGCCTTTAACAAACTGTGTCAGCCCAGAGCACTTACCAAGTTGGTTTTAGCCATCATGGATCCTAATCTCTTAAAACTCAAAACAAGATCATGTGAGTGTGTGGTTAACTCTTTTTTGGGCAGCCTGAGGAGAAATCTCTGTGACACAACCTTCTCCAAACCAGCTCCACCCCTCATTACTGTCAGTTCATTAACATCAGCAGGAAAACATAGATCTCCTTTTAAAGTTAGCTAATGAAAAAAAAATATTTTAAATATATTTTAATAAATGCCAAACCATTTAATGCATTCCTCATGATATTTAAAAATAATAATCATCATAATAATTATTGTAAAAATAATAATTGAAATAATCCACACAAAGGCCTAAAAACAATTAAATAATGATGTCTGCATACACACAGCATGTAAAATTGACGTTTGCATAAAATGTGACACATATCTGTTATACGTACCCAATACTAATCCAATACTTAGCAATGCACAGCCACAACTGCTGTGTGTTTAAAGAAATTCCTAAAAAAATGGTTGAACTCGGACACAGAAGGATGCGGCTGCAAAATCAATGATGAAGGCTTAAAAAGCACTATATAAAGAACACATGTGAAGCATTGCTCTTTAGTGCATGTGTATCATTTCAAAAACATCAACAGTTCAAATGAATGTTGGACACAGATTACATTGGAAGGATAGTTTGAAGAGCCTACAAAACAGATTTGGTAAGACTAATTTACCTGCTGTGTGCACATAGCCTATGTAAACTGTAGAAAAATGGAATTGAACTTTAAAAAGTCACTAAATCTTGTTAAATGTTATTTTGTTCTACATTTGTGTCACACTTGTATGCATTTATTAATATGTAGTCACTGTCACAGGCTAAAGCCTTGTTAAGAAGATTGGCTTTTGTAATTTTTAATTAAAGACAATGCTATTTATAGACTATTTTATTTCACTTTGAAGCATTTCTATTGGTGGATTTTATCATAAAATATCTCTAATGCTCTAATCTATATTAGTAAATCTTAAACTAATCTAAAATTGCAATTATTTTCATCAAATCATTCAACAAGAATCCAAATATTTTTGCATTATCTGAATCAGTTTGTCTTACATGGAAGATCCTTTTTTAATTAATTGAAAGTTATGACAATTTCACTCCACCAAGTCCTCTAAAACACATCTACCTCTTACATTATATTTAACCATTATATATAGTAATTGTTAATGAAAGTAATTATTTATTTTTATTTAAATATTTAGAATGTTCCTGATATATAAAGTGATCAAAAATTTAGATTCGGATTTCCCCCATTAAATATGATCAAAACCTCAGAAAGCTTAATCCAGTAGTCCTGATATCTGAGTCTTAATGCTGAATCCTCTATTAATGTTCTCTCCTGAGTGTGACTGGGGATTCTGCAGCGATTCGTGGGCGGAACGAGGGAACTCACTCTCTTGGTGGGGACTTTGATCTTCAAAAGCTCTGCCTCTCGGCTAAGCACAGACCAGGGAACATGCAGACGAGTGAAGCGCACTGTCTTCATCTGAGAGAGAGAGAGAGAGAGAGAGAGATACTGCATTAAATCAATCCGGCACAAGAAAGAACCCATCAGCAGCAGTCATCAGCAGTTTGACAAAAACACAACAGAATCTTTGATTAGAGCAAAACGCGACAAAAACAGACAACAGACAACTAAATCTGACATTCCATAACATCCCCCAAAAAGGGGGAGGGGAGCAGAACGACAGTCCTTATGCAATAATACACACACACACACACACACACACACACTATATGGAGAAAAGTATTGTGACCCTATTAAGAGAAATCAGCTAACATCTGTCCACATATAGAAAACATCATTTTTTATTATTTTATCTGTATTTTGGCATCCTGTTCATGCAAAAAACACTGTTTTTATCACTAAAATGATCTGACGAAACAATATTATCACAATATGCTGCCCACAATAACAATGATATCTCAATTATGTGATATATCACAATACAATTCCTAACAATACTTCATGACATCTGTGTTACTTAAGAGGATAAAATATTGGTAAAAAATCAAATATCAGGAATTATGGATTTATGGAGTCAGTTTCACAGAATATGACAAACAATATTCTTCACCATAGGTTTTCCCTACTTATTTAATTAGCTCCAACACGTGGAGTAATGAAGCACAATCTAGAGTCTAGAGTCAAGAATTTTACTAAAAATACTGATATTTGACATCATGTTTCAATACAATGCATTACAACAATACAAGTGTTACAATGTATTGTAATATCATGTGTTGATGTTTCTCTATGTGAGGTTCTATCATTAAACACAGGGCTAGCATGCTGATGCAAGCATTTTTTTCATAATGTGGATACCAATATTTTCAAAAACAGACAGAGGGAAATCTCAGTTTTATGAATATCCGGATACATGTGGTCAGGACCTAAAACCAGCTACATACGCCGGAGAGGCTGTGATAATTCTGTCCCAGACAGAGGTCATCCAGCTGCCTTGATTAACACCACAGGAGGGTGCACACACACATACACACACACACAAATACACACACTCACACACACACACACACACACACACTAATAAACAGAGAACCACGCACGCTTGGTGCAGCATCTGTTCAGCTATTGTGGTCTGGTTTGATGCTGCAGATAGGCTTGGATGGTTGCTGGATCATTGAGCAACACTGCATCTATTTACACACACACTTTCACTCACACACACACACGCACACACACTCACACACACACCTCTGGCCATGAGGCTCAGCAGTAATCTGTCTTTTGGCTGGAGACAACAGCACTCAATATTAATCCAACAAACAACAACACAACAGGAGAGTGATCCACCAGCTCCACACCAGTCTTATCAACCCCCAACCCTGACACACACAACCCTCAAATTTATGCAGATATGAGAATATAGCATATCATTAAATAGAAGTCCTAAAGGCTTTTTGGAGCCATGCCAAATATGTAGCCATGCCAAAGATGTTGAGTTTTTGGTCGGTGCTGCAAAGAACAGTTTTTTTCATAGAGGCCCTAGGTAAGATAAGCTAGTTAGCTAATGTCAGCTAACACTGTGATCAAAATGCGTAAGTGTGTAGTATATTATTAAGATAATCTTATTAGTTGTACTATAATACATTATCTTCCTTGTTTTCCTTTGTATCAGTCTGAATCACGTATGCATTAACTTTATCATAGAGCTTGGCAAAATCATTGTATTTTATCATATTGTGACACACTTCATCATATTGACATTTACATTTACATTTATGGTATTTAGCAGATGCCCTTATCCAGAGCGACTTACAACAGTGCTTCAAAGTTACTTAAGATATCCAAAGGTAGTTTGTAGACTAGGATCAAGAGATACATAGAGCTTAATCATGTTAAGAACCCTAGGAACCTTTTTTTTTTTTTTAGTTTAGGAACTCTTTGAAAAGATGTGTCTTCAGTCGACGTTTGAAGACCGTGAGTGACTCTGCTGTTCTGACATCCAGTGGAAGTTCATTCCACCACCTTGGTGCCAGCACAGAGAAGAGTCTGGATGTCTGTATTGACAATATGCTCTATATCAAGAATATTATCAGTGCTTAAAGCACACTGACCCAAGTAACTGCAGATTTAAATAGAGAGTGTAAAAAGTCCTGTTAAATAGAATGATGTAAAAATTTTCACTATGCATAGAAGAATAGCAGTATTTAAGAATCTGCCACTGCTGATTAATTTTATCCGCATATCAAATCATTGCAATGAATAGCATGAAAATATCTTTAAATATTTTTCTATAATATTTTTACCATATTGGTCAGGTCTGTCATCTATGCTTAAGTATAACTGTAATATTACACATTATTAACATACTACCATTAACCTCATACCTCATGTGTTAGTTTTAAATAATGTTTTATAAATCTCATATTGTAATGTCTCACTGTAGACCTAGTGTTTCGGTATTGGTACTAATATGATTATTATTGTCATTATCAAAAAATGCTATTGTGGTACTTGGGGCATTATACTAACAACACTAAACAGTCAGGTATCTATGCATCTATGATTATGACAAAAATTATTTCTTCATCAGTGGACAGGTGCAGGTGGTGTACCATATAGTTTATACTGTCTTCAAGGCGACTGTGAAGCCATCAATGAAGGTCACTGACTGACTAAATCGCAATAGTGTGATCTAATGTAATGTGTAAATACCGTATTTAAAAACACATTTACAGAAAGAAATGTAATTACCTTGTTGACCTCCTGCATACATATACATGGGTACTATCACAATCCCATATCCCCTAAAGGTTTGTTTGAAGTCCCTGTGCGAATGCAGTATAGTGGCTAAAGCAGTGTTTCTCAACCAGGGTGCCGCCTGGCTTCATCGGGGGTGGCGTCAAAATATTGCGCCTCACGTGCATATTTCCTTTCCAGAGTCAGCTCGTGTCGGTGTGTGTCCCAATTCACAGGCAGCACTAATCGCGCTAATTGTGACGCGCTATTTTATTTCATATTCCGCCAGCAACACCCCCCGTTCTCACCTGAAGTACTGCGCCAGCACCCCCCCCCCCCCGTTCTCACCTGAAGTACTGCGTCAGCACCCCCCCCCCCCTTCTCACCTGAAGTACTGCGCCAGTACAAACCCCACCGCCACCCCCACACCCCCGTTCTCACCTGAAGTACTGCGCCAGCACTCCCACACCCCCACCCCCCCCCCCCCCGCATCTCGCATATATTTAAAGGGTGACGTGATAGAAAAAAGGTTGAGAAACGCTGGGCTAAAGGGCTGTTGGCACCTTCAAGCCAACTCTGACTCCTGTTTAAATCTTGGAATCTAGATAAACCCAAATATATTTGTCCTGCAATCCATAAAACAACAGCTTTTTGGCATGTACTTCATTTCCCACACCCTTACATGAAAGCAATAAAGGGGAGGCAAACTCAGAGGATTTGGACTGAAGTTTGAGGCAGCTTCACTGGGATGCGTGAAGCCCCCACATGAGCTGAGATACAGGAAGAGAGGATGACAAAAGAAGGAGGAAAATGGGGGGGACATGCAGGTGGAGAGGAAATGAGGGTTTATAAAGGGCTAGTGGAAGGAGTAAGGGGCGTTATATTCATAACTCCACTTTTGAGAAGCCTGCAATAGAAATCAATGGAAAGTGCATAGATGCTTTTGTGGCCTAGACACACTTGGCTCAACAACTAGGTTTTAGAAACATACCTGAAGCTCCTCCTACTTTCAACCTCACATTCTATAAATAATATCCCTACCTTGTTCACATGTTCACAACAAAGTCTTCACAACTCACTGCCACCACATCACCTCTCTTTAACTCTCTTCTACCTCTTCTTATCAAACACATCACAAAGCAGAAGCCACAGGAACTTTAGTCCAAATTTCTTAGAGTTCTCCATCCTCTCTTACAGTCTCTTTACATATTATAATATGCTGATGGAATTATCCGGACTTGCAAAACTCTTAACACTTAAACAATAGAAGAAGAGAAAGAACAAGGTGTCAAAACCTCCATGCCGGAGTTTGACTACACTTCAAGTGCCATGTGTCATGCAGCAGTATAGGTGCAAACACTCTGCCTGTGATTCCTGTATCTACTGTAGCTATAGATTAACCCTTATATACAGAAATAAAAAACAATTTATAATAAAAAGTTATACTCATTCTGCTGCAATGAAGGACATATGCTCAAAGGGAGTCAAAGGGAGTCAAACTCTGGCAGGGAGGCAAAATTCGGTACAAAACTCGAAAAGTTAACTCGAACTGGCAATATACAACCAAAACTAACTGGAATAAATGTGCCTTATCTTACAAACACACGTCTTTCATGTGTGAAAACATCATAAGTACCACCTCATGGACAGCTGTACACATGCATTTGTTGACAAGTGGACATTCCAAAAGACTTCTGAAAGTGTCCTGCAGTACTGACCACTGTACTGATGCCTATACTGGTAAATTCAAGCACACACACACACACACACACACACACACACATATACACCTACACACAAACACATTCCAACACACCCCTTTGTCCCGTTCAATCTCCAGGCCTTCTTCCTGTAGCCCTCTTTCAAACTCCTCCCTGATTAAGGCCTTTTCTACTTCTCCAGGCCCTGATGGAAGCCCTGCCTCCAGCTCCACCTCCGCCAGCTCTGGCTGGGTGCTCCTGCGTGAAAGGGTGGGGCTATGCGAAGGCAGGTTGCCGTTGGAGACGATGGAGTGGTGGGACTGCGAGTGCCGTTTTTTGCAGTGATAGACGAGCACATAGTCCACCCTCCTGCGGCCATCTGCAAAACACAGACCTTCTCTGGGACAGGGGGCTGGCTCATCCTACACAAACATAAACACACACACACAAACACACACAGGGATTAGACATTTAATTGTGCAATTAAAGTATTAACAAGAGTATTGTACTTCAGGTGAAGGTCGTTCCGAGTGGTTTGGTGTAAAAGTTACTATTATACACTATTCTCAGTTGTTCAGACTCGTGGTGACTGAAACCACTTGTTTAAACCATTTAATTCCCTTTTAAAGCTCATATACCTCTTCTAATGAATGCATTCAGCAACTATGAGTTGCACCCATTGTTAACCTAGATGTGTAAATGCGCAAAAGCAACTTGCCTAGTCTTTGTAGAGAAGTACTAATAAAATAGGATTCTGGTGCATACAAACATAAACCTATTGACAATCAAATTCTCACATCTATGCTCCATCAATTTAGAAGGAAGCATTTAGATTAACTTATTTTGAAACATTTGATACAATATACTGTAGCTTAAATAGATTTACAGTTATTTAACAAAAAACCCATATAAATGCTTAGTAGACATGTGAAGCCTCCGTAGTAATGTTTGGTAGCATCACCACAATCGTAAAGAAGTCATAGTCTGCTATTTTCTCTAAAACACTTAATTTCATATAAAAAAATAATTAAATTAATGTCCTGACCCTTATGATTAACTCTGCATGGATGGGTGAAAAGAGAGAAGCAATGGTGGTTAACAGTTAATTACGTTCATCTACATACTGTCAAGGTCACACAAAGAATTTGCATTTCTACTTTTGCTCTTTTTTGATTTTTAACATAATTTGAATCTGGCCGTTCTTGGTTATATTGTGTCAACATATCATTATAAATTAATCAATATAAATCTTGGAATAAAATATTTTTACACTGACTTCCTTGTCTTTTTTCTTCTCCTGAAAAGTTGCTGTTTTGGAGAACAGGGCTTTTGCACAGTGACATTTTAGCTTTTAAATAGCACTAAATCCCTTCAGTGCATTTCACACCCCTTTAAGCATTTTATTTTAGAACTAGTGAACCCCTTTGCTGCTAAACGCTGAAAATATGACAACGCTCCTCAGCACCTACACTCTTAAAAACAAAAAGATGCCATAAAACGCACTTGCAAATAAAAAGTGTGTGAAGAGGTATATAAAGGTTTAAAGAGGAGGATGTAAAAGTCCTTTTTCAATTTAAAGGATTTTCAGTATCACAACATAAATAATTTTTTTATTTTTGGGACCAAATATGATTCTTCTATGCCACTACTCATATATTCTTCTGTAGCATCTTTATTATTAAATAAAGATCTATAGAAGCTAATTTTATGTCAGCTAGAGCTTTTATTTAACTGGAAAATCTAAAACTACATTACAATTAAAGATAGAAGAGTGGAGAGTGGGATGAAAGGTTAGAATACTAAGTCCTGATCTTTAGCCTCTCTGGTCCTCAGCTGTGCTCAGGTGTCAGTGTTTTATCAGTGTGATGAGAAAAGGCTGCTCTGTAACTATGCTGGTGCTCGTGACCTTGATGAAAAGAGTAAACAAAAACACGCACAGCTTCCTCTGCAGGATCCCCTGCATCTCGCCTGCTGTTGGCTGAGTCCTGGCCAATTTCAGATATGTCACGTGCCAGACTGCGGAGTTTCTCACTGTGAATGGATGAAGATTCACTCATCGCTGTGGCTACGCGCAAGCGCTCAGGGGCTCCGTTCCATGTCTCTGTTCAAGAGAAAAACACACAGATGTGATAGAGAGAGAGAGAGAGAGGAAGAGAGTGAGAAAATGAGAGAGAGACAGACAGATAAAGTGAGACATAGATATAAAGAGAGAGAGGGGGCGAGGTTTAGAGAGAAAAGGAGAAAAACAGGGAGAGACAATGTGCAAAATAGAGAGAGACTGATGATGTGACAAAAAGAGAGTGAGACAGGGGGATTAGACAAACAAACAAAGAGTGAGAGACAGAAAGAGAAGTGACAGGGAGAGATGGATTCAGCAAGGAGAAGGAGAGTGAGAATGAGGATGTGATTTAACAAAGCAAGGGTGAAAGAGTGTGAGAAAGGCAATTTTAGAGATACAAAGAAGACAGAGAGATGATGTGAAAGGGTGAAACCGACAGACATGTGTATGTGTGTGTGTGTGTGAAAGAGAGAGAGAGAGAGAGAGAGAGAGAGAGAGAGAGAGAGAGAGAGAAAGAGAGAAAGAGTGAGAGAGAACGTGAAAGAAACATAGGAAATTATAGAAATAAAGAAACTGGTTGAAAAGCTTGACCAGTATTGCCTTTGCTACATTTGATTGAGAGTTTTGTGGACAAATCCACAATATTAATATTACTAATATTAACTAATATTACTGATAACATTTATAAAGTCTTAACACTCTTTTTTTCTTTTATTGTAAATTATCATTATTAATAAATATTAGTGAGAATAATTATGTAAATATTTGTATGTCTGTAATCTTTAATGTTCTTTCTTGTTTTCTGTTATATGTTTTGGCAATCGATGTTATATGTTTTGACATTCATGCCAGTAAAGCACTGTTGAACTAAACTAAACTGAACTGATAGAGAGAGAGAGAGAGAGAGAGAGAGAGAGAGAGAAACCCTACTGAAAAAAATAATTAAATACTAGGCATGGGACAAGATATTTCTGATTGTTTTAATTTGAGATACATTATTGATACATGGCATCAAATATCAATATTGTTATTTGACTGTCTTTGATTGTAAAGTCGGTTAAAAGCAGCATAGTTTAGTGCTGCATTTCATCTCAATCTCAAACTAAAACCTACCCTATTCAGATCAAATGGGCAATTAGTTTGACCAGTTTGTGATGATCAAGCTGTGTTTTTTAAATAGACGATAAGAGAGAGAAAGATGGAGAGGGGGAAAGAGAGAGGGAGAGAGTGGGGGGAGGGAAAGAAAGAGAAAAAGAGAGGCAATCAAAGAGAATGAAGGGCGCGGGAGGACTAACTGCCGTTTCAGTTCAGCACTACGGACAGCTCTACTGCCCCAACACATCCCATGCTCTCTTCATTTACATATCACATTCCATTACACACACACACACACAGGCACACATATCCCTAAACACGAAACTACACACACACACACCTGTCTAGCACGCACGCCTTAAATATGTCGCTCGCGCTGGTAAACAAACGCGGATAAGCGTTTGCTTCACCTGACAGCGCTCATCACGAACACGCAGCGTGCGCGCGCGCGCACATCAAACGCTTGCTCGTTCACCCCCGCGGGTACAGATAAAAGAGAGCGCTTTGCAGAACCCCACGAGCAAAACGGGGCTAAAGCGCGAGCCCTTTCTTCTGCACCCCTTTCTCATCTCTCGCTCTCGAGCTGGGCGCGCGCTGCTGCAGGTCCTGAAATAGTACGGCTTATACCCCCGCGCGCGCTAATTACACCCAGACCCGTTTAGCACGACTCCATAACAGACTCGCGCGCTCAGGAAACGAGCCCCGAAACCCGCAAGAACCCCAAAACAACGCACGAGCGCTTTATTCTGGCGCGAGGACCGTGCGCATTCAAATTAGCGGCAATCAAACAGACTCGGGTCAAACTTGTTACCGGTATGTGAAAAGCAGCGCGCGGTCAGGCTCAACAGCGCGCGCTATAAATAAACAGCCTCATTAACGATTCCGTGCACGCGCAACAGTTGTCCCCCTCGCGCTCCGTAATAAACAAAACGGGCTAATTTGACGCGCGGATCGACGGACAGGCGGACGGACGCACGTGACAGAAACAAACACACACACTCACACACGGCGGCACTCACCCGAGCTGGACGGAGACCTGTGCACGGCCATATGCCTCGCGCGGACAGAGCGCGCGCCCGGTTAGAGGACGCGCAGCGCTGAGCTGCTGGACAATCCGCTCGCGCCCCGCGCAGGCTTAACCCGCTCTGCTGTTACCCATAAATCCGTGGAGGCTCGAGATGAGGCTTACAGAACGCAGCGCGCGCACGAGAGACAGAGAGGGAGAGAGCAGACAGAGCGCGAGACTGCTGCACCTTCTGGAGAGAAACGCACGCGCGCGCTCGTACACTCTCTCTCTCTCTCTCTCTCTCTCTTCCACAAACACACACACACACACACACACATTTAGGGTGACAGATTACTTTTCATCATATGGAAATAAGAAGAAATTGGAAAAACTAAAATACAATACCAGTCAAAAGTTTGGACACACCTTTGCATTCAATGTTTTTAATTTTTTATTTCTTTATTTGATTTATTTTCTACATTGTAGAATGATATTAAAGACATAAAATAACATTACATATGGAATTACCTACATAGTAAGTGTAAATGTTTGGCCTCCACAATTAACTGAGATGGTGATTTGGGATGAGTTGGAGCTTCAGAGTGTGAAGAAAAGTAGCAATTATTGTTCAGCACCTCCAGAAACTCCGTTAAGATGCTGAGAAAACTATTCTAGGTGACTCTACTTCATGAAGACTCTGAATTTAAAATACCAAGAGTGTGCAGACCTGTCCTCAAAAATAAATGTGGCTAAAGTAGAAGAATCTAAAGTAAAAAACATATTTTGGATTGTTTAGCACTTTTTATCATGAATATTAAATGTACAACGTAAAATAATCATAACAAAAAGAAGTGTGTCCAGACTTTTGACTGGCACTGTATTTCATTTTGTTGTTTTTTTTTTTAACATAATATTAAATAAATAATGCACAAAAGTCCACCTCACCCCAAGATGAGACCTGGACCACTTATTTATCTATAGTCTTAGGACTATACTGAGATAAATACAGACCAAACACACAAGCAAGCAAATATATGTTTACATACAAACTGATGAACTAACAGTGTAAGATTCAACACACACATACAAACTTTAAAATAATTGGCACACTAACCATGATAACCATTAATTCAACTCAAATCTTAACCACAATAACTCTGAACCTAACCTTAATCTTAACCTTATTAACTCTAAACACACCTCTTATCTAAACATAACCCTATCATAACCCTACTAAATTAATCTAAACCTTACCTAAACTAAACTTTAACTAAACCCAACTGTAAACATAATTCTACTCATAGCCACACTTATCATTGTCCTCACCTTAATTTTAAAACCCCTTCCCTTAACCTGACCCTGAACATAACCTTAGAATATTTAAGCTAATCTTTCTTTTCTCTTATTTTCTCTTAAAACTGCTAAAAAAAACGTCTATTTCGAAGTTACCTACTATATGTCTAAATGTTTGTGGACTCCCCTTCTAATAAATGCCTTCAGCTGCTTTAAGTTGCACACCCACATGCACAGACACACACACCTTGTCTAGTCTATTTTTCCTTATAGACTTTCGTAACGCTCTTGTTGCTGGATGCAATCAAATCCTCACAGCAATGTTCCACAATCTAGTAGAAAGCTTTTCCTGGACAGTAGAGACAGTTACTTATTTTTAATAATATAATGAAAAAACACACATAAGAAACACACAACTACTACATGAAGGCTAAAAGATATAGATCATGTTTATTGATTACATGTGGATTTATGACAGATTAGGTTATTGCTTCATTGAATATATCTGTAATAAGGAGTGTCATAAGACATACGACAGTGACAGTCTTATAAAGCCGGACAGCGTCAGTGAGACAGTGACCCTGCTGTGTGTGCATGTCAAAGACTGCGTTTTACAATCAGTCACTGACTGCTACAGGTTGTACGTACAGCAGGTAATGTGTGGCTGTATTGGGTGTACATTAGTGTGTGTATTTGTGGGCTTTAGTCAGTGGGACAGGCATGGGCCTGGCAGTCACAGCCAGTCACGGTGTGGACTTGGTGGGTAATGTGTGTGCCGTTCGGACAGTGTAGAGAAACACTCAGCGGCAGAGTTCCTGTAGCAGAGCAGCACACACACTGGCTCTCCACTCGATTCTTCTCCAGGGAATACACAGACTTACTGCTGCACTTTCCCTGTGTGTGAACAAAGTATCAAAAAAGAAAATGCTGGAAGTCACTTTTACTGTCAAAAGAAAGCCACACATTTTTTTTATAATTAACAGTTTGCTTAGTTTACACAATACTGATTTTGCACTTAAAAGATATTAGATTTGTAATATTACTATTTAAACTTGATGAAAAGAAAGAAAAATAACATGCATTTTCCACCATTGTCATTTATTGACATTTAAAGACACAATATGCACTAAATATCAGCAATTTCAACACTGAAAAGTTGCCAGGTTGAGGACACTGAACCTACACAAACAAGCACAAGATGAATTCAAGAACTTTGCAATGGCAACATGTATCCACAGCTAAATTTAATAGAGTAGAGTAAATACAGATAAAAACTTAGGCAATAAACAGTTGTGACCTGTCTGTTCATCTGTTGTGACTGATACAGAACTAGCCTGGATCACTTTACCTATCTTTAAGGATGTTTTCACACCAGAAGTTTCTCATAGTTGCATTGGAAAAATGGAATTGTGTGGATGTAAGGGACGCGCTGCACATATTGTGTTCAGTGTGTAACCAGCTTAGCATGGAACAGCAGCAGAAACAGCATTTGATTATATCTGTAGTAATTATCGGAGTAATAAATCATATTAAAATGCACGTAAACAGCCGATTAGCTCAAATATAAGGAGTATATTTGACAGTTTGATCGGATCAAGGTCAAATCATGTTTGTGTCAAAAACAAACTTCTCCAAGGCTTACACCAAGACCACCTACTCTCCCTGGCATTGGTGCAGTTGTTTTGGTCCACACTTGAATGTGATTATTTTTTTGTGTTTACAATTGACAAAAACAAGAGTGCAAAGAAACCAGAGTCTGTTTTAACCAGACTAAATAGTGCTGGTGAAAAAAAAAACTAATGTGTACTGGGTTGATAACCTGCAGGCAAGTAGTTCTCTAGGAAGTGAACATGTTAATGTACCTTCAAATGATTTTTTTTGTGTAAAAAGGAAAAAGGAAAAGGGTAAAAGAACATGACAGTAAAGGACCTAAATTCTGAAATTAACACAGGCACAGGGCATTTTACCTCACAGTAGCTGAGCTCCAGTTTCTCATCTGACTGGCAGTCATCCACCTTGATATATTCCAGCAAACCTACCATTCTCTTGCACTCTGGCTCAGTACCTACACACACACACACACACACACACAAAAACACACATTAATAAATTGTAAACTCCTCTGAAAGGGCTGAAAAGAAACTTGCTGCAAAGGACCTTGGTTCTTCAGATGTTCAATATAAAGCACTGATAAGATCTCACCCAACTTATTCAACCCACTGCAAACTTCTTTAACACTCAGATACCTGCAGTGTAACAGTGAATCACTCTACACTGCAGCTTATATAACACTGCAGCATAGCTCTGCTACATCTATATGGGTGAATCTATAATTAGGGGAAGTTTTATGTGGGGATTAGGGGAAGTTTTTATTACAAAGCAAATTTCTTAACTGCTAAATAGATTATTTACTACACCATTCAAATATAAATGTTTTGTAATGTTTAAATATTAAACACAATTATAATATTAAATGTATTATTCATGTTCACCGCTTTCCAATTTTTGCATATTTTTGTATTAGAATGTATTATCGTCCACAATCTGCTATCATTACTGCAACAGTCTGTGATTCCAGTAAGCAGTTTTTTTAAAGGTAACACTTGTTTATGTCATAACCATGTAAACACTGAGAGAAAGCATTTAATCATGTATTTGTCCTTTTCACTAAGTTGATTCATTGAACATCATTACTGTTTATACAAAAATGACCATATTTTCAAAAAACAGATGTTTACATCATTAATTAATGTATTGTAAGATCATTCTAAACTGTGTTAGAAAATCCATAGGATCACCTAAGCTCTATCCAGACGGGATTAATTTCTCAGGGGGTCCTGAGGTAATTTTCTCTTTTATCTTCTAGCCTCTATGATTTTATTCCTGTCCGGAACGACCATGTACGTGTTTTTCTCAGACGTCCTCTGAGAAAATTACAGCCTGAATTGCCTACTGTTTTTCGCTGAACTCCAGAAAAAAAAAAAAAAAAACTAAGTTTATTCCCATCCGGACGCACATTTCTGAGATTTGTCACCTTGCATTTAATAAAATAGCTATTTGTCCACTGCTACTCACTGTAAATACACTTTGGGCGCACGTTTCCATGGAGATCCACATAAACACAACAGCGAGTGGAAATGGAGTGTTTTCTGGAATGGTTCAATGCCATTCAATGCCACTGGGCTGAGATGAGGATGAAGTGGGATGCTGATTGTTCAATATAACTGAGCATCAAACATGGACAGTGGTTAAAGTGCTGGGTTATCAATGAGAAAGTTATGGGCTGGATAAGCAAGTCTGATAAGTCACTGCCACTGTTGAGTGCCCTTAACCCTTTCTGCTTGCAGGGTGTCAGTCTAATCTGCCTGCCACTCTGTGAATTTACTTACAACAAAACACAACAACACCTGACAAAACAAAAAAACAATTTAACTGCATGTAAATTATGATGTTGAAAGATGAAAATTTTAAGCTATGTGCACGTGCATTCATATACTCACACATCTCACAACAGCTGTCTCCGATTCGGCTTATTTTTCCCTGTGGAAAACAGTTCATTTAGCTGAAATAGACTGTATAAGATGAGTCTGTGGGTCTATATATATGTGTGAGTGTGTGTATGTGTGTGTGCTTACTCCATGCTCTAAACACTGGGCTTGGTTAAAAGGTGGGCAGGTGGTCACTACAGTCTCCAGCACCAGCTCTCCGATTTCATTCACTCTGCAGCTGTGTCTAGTGCAGCCATCTTCACGTGTAGTATTCACCTAAATACACACACACAACAGTGTACTACACTGACATGCCAAATGCCATTAGACAGGAACTTATATTGTGTCCCATGAATTTCGCCACATCCAACAGAAGCTAGGGACTACAGAATCGATTGTATTGTATCTGGCTATATTGCAGGTATAGCCAGAGAGTACTGGTTATGATCATTATTAGGCACTGTGCTGCCCATATGGATGGCAAAGCCTTTTATAATATATTCCTGGTATACATGTAACACTGTGGCTTGAGTAATGTTAAATTCCTGCCTAACTTGAAATGGAAATGAATGGAAAACTTTCCTGCACCTTGCACCCGAGATCAGGCCTCACTTGAACTACAATAATTAACTTCACCTTGCCATGAGCACATGGGCGAGTGTTTAACCTCACTCACAAGATAAACCCTCACAACTTATACAGGTGTGGTCTATCCCATGGCTTTTGGAATGTTAGTGTATTTTACTCACTAAAGGCTCAAGTATAATCTGTCAGTCATAGTATGTATGCAGTTTATACATACAGAATTAATCAATATTGTATTTACCGCTGGTTTTATTAAAGGCAGCTAATTAGCTGGTACTGCCTTCCTCTTATCAGGTGCGAGCTTCTGCATCTACCCAGTGAAGCTTAATACCGTCTCTGGCACAGGTTAATGATTTGTCTCATGTCTCCATTCTAGTCTGTCACAGTGTGGGTTAGTGAATTACCTGCAGACTGATTAACTGTCCATCAGGTCGATGGATGGAGCAGGCTGATGCCACACACCGCCCACAGCAAGCACCTGGCACCGGCTCCAGTGTGTAACCCTGAAACACACGCACATTCACATGCAAACGCACCTGATGAGGAGGAGGGGCAGAATAACGATACTGATTATTAGGATAATTGTTATGATGGAAGATGATTATAGTGATGATGATGATCACTATGAGAAGGAGGGCAATGATGATTATAATGAGAAGGTTAATGATTACCAGAATGGTGAGGAGGAGGATTATTTTTGTGATATATTTATGATGATGATATGATGATAGAAAAGAGGATAATTATTACTAGGATGAGTATAATCATGATAGTGATGATGAGAAGCAGAAAGTGGAGAAGAAGGGGGATAACATGATGGTGAGTGATGAGGATGATGAGCTCATGAGAAGAAATTGTTTAGGATTATGGTGATAAAAATTAAAATGATGAGGACGATGATAATGATGATGATGATTTATATGATTTATATTTAAGTATATGAGAAGGAGGATGATGATAAGATAAGATAAGATAAGAGATAAGATAATTTTTTAGTCCCACAGTGGGGTAATTACTATTATGATGACGATAATAAAGATAATATAATGATAAGTCTAGTGATGGTGCTGATAGTGATATAGTGATTAGAATAATGAAAAAATGATGATTTTGTTGATGATGTTCCTACTGCTGGCACAACGAGAAGGGCTAGAAGGATGAATATTATGCTAGACTAATGATGATAAAGTGGTGCTGATAATAGTAATAATGATGAAAACGACAACAATAACAATGAGGATGAGGATGATCATGACGATGGTTACCTCTGAACAAGGTGAGCAGCTTAACTTTCTACAGGACAGGTGATATTTTCCCAGCTCTTCCACACACCTACAGTTTGTACATACATCCAGCATCACTCTTTCACCAACCTACACCCACACACACACACACACACACACACAGACAATGTGTCAATGTGGTTACCTGTGTACACAACAATGTAATAGATCCATAGATGTATAAGCTCAGTTCTTACCCCAATTATTGTATGATTCAACACACACGCATCCACTGGGACTGAAAAACAACAAAATGACTGTGATTGTGACTGAAGTGTGAAGTGCGCCTATACTCTCTGTCTGCATGGGTCACAGCTTTTAAAAATACAGTCTGTGATATATGGTGTTAAGTGTGTGTGTGTGTGTTTGTGTACCACAGTGACAGGAAGGGCAGCAGTCATCGGCGGTGTTGCAGCGGAGCTCTGTGCCCAGTGGGCACGTTGGTGTGTCCATGAGTTGACAGGAGACGTTAATGTACTGGATAAAAACCTCCTCATTTACTCTCACACACTCGTTTATCACACACTTGTTATCTGGAGACACCCACTGCTCTCCCACCTACACACAAAACACATAGGAGTACAAAATAGTTGAATTGCCCATAGAAAGGGGTGTAAGAAAATAGTGATTTATCAACACTATTTATTCTTAAATACACAGTATGGATTTTTTAATGAATAGTTTACATGTAAATATTGGTGGCAGACAGGGGCTAATTTTGTGTAGTGTTTAAACTTGGCCACTAGAGAGCAGTAATGCATTTTGTCTTCAGATCTCACTGTTTTGGTTTCAAAAAAAGTAAAAAAAAAAATGTACTCATATTTTATAAACATGACTTTGTGATAGAGCATAGACTATCTGCCCGAACTCGACCCAACCGGAGATTTACCACCACTTTCCTCGGGTCATGCTCAAGAAAATAGTCTGTGATGTAGACATCTGTTTTTAAAGCTTTACGTGTGATAATATATATAACATGTGATAATCACAATATAGTTAGGTAACAAATCAAACTGTTTTTTAAATAAAAGTTGCACAAGCCTGATCCATTGATATATGACAAAGTATCGCTATGTGCTCCATTATATTAAACTGAAACTCTTGTAACATAGGATGTATGCTTTTATACAGTCCTACAGTCCTACAATACACAAGTAAGGATATACTCACCATACGTAATCGGCCCCCATGCATTCCATCCTCCACTACACAGTTGGATTTTTGACAGTGCCCACAGCAGTCCCCTTTGGAGTGAGAGTATGTGGTGCCCTGCAATCACACACATAGATGTTTACTATATTTCAAATTGTTCCATTACATTCAGCATCCATTACATTCCCAAAACAGCACTTACCACAATGATCATGAAGAATCATGATGCATTAACTGGTGTTTGTAACATCACCAAAATAAAAAGGCTGCTTTTAGTAGATTAATTTCAGCCTATGCACAGGGGATTGAATTGTATGAATAGTAAATTTAATACATTGAGAAAATATCTTCATTATATGGGCCCTAAAAACCATTACTTTGATAATAGTTCATAACAAATTAACTTTAATATTAAATTCTATTTACGGCACCAAACGTTATATATTTGTGTGTAAAATGTCAGTAATATTTGTGTGTTTATAGCACTGATTTTGAATGAAACTGTGAAAAGAAGTAAAAAATGTGAAATTTACACCCTCAGAAACCACACAGTGACAACCCATCTGCTCCATGACCGAAAGTACAGAACTCACCACAGGACAGATCTGGTTGCAGACAGGATCCACACACTGCACTATGTGTAGGCCGGTCACTCTGTCCGTCTGCTCTGTGCACACACACGTCTTACATTTCTCCTCCCATTTACTGCCCTTCTGATACACCACTCCCTCCACCACACACACCTGCAAACACACACAAACATATCAAATCGTCAAATCAAATTGACTTATATAGCGCATTTCACTACTGATGTGTCACAAAGCAGCCTTACAGAACAAAGAATCAGTGTGCGCGGAAAGGAAAAACTCCATCAGAGCTGAAAGAAACCTTGGAAGGACCAAGGCTAACATATAAGGGGGGACCATCCTACTACTGGTCAGATAGCTTTAGACAGCTTTAAGTCTAACATAAATCCTTGTATCTCCATATTTGCATTGGTTCTTCATACTGTACCAACAAGTGATGAATGATCAATGATGAATAGATCAATAAAAGGGTCCAACATTAATAAAATCCTTTTACAGTGATTTCTTTTTAGGATGTTTCCCCATCTTAAAATTTAGACCAAAGTCCAGAACAAGGATGTGTTTGTTACATTGTACACATTTAGTTTGGTAAGTTTTCATTTCACACACTGCAGTTTGTAGAGTCTAGTGTGCATACTAAAGAACTTTGTTGTGTCCTGATGTCTTTCCTATACTTGACACTGATTGGTTTGTAGAAAGTTTGATAAATTGCCTTGGCAGGTCTTGTGTTAAATAATGTGCATCACACAAGAAAAGTAAACAGAGCTGTGTCTGTTTATTTCTGTTTATATATATATATATATATATGACCAAATATTGTAGGTGTGAAAGTACCCATACATTAACTTCCACTAAAAGTTAAGATTTTTTTTGTGTAACAGTGATGATATACAATGTACACACAACAAACACAGATAGACAGACATAAAAACATCTTACCTTATCAGGGAGGCATGTGACTTCAACACAGCCACAGTCATTGGTCATCTCCTTGGTGATGTATCCAGGTGGGCAGGTTTGTTTGGAGTCTTGGCAGTCACACACACATTCATACACATCACAGCACGCTGTCTTTTTAACAGACAGCTTTTTATAAGGGGGACAGCTGGGCTTCACTGCAGAGCATTCTTCTTTTCTGCAGACTAAAAGAGAGAGATCAGTTATTCTGCATTATTGTCATTATCAGGGAAATATATAAAAAAATCATATATTCATATTTACATACGTGTCAAGTTTTTTCATTCCATTAGAACAGATTCTTACAGTTGATCATTCATTGTTTCTTCTAATATAAATTATATTTAAAAAGTTCATGTCTGGTCCATGCCTCTAGTTCTGGCAAGTCATGGTGCCAATAGGATGATGGTAATCTGCTCTAAAGAGTCCTATTCTATGGCAGTACTTCTTCTATAGGGGCTAGACAAGCTATGTGTGCGTATTTGGACATCAGTGTCAACAATGGGTGCTAGCTAAAATATATGAATATTAACGCTTTTGATAAGCAGACCAAATCCGAATTCAACACTTGGGAGAGCTAGTATTTCAAAACAAAATGACTTTTTATACTTTTTCTACATGTCGCTGATAGCATTGTTCTAAACAACAGACTTAGAATGAGACTACTGAACTATGGAACTTTGGTGGAGCTGCATAAGATCTCTTTCCAGACTTGTGTAGTAAAATCCTATAATATCCACATGCTTCTTTTACTTTAGATACTGATTCTGTATCTCCCAGCTTGTTAAAAAATGCATTTTTATTTAATTTTTATTTACAACAGTGCAGTAAAAGTGTAATAGTTCCTCAACTGCAGGGGGAGCCTAGGAGCATAAAATACCAATTCTTAAATAATGATGCTTTAAATTGCAAAAGTGATACAGAAATCCCGCTGTTTGATTTTTTAAATTATTAAAACAAAATTAAATAGAAAGAATGGCTACATTTTTTATGTACTATTGCACTTTTGGACCTCTTTCTATATTGTTTCTTAAGTATGTGTGTATTAAATAAAACTGTGGTATGTGTGTATATCTGAGGAGTGTGTATGGCAGTGCATAGTCAACAGGCTGTGTGCATGATCGGCAGTGTTAATATCACACCCGTAAATCAGCTGTGTGTTGATGATCGAGTGTTGAGTTTTATGCATTGTGAGGACTCACCACACTGATAGATGGGTGCACACTCTCCTGGGTTTGTGAGGACTGGACTGAGGCCATTTTCACATTGTGGAGGATCGGAAACCTTACAGTTAGCAGTGTCACACACTGCAAAAGCACACACACACACACACACACATAAATAATCAGCTGAAAGCAGCACTTCACTAAACATAAATGTCCTTGGTGAGCTACCATATGATGCAAAGCTGGATGCATTTTGTTGGCTCTTACCGCATTCATACTCAGGGCAGCACTTAGAATCCGTCTTCTCCAGAAGAATCTCACACTTCCCGCACACAGGGGCTGTAGCACGGCAACAGTTACCATGACTACACACTCAGAGCACAATACTAAGGGTGGGCTTCAAATAATTAGGCTGGGTATACATTATACAGCAGAAGGGGGAGAGGAAAAGAAGGAAGATAACAGAGAGGAACGAGGATAAATGCATAGAGAGGGAGAGAATAGGAAAATAGATGGAAAAGCAGCTTTCATTCTTACCCTTAGCTTTAGTGCAGGGCAGCGCTGTGCAGTTGATTCGTTGCTTGTCAAGACACACGCACAGTATACATGGGTTGTCATTGGGGGTCCAGCTCTCCATCAACTGTATTATACACACATACACACACTCAATATTGTAATGATGAAACAGCAACACATTTTGTTTTTATAAAAACTGTATTGCAAAACTAAATATTGTGATTAAATACTATATCAATTTTTTTACACACATCTAATAAAAATAATAATAATAATTCATTTAATTTCATTCATTTAATGTACACAATGCCACTTTACATTAAAAAACAAAAATGCAAACACCATATAAAAAATACACTAAACACATCGATCAACATTAATATTACCCTTTTGGTCCCTTTCAGCCAATGCTAAAGGTTTTATTTTTGCCTTGGATTTTTATGTCCTCCTTTGCTTATGTACCTCATCATTTACCTCAGTTGCTTTGGATTAAAGCGTCCGCTACATGCAATGTAACATAATATAATGTAATGTAATGTAATTAAAACTAAGAAGAAAAAATATATACAGTAAATATGCAGAGCAGGGGCTCCAGGACCAGGGTTGGAAAGCACTGCTCTACAGAAGTCAGTTTTACTGCTCCATCATGCTGCAGGGCTTTAAAGCCCCCTATCTTCCGAATGGCATTGGGCATGGTGACTTTAGACTTATGCTTGGCTGCTCCAGAGCACCCTGTTATGATGGCAATGCTTTTCTACGGTGAGCTGTGCATGCACAACTAAAATACTTGTGTCAGTAATGTATGCACTATTACTGAACCCCCTTATACACTGTCCATATGTGTGTGTGTGTGTGTGTGTGTGTGTGTGTGTGTGTCTGTGTACCTGGTGAGCTTGTCCGTGTTGGTCCACACATTGACTGCAGGCCTCTCTGCCCACACACTCTCCCTCTAGCAGCACTGTGCCATGGGGGCAGAAGCAGCCCTCAGTAGGAGCGCTCCAGCACTGTGAGCTGCCTCCTAAACCATCACCCCGTACATCCATATCACCCAATGCAGCCTGGCCATGCCCACACTGCTCCACACACCCCGTACGACATGCATCATACTCCATAGACTTAGGACAGGGCATTGCTAGACACCAAAACAAACACACACAAAAACACACACACCAGTCATGTATTATAAAGAAAGCTGCTGTTCTGAGTTTTACATCTTATGAATGAAATTAATTTACAAGCTAAAAGATACAAGTATGTATTGGATTAGGCCAGCCCCCTTGCTCTAAATATCTCAATAAATAAGTACATTTATTATAACTGTAACATTTAGGCATTTTGAAGGTGTTTATACAGTATTTAGGCATATGGTGTTTGAAAGCCATTGCTACAATACCGACCACATATCAGTTCTGTCAAAAACCCCTGTAGTTTAATGGATAGCAGTATACCATTTTAGGTCACTGGACATATCATTTGTATGTTATTCACTGGACTTTTTAATAAAACAGGCCAAATAACAGGTGTTTTAAAACGTATGACTGGTAGTGTTCATCGATAAGGACGATTGGAAGAAAAAAAATAATTTAAACAAAAATAAACTTTTAAACAGTTGTGTATATGCCGTTGTCTACACACACAAACAACAGAGACTTACGGCACAGATCAGCATTCCTCCAGTTGACACACACGCCCTGTTGTCGACACACACTGCTGTAGGCAGTGATGAGGTCACACATCGCAGTAGGATGACAGGCTAGTTGTTTGCACATCTCCACATAGTCCTGAGGAGGCAACACAGCATGACACTGGCCAAACACTGAAGAGGCTAAGAGCTCACAGCCCTGCGCTACACCTGCCTCACACACAGACACATTCTTATTCCACACACACTCGCCCACGGCCCACGCCTGAAGATACGCATCAGGGTCTGTCGACGGTGAGCCATCAGGAAGCAGCAAATGGGCTTGATCATCAGAGCATGACCCTGAGAGAAGGAGAAAGAGGAGAAGAGCGAAAAAAAATTATATTTTTCCATGGTGTTCACAACCTTTTAGATGGCTACACGTAGACTACATTTCTTTAAAGGTGCTTTCAAGGTTTTCAAGGAGTGATGCCACAGAGAAACCATTTTAGCTTCCATAACGAACCATGTTTGCAATACAAAGTACCAGTTTAAAGGTTTAAAAAAAACACTATTTTAATTATTTCAATCTTTTTATTTAAAAGTTCTTCACATTTTTTTTCTATGATATCTCTTAAAGAACCGGTTAGAACATCTTTGCTTTCAGGAGAAAAGCACTAACGATAGCATGGGACGATCTGGTGTATCAGCACATGATATAAATTCATCATACTCAAAGTCACCTGTCTGTTAGAGAGGCATAAAGCTCCTGAGCACTAGGCTGTGAAGCAGTGGATCATTGGAACAGTGTTTTCTAGAGGGACACTGAATATTTGTGTTTAAAACACTGTAGCAGTGTTTGTGTGCAAGATCTCATAATTCTACATCAATAAGTATGTGCCATTAGAATGGAATGTTCTGTAGCATCAGTACAAGTTCTCCATGCCCAAACCAAGTGTCTGCTTGAGAGACACTCATCATCCACTGTTGTGGGTTTAAAGATGGGATAAAGTGATTCTTCTGATCTAAAACTAATAATTCATCATCAGTAAGCATCTGCTAACAGAATGGGATGCACTGGAGTACCAGTACACGATCTAAGTCAACCATGTCCAAAGTCAAGCAGCTGCTAGAAGGGCATAAGCGCCTCATTTCTCGGCTGTAGTGCAGAGGAGATATGCATCTGTGTTTTCTGAAGGGACAGACGTGAAGAGCACAGATTCCTGCAGCTTTGGGATTAGTGTGAGCTGGAATTTATTATCCACCATTAGTATGTACCTGACCTTACCCATGTTCTAGCAGACTAATTCAGATCTTTACAACATCCAGTGTAAAGCCTTTAGATAATGTAAATGATAATAGCCTTTTGACTTGACTAGTGTAAGGCCTTTACATAGCCTTATTATCACTGACATTGCAGTGAAAATTTGTGAGGATAATGAGATGTCTATATATTCGCTGCTAATTGATATTTCAGAAGAAATCTAAGGTTGAAGTGAGGAGTCCACATACTACTTTTGAACATACAGTGCTTCTGTTACGCAATTTTGAGTGGTAAAATTATCAAGGATCCTGGACATTAATCAATGTTGGGAGGGAGGGAGCTTCACTAAAATCTTGAGATGTGTTAGTACAGTGCTTGAGATCCAGACCAGATATCATCCACCAACAGAATGCACCAGAACCTACTAAAGAGCTTGTGGCTGAATTTAAATAATCAGTAGACCCGTCACGATAAAATAAAAATGAGACCGATATGTTGTCCCAGAAATGGATGTGATAAATTACATTTTTGGCATTTTAAGACCACTAAATGGCACTAATATAATGACAACATAATATTGTGACATGGGTCTGCCCCACATCATTTCGTGCAGCCTCGCTCTGTCCCAGCTGGCCCACATTGGACAGGCATAAAGACCCTGCCTCAGCCTTCACTCAAGACATATGCTGATGGTGGAAGGAAGGCTGAGGCAACAGGAACCTAAGAAACACTAAATTTAAGCGACTACAGTTGATGGAGGGCATTTTTTATAATAAAGGTACGTTTTGAGTTCATTCATTCCCTGTGTCTGTGTCTCTCTTTGCTTTTGCACTACTGGGTCACGGTGGCCATGTCCCTATCCCCAAGGTCGTAGTCACAATATATGTGCATTTTGTATATGCAAACAAAATGGACAATATCACGATAATAAAAATAATTGAGGTCATGTCCATTTATTGAACGATAAGTTGATAATGTAATTATTGTGACAGGTCTATAATCAGAAAATCTAGTGGAAAGCTCTGGACACCCTGATGAAATCTTATTGACATTTCAGATTTTATAAGAAACAAGAGAGCTTCATATGGAAATACGAGGTTTAGTTGAGGAGACTGTGAGCAGTGAACAGTGTAACAGCTTGAGATAAGTGTAAGTACCACAGATGCCGGTGGTGCTGGTGTTGGTGATCATAGTGAGGTCCAGGCTGATTGTGAACTCATTGCTATGGGGAGTGAAGGTGAGGGTGAAGCCTTGGGTCTCTGAGCGCAGCTGATGAAGCAAAGCTCCAATCTGAGTGACAGATACTCCACCTCGCCTGAACGGTACTGCAGTAACCGCACCATCTACAGTCACCTACATAACACAAGCATACAAACACAAACAAAAACACATATATGTTGGTTTTATTCCTGGAGTTTCTGAATGTAAGTAAGTATGCAAAACGTTTCACCTTCATGTCATCTTTCAGCATCACACTGGTCCCGCCCTCTTTCAGCTCCAGACTCTTCATACAAATCTGGTTTGGTGAGCTATCACATGTGGCTGTGTGTAGCACTAGCTCTGTGCCTCCTGAGTGAAGCAGCAAATATGAACAGGCACCCTTCAGCTTCAGAGCTGTACCTCCAAACGACACCACATGACTGGTGGAGCTGCCCATGCACATACCTGTTAGAGCACAGAAGAACACAGTCTATATAGGACAGGTAAACACCATCTTATTGCATCACAGGAAAACATGCAGTATAATAACTGCATTTATTTTTTTTAAAGTTGCACCTATTGCTGACACGGATGTGCAAATACACACACATAATTATGAACCTATTGTTAATGGTACCAAACATTATGCCAGGCGTGGCTAGAAGGATATACTGTATGTATTCCCTGGAATGATGGTGCTCCATCCAAAACTTTTGGGGTCAGTTGGGGAGTTGGAGATGAGTTACGCCAACAAAAGTAGGATAAACTCTTTTATAATAGCCCTAATTTTGGAATAATTTTAAATACTTTAAATGAACAGCTGTCCCAATACTTTTGTCCATTTAGTGTACAAAGCCATAGTGTTTTAAAGGCTAAGGGGTTTAAGATGTTAAAGGGTGTGTATGTATCTTTACAATGTGTGTGAGTGTGTGTATGTGCTGGTGTGAGCTCTCACAAGGGCATTTCCAGCTGCATCCGCAGGTCTGGTTTACTCTCACAGCTCTGAGGTTATTTTTGCAGACCGGAGGCTCCATTCTCTCACAGTTCACTCTGTGACTCAGTAGCGTCACCACACCAGAGGGGTTGCACAGCAGAGAATGGCAGCCATCTGCCAACAGCCACATCTCTCCAGGCTAAAACACAGACAGACAAGTGAGTCCAGACTTTCACTTGCTTTAAACAAAGACTAATGACTGATACAGAAATATACAAAGAGGAATTTAAGAAAGTAGGCAACTGAAGAGCCTTCTGTTTGCACTTTTAGATTGAGAAGCTATCTCAGGGGTTCCCAATTACACCCAGAGGTCTACATACTACACATATGCTTTCTCTCATCCAGCACATGTAATTAACAAACTCCCCATGTCTGTTAGTGCTTGCAGGGCATGGGGTCGCCACAACAGCTAGACTGTGTAGGTCACCTTCATACAAAAAAAAAAAAAAACAGCTCTGGACCATTCAGCCATGCTCCATATGACATCTGAAAGTGTCCTGTGGTATCTGGCAGCAATACTAATGTTGGCAGCAGATCCTTATAGTCCTCCAAGTTGTGAGGTGAGGCATCCATGGGCATTAGTGAGCCTTCGGTACTGCCCATGACCTTGTTGCGGGTTCACTGGTTGTGCTTGCGTTTGGTTGGAGCACTTTTGGTAGGTACTGACCACTGCATACCAGGAACAGCCCACAAAAAAGAACAGTCTGGTGTTTTGGAGATGTTCTGAACCAGTCATCTAGTCATCACAGTTTATTTATTTCTTGTCAAAGACAGATTCTTAAACTCAGCTTCCAACACATCAACTTTAAAAACTGACTGTTCACTTGATGCTTAATATGTAGACTTTACATGTCCCAATGTTGATGGTTGATAGGTGTATATCTAATAGCGAAATAATTATTGATAAACAACAAATTGTGCGATATTGTTCTATATTGTTTGATTGTATCTAAAAGAATTAGTGAGATGAGAAAGAGAGATGTTCTCTAGCAAGCCAACATATGCATTTTAGGGTTATAAAGTAAGTGATGGATTAATTCTGTCACATGAGGAGCTTGAAGCAATGATATAAAGCAGGACTTTGTTAGAACGTGTGGTCTTCAGTATTGGAGGTAAGTCATGGAATGAGGATTAAAGGGTGGTCAGACTCTGGCATTGAGCCAAATCTCAGCTCACCTGCCTCTCTTTCCCATCATCATCCACACACACTCCAGGAGGACCCGCTGAAGGACATTACCATCATCATCATCATCATCATCATCAATATCATTATCATCATCATAACACATAAACAACAATCATATTATATTTTATTTATTGTATAACATTGTTCAAAAACTGTGCATCTCCATTACTGTGATTTTTCTCTTTTTAGCATATCTTAATTTAAATCATGTTTTTTTTTATTGGTAACACTTTAAAATAAGGGTACGTTAATTAAGAGTCCTTACTACAGGATGTAACTAATTGTTAATTAACACTAGTTAAGATATTATTGATTGATTGATTTATATTTTCAACAATCTTATGCACTATACTTTAGTATAACAACATTTTAATAGTGTCATTAATAATAATAATAATAATGAAGTCTTTTTGGAATGTTTACATCAACTTCATTTAAAAGTTAAGAAGGTTTATTCCTTGCCCTGTATAGCTGCTACTTTGGAGATACAATGTTTTTCTTCATACATTTATTTCAATTTCTTTTACCATTTTCTCCCTAATTACAAGGCCAATTACCGAACCCACTCATTAGGATTCCTCCTTTCACCAGTAATGCCTCAACATCAGGAGGGTGAAGACCAATACATGTGAAATCAGCCACCTTCTGTTTTTGAACCGCTGATGATGCAGCATTGCTGAGTAGCATCACAGTGTGCTCGAGGGACAACGCAGCGCCTCGGTTCCGATACATCAGCTCACAGACGCCTTGTGCTGATCGACATCACCCTTTGGAGTGATGTGGGCAGAAAGCGCTATCTACCCACCCAGAGACAGCAAGGCCAATTGTGCTCTCTCATGGCTTCAGCAGCTGATTGCAAGCTACATTAACAACTTTCGAACCAGCAATCACCCGATAATGTCGACAATGTTTATGTGTGACGATTAGGTTGCATTGTGTCTCACCTCTGCACAGTTTATCTGTAAATGAACGATCTAGAGTAACCATCGCCAGAAGATCATCTGTACTCCTTAGCTGAATTATATTGTCTGGAGTGTGTGGACCTGCGAGCATGCTCAGTTCATTCTGGTCATACTGCTGACCCACTCCAATGGGGAACACTGACACACCTGGACAGCAAACACACAGAGCTCAATGATGGAATTATATAAAATATACATATAAGTCTCATTATATATAACTCAAATGTCTTAGTGATGTTTTGATGTCACCCACCAGCAGTAAGAGCCTCATTCGCAGGCTCCTGCATAGAGTCAGTGGACCTGTCAATCACCAGCATCACCACAACCTTGGGCACGCCCATTCTACCTCCACTTGTGGATGAAATAGAAGTCTGAACAGCAAAACGCAATGCAGCACCTACATCAAAAACACAAACAAACAAGAAAACAAGTAAAGAATTGATCTAACATGGTCCACATACGTTTTACAATGTGAAGCACCCACCCCCCAACCCCTGGTCTCCACCCTTTTTCTTCACACTCACCTCAGATACAGGAGGGAGCTCATATTAATGTACCTACCTTAATAAACTTAATTTATTAAATTTTAATGCATAAATAAATGCAAGACAAAAAATAAATAGTTAATAGAATGTTATAGAAAACAAAATAGGAATTAAAGAAAAATAATAAAAAACAAAGTTTATTAAAACATAATGATGGGTATTTCTGAGTTTAGGGGCATAGTGCCAAAATTATGTGCGAGTGTGAATTCCAACACTCCAGTTCAAAAGTTCCAGTGCAAAAGTTTAGAAGGAAACTTCTGGACATCAAACAAGTTTCCGTACATTTAGGGTAGAGGAAATGTTGTGTAAACTTGATTTTCCACCAAATTATTGTTATGAAAGACAGTTATGCAAAAGCAATCCAGCCCGGCGCTTATTCTGAAGGGCACTTACCCAGTCGTGGTGCATTGTCTGCCTTGCTCTGTAATCTCTCCAGCTGTTGAAGAAGATTTTCCGCTCTTTGTTCATCTCTCCAGGACACGACCACCTCTGGCTTCTCTCCATACACAACCACTGCTACCTGAGTCGCATTTCGACCTGACACACATTCAAAGAAACACATGAATAAACAACATATAAAATTTAATACAAAATAAAATGAATATTTGATGTGCATTTTTGTTACATATAATAGACTTGCCAAGATTGGTGCTTCTTATAAATGACCTCACAAATGTCTTCATGTCTTTAAACTCTGCAGCAGTGTCTCTCAGTAGAAAGAGCACATCCATAGGCTTTGAGCATGGCACTAAAACACAACACAACACAACTCGATTACACAACTAAAACAAATTGAAAAAAGCACAAATGTTTAAAAAAAGATTATGTGTGTTAAGGATGCTGTTGGGTTACAGACCTGAAGGGGGCAGTGTAGCTCTGGGTGGTAGTGTTGGTATCACTGGCCTTCTCAGTGTCCTACTGATATTAACCAGTAGGGGCCCCAGTGAGCTCAGCTGTTCTGGATTCTTTAGCATGATTGGAGAGTGTGGATAACTCAAGGTTGCTAGATCCGTCTCTCGCACCTGGGTACCAATTCCTACAGGGAACACCTGAGTGTGGGAGGAGCTTGGTGGCCTCTGGATGACATCAGTCGGTGGGCTCTGGGTTATGAGGAACACCATCTGGTCTGGAGTGTGACTGGGTCGCTCTGTGGTGACAGACTCATACAGTGAGCGAATGGCATGACCTGTGTTGACTTCGGCTCCTCCCACCCAGCGGATCTGTCGCATTCTTCGCAGGACCAGCTCCCGGCGCCTCAGCTCCATCCGGCTGATCTCAATTGTAACAGTGAGGGAGTACTGCATCACTGTAATCCGGAAATGCTCCTCCTCTTCATGGCTAAGAGAGGCCACAACATCGACTAGTGCATCTCGGGTTCGGTTAAAGCCTTCCTCCCCAACACTGTCTGATCCTTCAATTAGGAAGGTGATGTCCCGTACCATCGTAGTAGAAGAAGGAACGGTAGTTTCAGGGCTGGGAATGCTGGGAAATGCAGTTATAATGGCAGCTGTTGGGGGAAAGGTGACAGCAATAGGCTGGGTGGCCTCTGTAATGGGTATAATGACTGCAGCTTTTGTGGTGGTGGCAGAAGTGGGCTTTCGAGTGGGGGGTCTCTTGGGTGGCTCTGGATCCAGTCCCAAGGTGCAGAGGTAGTCTGTGATCTCCAATGCTCGATTCTCCAACTCCCCAACACTACTAAGCACATAAGCTCGGCTGCTAGGTGTGGCCTTGGTGATCTCATTGACCTGGGCCAGATTGACGTCAGGTCCAAGAGCAATAGTGAGAACCGTGATGTCCTTCTTCCTCAACAGGCGCTGAGTGGTGCGCATAGGCCTGGGGTTGGCACTAGCAGTCAGCATAATAGCCACCCGTTCTGCGTGGTCTCGCTTGTTCTTGTCATAAATGTACACAGATAGGTACTTGAAGGCTTCATCCATGAATGCCACATCTCCACCACTATAGTGCAGGTCTCGCACCATGTTCCTGAAGATCCACTTCTGCACCTGCATGTCGTAACTTTTCACCCCAGAGTGAAAGAGAAGGACGGTAGCCCGTGTGTGGGCTGAGCCCATCCGGAAGCGTTCCACCACCCCCAGAATGAAGAGCTTGACCAACACAAAGTCGTCCTCACTCAGAGAGGAGGAGCCGTCCACCAGGAAGGCCAGATCCATCGCCCTGTCGCAGGCATCCTCAGGAACGGGCGTGGAGAATGGGAGGGGTGTGGGGGTGGTAAATGCAGTGATTGGGCTTAATGTGGAGGCAGGTCCAGATGGAGGACATGGAGCACAGGTCAAGGTGTTTTCTTCACAATGACTGAAATACAAAAATACAATTGCAACAACATAAGTTCTGGTGCAACAAAATAGCTCAAGCATCTACCAATGGAAATAAAAATCAACATACCATATTTGGCAGAGATGAGGGTCACCATGATTCAGAATGATCTGCTTCCCGTGAGAAATGCGTTCTCCATTGTGCATGCATACTTGACATTCGGATGGTTCCACACAGCGTCTCAGAACCTCATCTAAGATCTGACCTAAAAGCAAGAGGAATTATGTGATGTGTGTAATCACAACAAAGAACAGAGGTACTGTAGTTGCATGTGTATATGCAGGTATCAAAATAAAATAAAAGTAAAGTAAGCAGTACATTACAAGTACATTATGATGTTTAAAAGCATCAAACATTTGAGAAAACCCAACTTTTCAAGGTAGTTTTAATATGTGATGCTGCTTAAAATGTCTAAATCATGGTCATTTGAATCGTACATATGAATTTTTAAATATACAGCTCTGGAACAAAATAAGAGACCACTTAAAAATAATGTGTTTCTTTGATTTTACCAAATTTAAAACCTCTGGAATATAATCAAGAGGAAGATGGATGATCACAAGCCATCAAACCAAGCTGAACTGCTTGAATGTTTGCACCAGGAGTGGCATAAAGTTACCCAAAAGCAGTGTGTAAGACTGGTGGAGGAGAATATGTCAAAATGCAGAAAATCTGTGATTAAAAAACAGGGTTTTTCCACCAAATATTGATTTCTTAACTCCCAAGTTAATGCTCTAAATGACAAGATATTTATTTGGAATTCGGGAGAAATGTTGTCTGTAGTTTATAGAATAAAACAACAATGTTCATTTTACTCAAACATACTGTATACCTATAAATGGTAAAATCAGAGAAACTGATTCAGAAACTGAAGTGGTCTCCTATTTATTTCCAGAGCTGTATATTTTAAATATAATGAAACAGTCACTTTTTTTTACTTGATTAAGTACTAAGTATTAAATACAAGCAATATGTAGTATGTGATGTGCAGGCGTGTGTTTGTGTGTTACCTTGTGGGCAGGAAGCATGGCATCCCTCTAGGCAGGCGATTGGGCAACTCAATTGTTCTGGGTGCTGGCAGGTTTTAGGGCAAGCAGTATCGCAGGCATTAAACCGCCACATACACTCAACTCCTGCATCTTTGTTCAGTTCCTCACAGCTCAGAGCTGAAATACATACAGACACAATTAACACACTCAATTATTTTGCATGTGCTGCATTCTAAATAAACATTTCACACATATTCATGTTTTGGCAGTATTGCGATTTACACCGTAAAAATCATAGCCAGGCCAACTTTGAATGCTGAAGTAACTGATTATAAAATGTTTCTTGAGCTAACTTAACTTATTACAGTCAAAGATTCTTTTAACTCTATTTGCTTTACATTTTTGCTTTTTAATTTTACAGCATTAGAGTGGCCCTACAATCTATCTGCTGCTTTTCATGCATGAGGAGAGCATAAGTTTGAATCCCAGCAAGCATCATGTGATGTTCTAACCAGTATGTTGAAGGAAAAAAGCCACAAGTTAAACATCTCATGAATATTTAAGCTTTTTTTCAGCTTGAGCTGATAAATAGAGAAGTAGTGTTGATCAATCTAAGATACAGAAGTAAAAAAGTGAATTAGGAGAACTTTGACTAAACTCAAAGAGTTAACTCAATCAGTTATTGTAGCATTTTAAGTCATGTTTACAGGGTGTTTTTACTGTAAGACACTGTGTAGCATAATGAACTGTGGGTTTCTAGACTTACGGCACAGGTCGTTAGACCTCCAATCCACTACCACACCCTTCAGGGCACACTCATGAGCATAGGCAGCGATGGCATCACAAAAACATGCACAGTCACCAACAGATGCACATGAACAGGTGTCGTGAGTGCAGATTTCCCAGTATGGTTCTGGATCCACCTAAGAGAACCACAGAGCAACCAGTTGAAGTGACTCTGTGATTATAGTCTGTGTGATTGGCTGGGGTAAGTGCTACTCACCACACTGTTACACTCCCTAAAGAGGTCACTGTTGAGCACACGACACGACTGCTCCACTGTCACCTGCTTTGACATGTCGGTACTGCACTGAGAGGGCACCTACACACACACACACACACACACACACACACACACACACAGAAACAAGTTTTATTGTATTTTATTTTTCAGTTAAACTTTACTTCAGGAATCTGTCATTCACAATCATTATTGTCCTTTGTATTTTGACTGTATATTATAATGTTGACACATTGTTTTTTAAATATAGCTATATAAATATACATATATACTTATATACTTTAATTAATCTATTACAGGGACAGTTATACTATACATGCATTGCTGTTATTTTATTTATGGATTACAATTTATTATATATAATACTCATTGAGCTCTAACTGCATCTGAAAGCATGTTAATTGTGCAGTACACACCTGAACTGCATTGGCACAGCTGGGTTGGACCTTCCAGGAGTTTCCAAAATCCAAAGGATCCACCTCTATCTGATTGTTACTGCTCAACAGGTCATTATTCTGACTGCCATCAAAATTCCCGCACAGACCACACACTTTACCCTGAAACACAGAACAAGACAGTGGGATAGATGTGTATTTATTTTCATAACAAATGCATTCAGCTACTTGCTGATACAGACACACAGTGTGTCTAGTCCCTGTACAGAAGTACTGCCAATAGAATAAGTCTCTTTGTAGCAGATAAACATGAACCTATTGGACACCATGCTTACAAAAGTTCAACTACTTTCTTTCTTTAAAATGAAAGAATTTATCTTATTAAGAATGTATTATCTTATTATTTTTTAAGTTTTTTTAATACCTGCATATGTTCTGATGTGATCTATAGTTTTTAGTTTTTAAAACTCTAATTACTATTTTGAAAATGTATTTTTGGGCAGTATAAAAAAATAATCCCCTGTGCAATACCCTGTACTGGCCACTGATCTGCAGTATAATTCGAGTTCCAGTGTCCCAGGTTATAGAGATATTTTTCCCCAGTAGAACGATATAGTAGAATCCAGAGCGCACAATCTCCACATCTGTTTCCTTCATCACTGGCTTCTTCATCTTCACCTACAGACAGAGAAAATTCTGATTAACACAGACATTCACATAAAAGGAAAAACATCAAAGAAAGAGAAGATTATGTAGTTTGTGTAAACGCTGTGAGTGTGTATGTACTGTAATTGAGTGTGTGTGTGTGTGTATGTATATGACACCTCTTCTTGCTCCATGACAATCAGTCCTCCCATATAGAACACACTGATGCTCTTCCTGCAGCGATGACCTATGGTTCCACAAGCTGAATTCTCCACCAGAATCCGAAATGTGCCGTCCAGACCATTACAGTAATCCTACAGAGAGGGAAACACAAACATTTACTATACAAGACAAGATTTTGGAATCACCACTCAAAGGTAATGAATCAACATTATATAAATAACGAAACAATATATTTATCAGTGTATATCAGTACATTTATCAATCTTGATATAGGTAACTTGATAGAAAATATGCAAATAGATAAATACATTACATTCACCTTTAAAGAGTTCTTCTTTAAAAAATATGTGAAATCTTGAATTTAACTTGAAAGCTGTACAGCAATGAGAATTAAGCAATGACGCCTAATCTGCAGAATGTCTTGTATTACAGAGACAAATTATGAGACTATAGATTGAAATATTCAATTTAAAAAGGTAGTAAATTGTTTAACATTTAATCACCCAAGCTTTAATCATTGTGCACAAAATACTTTAAATTAAATAAATATTCAAGTTATAAGTATAGTTGTTCATAATATATCCACTGTGAAAATGTTAAAAAGTTGCATTTCAAAACTCATTGAATGAGACAATTAGGGAATTTTAAGAAACACCCCCATAATTTAGTAACTTAATAAGGAATCACAAGTATGACAAAATGTGTGTTTGAGAGAGGGAGAGAGAAAGAGAAAGAGGTACGGTGAGTGACTAACCTGAGCGAGGATATACTGACACGGTCCTGGAAATGTAAACTTCAGTCCATCAAAGCTGATGTAGTGCGAGTCTCCCACTGTGTGACACACACCATCACACACCCTCTGAGTGCATTTCCACTGTCGGCCTCCGCACACACTGCGAGAGAACAGCATACACTTACACACATCTCACAGACACGAGCGCAGGGTTTAATGGCAGAGTGCAGGACAGCTGAGATTACCAGGTGTTGCAGTCTATCTTAATGCTCTGCCCGGGAGAATAGGCATGGTTGTTATGGAAACAGGGACACTGGTCCGGAGGAACACACTCTCTTCTGTGACGGACCTGCAGAGGGTCAGAGAAACCAGTGAAGTCCAGTTTAAACAGGAATTTATGAAACCAGCGATAATAATTCACAGTACTGAAAGAAAATAAGAAACCACTTAAACATTATACATTTCTTTGATTTTACAAAATTGAAAACCTCTGGAATATAATAAAGAGGAAGATGGATGATCACAAGTCTAAAGTTTTGCCCCAGGGGTGGCATAAAATTATCCAAAAGCAGTGTGTAAGTTATTCCACCAAATGCTGATGTCTGAACTCTTAAAATTTAATGAATATGAACTTTTCTTTGCATTATTTGAGGTCTGAAAGTTCTGCATCTTTTTTGTTATTTCAGCCATTTCTCATTTTCTGCAAATAAATGCTCTAAATGACAATATTTTTATTTGGAATTTGGGAGAAATGTTGTCCATAGTTTATAGAATGAAACAACAATGTTCATTTTACCCAAACATATACCTATAAATAGCAAAATCAGAGGAACTGATTCAGAAAATGGTCAGATTTTTTTTCGAGAGCTGTATGCGTTACATATGTTTGCATTTTTCTTATGCAAATGTTTTGGCACCCATAGTCACATTTCATGTGGTTTTATTTTTCTAAGTTTTATTAAAAAAAACATATCCTTTACAAAGGTACATTCTAAAGTATTATTGCTGTAATTAAATCTAACATATTGCAAAAAAGTGTGAAATGTGGCATGTGCAAAAGTTATGGAATACAACAAGTATTATGGGAGAATTGCTATTTCCTTCTTCTGGGCTCCACCTACAGTCAAGAAGTGGAATTTGTACATTTTGTGTCACCCCACAAAAAGGACACACATATGCATATTTGGACTGGAAGATACAGAACGAGCATTATAAGTGAAAAAAGCATGTAGTAGATGTAGTAGAGTAATCATCATAAATATGACTTGGGTTACTCAGTATTACACAGTAGATATCAGTAAATAAACACAAATTATTTCTAAACTGAAATAAAAAATATTTATTCTCTTTATTCTTTATTCTCTATTTATTTAAATGTTTCTTTCATCTATTGAATAGCTTTACATACTGTTCCAGGAGGACACACACAGCCAGAGATGCAGCCCTGGCTCACACACTCCAGGTCCAGATTCTGGCAGGTTCGAGCACATTCTATACCCACGTCCCTCACACTCTCACACCTTAACTGCTGCAGCGGAGCCGGACAGGAGACAGAACGTCGCTCTGCATCAGTGAGTGAGCACAAACACAAAGACACACACACACACAGAGCATTAAAAAAGAACTCTCAGGCAACTTAAAAATGCTTTTAAATCCTCTTAAATGTATATCGTTGCTGTCCTATGAAAAACACTTAACTCCATTTTTGTCGATTTTGAGTTTACTACATAATTTGAACAAACAAACTGTCGCTTACACTGTGCCAAAATGTCTTGATGAACGGACCAATAGAAACTCTTCAAAATGATCTGAAATAAACTCTTTTTACATTGACTTCCATTGAAAGTTTACAAGGTTTTTTCTCTCTCCTGTAAAGTTGCTGTTTTGGAGATAAGTGTTTTTCATTGGACAGCGACAATATGTTTTATTATTAACTTACCTTTAAATATTCCTACTTGTTTATGTATTTTATCTACTGAAATGATTGCATTATTCCATGGGCACATCATTAGTTTTTACTGAACTGGGAAAATCTGCTTTTAGCTAAAGTGAACCAGCAAGCTGGAATTTACTACAGGAAACTCTAAAACTCACTGGAGTTACTGTATTATTTAAATATTTAAGTTTCTTATCACCTCCAGCCAGACTGTAGTTATTTTAGTTGAGTTTTGTATTTTGGCCTTTTTCCTTTTTTATTTCATTTATTTTTATCATTTTTTTATATATTTTATTATCATTCATAATTAAAACAACATATTGTATGCTTGGTTTTCCATCTTTCATCATTTAATTCTAATTGTTTTGTTCATAAAGTTCCTTATTTTAGCATACATTACATTACATTACATACATTATCATTTTTTAAAGTCCCTTTAAATTGAAAATGCTTGGCTGCATATAAAATAAGGGTTAACCCTCCATGTATTACCAAGTGAGAATAAAAGTTGATTGATTTGGCTTATGGTTGGAATTTATTTCTTGATAAAAGTTAAATTTTCTGATGGATGGATATAAATTAAATTTCTTCAAGTGACCACAATGTTACATAATAGAGGTTAGATAATCTTAAAGCATTTTTACAGTAATCTCATAAGTGAAAAAACATTACATTTAAAAGGAAATTACTTGCTATGATATATAAAATACATATTTTTACAGTTTTCCTATATGTTTCTTTTCTAAAGGGTGATGTGGGTAACATCTCTAGTTTTTTACTGTACGTCATGCTGCATTTGAAATGATGAGGAAATCTGGTGCTGAATTTCAGAGCAGGCTGTAGTGTGTACCTCGGGACAGTGGAGGTTCATCAAAGAAAAGATCTGACAGCACAGAGGCTGGAAGTTCACTGGAACTGCACCGCATGGAGCCGCTCTCACAGTAACTGAAATCAGAAGCAGATCACCATTACGCTCCTAGCGTCTTAATGAACTGGCTGTAATTAGTTGGAAACCTGCATTTTTACACCAAAACCCAACTTACAAATTGAACATCATCCATATTTGCCTTATTGGCACATTTAAGTCATCATTCTCATTATTTGGTCATTACTTACAATTTCATCAACATAATGGCTTGTTTGAAACTCTGGATTATTAAATAAAATAAAAAATACTGAAGTCTACTGTACAGGTTTTGGCCAAATACACATCAGACAGAATAATTCCACATATGAATGAATAAAATGGATAAAAAGTATGTGTGTGTCTGACTGACCAGATGGAGTGGTGGTCAGCAAACATGTCATTGGGCTGGTAGATTTCTCCATCATAGTGGCAGGAGCACTGGTCTGGTGGAACACACTCTCCAGTGTCAGTGAGATAAAGCCCACGAGGACAGAAACAGCCCTCCTCACACATACTGCGACAAGCACTGTCCGGCAGCGACCGAGAACGACATGTCTGATTACACACACTCCCACACACCTCATACACCTGGTTACCTGGACAGGTCAGTTCTGTTAACACACAACATAACACAAACACAGTTAATTTTAGTTAAAGAGCAGTATTATGAAAAATTTACTATAGGTTGTAAATATGCATGTGTGTTTCTCTGTGTCTGTGTGTGTGTGTTACCACAATATCCCTGTCCTCTCCAGTTGATCAGTACTCCTCTGGCTGAGCATGCAGCTGCGTAGTTGCTCACAGCTGCACAAAGGCACTCCTGTCCGTCTGCGCAGGAGCACACGTCATAACGGCAGTTCTTCAGGTAGGGATACGGGTTCACCTCGTGATGACATGGCTCAAACTTCGGGGACAGCAACACTGCACACGCCTCCTCTGCAAAGCGCACTAAACACACCACACACACACACAAACACACAAACACACACACATTTTTGTATTCATGGCTTTGTGTTTAATGTAAAACATGAATTAACCTAGCTTTTCAATCTTCCATCCAACCACTCAACCATCCATATTTCCATCCATCCAATCATCCACTTTAATATGCAACAATATTTCTATCCATCTAACCTTCCATCCATCCATCCATCCATCCATCCAACTATCCATAGTTTTATCTATTCAATTATACACATTAATATCCATCAATACTTCTATCCATCTAACTTCCCATCCATCTATATTTCTAATCCATCTATCTATATTTCTATACATCCAACCATCCATTCATCCAACCATCAATATTTCCATCTATTTATCTATTTATCCACCCATCAATCCATCCATCCAACCACTGAACCATCCATAATTTCATCTATCCAATCATCCACATTAATATCCATCAATATTTCTATCCATCTAACCTGCCATACATCCATCCACCCATTCATCTATATTTATATACAACCAACTAGCCATCCATTCATCCATTCATTCATTCATCCAACCAACCATCAATATTTTCATCTATTTATCCACCCATCAATTCATCTATTCAACCACTTATCCATCCATCCCTTCAGTCATTTATTAACCATTACAAAATGTTGCACTTTAATGATGTCCAGAAACATTGATTTTACATTATACTAATACAATTATAAGGATGCCTTATATTTACTTATTTAAATGTGCATCTATCTGTCCGCCCTCTTATTAATTCATCAAGCCTCTTTCCATTTCTGTATTCAAATCTTCATGTATCTAACTCAAGGTTAACCTTAATAACAGTGAACACAATTGCAATCGTTTGATTTGATGAGACATATTTTTTTTCCTCATAAGAAATATATTTCCTCATAACAGCCAGTTAAATGTCAAGGTCAAAGATATAATGTTTTTTAACATCCTGCAAAACACGATTAGATGCAGAAAATAAATGATCATAGATCTGCTGCCATCTAGTGTTCAAATTTCTAATGTGGTTACATATTTGGTACAAACATGACATCATGCATTTGCTACCACATACTTCATTCACTCTACCATATGGCATCACACATTCTCTCCATCATAGGTGCACTGGCACTGAAACATGTTTGTTTTGTGTATCCGTGTGCTTGTGGGCATGTGCATGTTTGTGTGTAGGTGCATGTACTGTACCCCTTTTTGGGTTTAAGCTGCACGGATCAGAGGGCTGTTTTTGGATGTTGTCACATTCTGCATTCATCTTCCACGCGTTTCCAAAACCCTCCACCCGCGTCTCCACCAGCCCGCCCGCTGTCAGGAAGTCGTCTCCTTGGTTACCATTATAGTTACCACACAGACCACACATTTTTCCAGCATAGACTGGGCTGAGCTGTATGATCATAAACACATAAACACAAACACATCTGAATCACTGAATTATTTTAAGCAAGTGTAAAATTATATCACAGTTTTCCACAGTCAATTTGGTGCATTTTTCAAATCATCAAAAACATCTGCACAAAAGTGAACGTGTTTTTGTTAATGAAATCAAATCGCAATAAATGTGGAAAAAATCTTTAGGCAAAAAAGTGGCAAAATAAATTAAAAACCTGCAAAAAAAAAAAAAACATGTTTAGTATTCAGTATTTGTATCCAACCAAATGTTTCTTTGTTTGGCTTTAGTTTCGACCAAAATGCTTAATTTCAATGCATCACTAACTTGCCACAGTGCATTGGAGTTATGCAACAGCAGCTGGGGAATATCATGAAAGACTCACAAAATGCAGCACTATAAGTTTCCTTTTAGACTTCCAGTCCTGCAACCTCATTTGCATGAGCCTGTGAGGATTGTGAGGGCACTGAGGGTCCCAGTTCTCATTCTGGAGTTCAAAGGCATGAATAAGCCCTTACTAAAAGCACATCACTGTGGACTCACTTCTAATATGAACTTGGTGCAGGCTAGGGCTTTTTTATGGCCAAGTTAATAATTGGCCACTTGTCTGGACAGACACTGATGGAAGACTGACCACCACCACTCCTGCTATCTGTGTAAGACCAGCTGCTTTTCCACTAGACTGACTGCTGGACTACCTGCATCAGAGCACCTGCTCACCCTTCTGCTACTGATATCTGCCTAGGACTAGCTACCCACACACTACTTACTATGGGAGCTTTTCCTTACCACTGTAGTCTTTAGCTTGATTACCGGGTCTCTTGTCCTTTTACTGGAGCTGTTTTCTGACAAGGTATGTTTTAAAAAGCACAATACAAATACATTTGAAGCAAAATTTGGACACTACACACTTCCAGACGGATTGACTATATCTGGCATGAGTAGAAAATCAAGCCAATTTGATCATTTGCTGAAAAAATCATTTAACTGAGCAGAATTATGCTTGTAATCCAGACTGAGCCACTACAGATAAGCAAATGAGCTCATTATAGACGAGTATGATGGTATCTGCCATGCTTTTAAATGCAGCATTAACAAAATTGCCTGCTGTATACAGTACATGTACAATGAAGGAGGACTTAAGAACTTAAGGCCCATTTGGGACAGGCAAATAGTCAATAAGGTCTGCTAAAATAATCACGTTATTATCGACTTATCATACAATATACTGACCTCAGTATGATCTCTTATTTTTTTCTTAGTTCATTAACTTTTTTTAAAAGTAATAATTAAAATTTTACTGCTTATTAACAGAATGTATCCACATTATTATGCTATTATATTATCATTATATAAGCCTCTCACTCACCCTGAGCACTACACGTCCACGTCCATCCCAGTCCAACTGGAGGTCATCTCCATAGTTCAGCCTCACAGATGACAACACAGTGCTCTGTACCCGCAGGAGTCCTATACACACACACACAGACACACAAACACACACAAAACACACACATAACCATTAGCTGTACCCATGGCAGTGTATCATTAGACTCTACATTCAAGCTAAGCCTCATTAATCATGCTTGCGTATACTGACAGACCGTTGATTAATGGCATTTGAACATCCAAGCCATCCACAGAGACGACACCTCCATGCTTCAGCCTCACTGTCTGATTGGCCAGTTCATGAAACTTCAACGTCACTGAGCGTGTACACACAGCATCCTGGTCATCCGCACACTAGTATAAACACATGCAAACAATTTTGCAACACATTTCCTCACTGATATATGCATTTATTAGTTCTAAAACTTATGTTAAATATTTCAAACACAAGCTGACCTGCACAGTGTCAATGATAGCGGAGAACAGGTTGGTCTGACAGTCCTTAGCCAGTAGATACTGGCAGAAGCCACTAAAGGTGAAGAACTTGTCATCAAATGTCTTGTAGTGGGATTGTCCTGATACCACACACTGCCCTGCAGAGAGACAGAGAGAAGGGTATTATAAAATTTTAGAACATGTGTCACAATGCAGAAATGTAATACAATGTGCATTTTGAACAAAAAGAGGTTGTCTATTAATTATCTAATGATAAATATTGTGGTAATTTTTCATAATCTATCATCATCTATCTAGTCTTAGTCTAATCTAAATCATTATTATTGTTATTATATGTTATTATGGTTCTACACTAAATAGTAATTGTTCAGATGAACAGTTTCCACAAAGCAAGTAATTAGTTATCCATTTACATGGGGAACCACAGCAACAACTTAAAAAAACAACTGAGACAGCATTGCAACCACCTGGCACCAGAATTGTTCAATCATTTAAACTCTTCAACAAATAAAAAAATGCATCATGCTGTTGAAAAAAATGATGCAACAAACACAAACTATACATACATGAACATACAAAATACCATCAGAATATTGTATTCTGAACCCAGTATAATATTGTGAACTCAATAAAATTGTGAGCTTAGTGCTTTGTGACATCCATAGAATTGCAATGCTATTGTTAGTACTGCCAACATCAAGGGACACTTTGTTAACGGACAGACTGTGTCTAGGAAATGTGTGAATCCTCACCTGGGCATTCCTCATTGGTGCATTCCCAAGATCCGTGGCGACACACACTGGAAAATAAGACATACTTTAGTTGTGTATATACAGTAGTGCATATACAGTACATGTATTCATGTGTATATTGCTCAGCTGTTAGTGAGCAATGTAACCAGTATAATGAGTGCTTATGTGTGCGCGTGTGTGTGTGTGTGTGTTTAGTCCAACCATGTGTTGCAGTCCTGTGAGATGGTGGAGCCAGGAGGATAGCGTTTTCCTGTATGCTGACACGAACACTGCGACACCTCAACACAGCGATCTCCATCCAGCACCTTACCCACTGACACATACACACAAACACACACACACACACACACACACACACACACAGAAAATTAATGTTACTATATATGAAAATAAATGCATGAATTCACTCATGCAAGATCAAAGCCAGAGCCGCAGGCCTGGGGTGGGATTAATTAGGCCAGTGGGCAAAATAAATTACTGAAGGGGGTTCCTTTACCCAGCAGCCGGAGACATAAGACTGATCTCTTTCTTCAGGCAGTAATGATGCATTTCCTCCATCATTACTGCAAAAGTTAAGTACCGTAGCTACAGTGTGCACTGCCTATCAGTCACATATAACACATATAATGGAATTTTTACGTAAATATGCATGCAATGATAGCAAGCAAAGAATACTGGCTATGCCCTGACTTAACCAAGATTATCCATGTACATTTTTTTACTTTAAGACAAAACAATGAATGATACTGTTGTGGCTGTATTGTAGGTGCTTTATATGCACTCAGAGCTAAAGGTTTGCAGCACAACCACAAAAACAAAGAAAAGACATTTTGAAAGAAAGTTTGTCAAGATTTCCCAGATTGTCAAATGAGACAACGAGTTGTTGAAGTTATTTACCACAACAACTGGATATATGGACAAAAGAAGAGAGATTAAAGTCTAAGAACAATGCACTAACTGCTAAGCATGGTGGTGGAAGCATCGTGCTAATTGTGTCGATGCTAGGGGACCTGATACATTGCACAAAGTGGATGAAATAATGAACAAGGAGCATTACCTCTGAAATCTTTAGCATAACCTCAAACTATCCGGTAAATGGTTGAATCCTGAAAACAATTTGGTGTTTCAAAAGTACATATGCACATTAAAGGTAGTTGTGGAGTGGGTAAAGTAGACATTGGTTTCTGGAATGGCCTAACACTGTCCTGGCCTTAAGTTGTGGAAAATATAAGATTATGGAAACTTAAGCACTACCAAAAGGGGCGGAATACACATTTTATTTTGGGTTTCTGATTATTTAGCTTGTATCAGGCAATGTAAAACAGGTCTAAGTAACTTTTACAGTTAAGAAAATATGCAGAATTTCTGTGAGTGCAGACTTCAATGTTAGTCTACATTGCAGAATGAAATATAAATGCAAAGCTGAATGAGCACAGTGTTCCAACTAAAGAGCCATTGCCGCATACAGTATGTTATATATGGCTGAGTCTCTCACCTGCACAGCTGCAGCCGTCCACACATTCCTCTCTGCAGACCTCATGTATGTTGAGACTCTGACAGGAGGTAGAACACGCCTGAGAGCATTCACTGTACTGCATCCCTATTGGGCACTTTGGTGCTGCATACAATCAAACACACACACACACACACACACACACAAATCATAATACTAATACAACCAATATGTTTTCTTTCTACAGGTGTGTATCTGTGTGTATGTGTTTAAAGGAGTGTATAATAAACATACAGCTCTGGAAAAAATAAGACACTACTTAAAAATGATGAGTTTCTTTGATTTTACCAAATTGAAAACCTCTGGAATGTAATCAAGAGAAAAATGGAAGCCATCAAACCAAGCTGAACTACACTGAATGTTTGCACCAGGAGTGGCGTAAAGTTATCCAAAAGCAGTGTGTAAGACTGGTGGAGGAGAACATGCCAAGATGCATAAAAACTGTGTTTGGTTATTGCACCAAATATTGATTTCTGAACTCTTCAAACTTGTTTTCTTTGCATTATTTAAGGGTGTGAAAGCTCTGCATCTTTTTACTTATTTCAGCCATTTCTCATTTACTGCAAATAATTGCTCTAAATTACAACATTTTTATTTGAAATTTGGGAGAAATGTTGTCCATAGTTTATAATATAAAACAACAATGTTTATTTTTCTCAAACATATACCTATAAATAGTAAAATCAAAGAAACTGATTCAGAAACTGAAGTGGTCTCTTATTTTTTTCCAGAGCTGTATATGGAATATATACAGTACTTACTGCACTGGCTCTGTGTGTGCCAATTAGGCAGCACTAGTCCATGGCTGGCACAAGTTCGGGCATACTCTAGCAGGGCCTGGCACACACACTCTTGACCGTCTACACAATGACACACATCTGATTCACACACTGCTGCAAACGCGTCTGTGTCCACCAGGTGAGCACAATGCAGGAACACTGGTGAGGTACGAAGGGTCTCACACCGAGACATTAGGTCCTACACACACACACACACATCAATTTAAAGACACCAATGGAAATCCATACAGTTATACAGTCATTACTTTTTTCCGCAGACATTTCCTCTTTTTTAGATGCAGAAAAAGCTTTCAACAAAAAATTTGAAATTGTTTTAAATACTTGGGATATCAGGTAAAGGCGGTTGACTGACCCTGGCAGAGGCTCCTGTGTTGTTACAGGTTTGAGCTGGTGGAGTTACACGTTTGCAAGCTTCTGATGCTCCATTCATAGCCCAGGAATTGGCAAAGTCATATGGATCCTCTGTCAAAAAACCTAAACCACACAAACATAAAATACTTATACAATAAACAAGCATATTAAATAGTTCACTGACAATAACTGCACAATTATTTTGATAATAATGACTTACTTGGATACAAATGATACAAATATTTATCCTATTGTTTATGGTTTGGTTTAACCCTAGTCTAATTTAAGCCTAGACTATATATTTTTTTATTTCATTCAAAATGCTGTGCAGCAGGTCTAAGCTTAATCCCTGTCTGGGAAACTGCCACAGTACCATCAGTACTGTGACAAAACCAATGTGGAAAAGTCTGTTGATGAACAAATGGAATGTATCAAAATATATATTTAAAATGTAAAAATATAACAATTTTATGATTTAAAAAAGAATATAAAATATTCTGACAGTGAAAATCACAGACTATTAAATAAATTCTCAAATGAATAAAGAGGTCAGCAAAATGTATGGTTGATTTCAGCCCAACACACACATTCTCATACTCTACCTACACATATATTCATTACTGTAACACATCCACCCACATACCCAACATCTCTGTGATTACTGTGTGCATTGATGTGTCTGATAATGCCAGATTTACCACAGCAGAGTGATAAGTGCACTTCTGAACTACAGACTTGGTGAATGACAAAGTTTCAGAGCATTTAACCCCACACTGATAAAGTACAAACTAACGTCCTGATGTTTAGGCTGCTGTGTGGAAGCTGGATCCACCCATTTCCCTCAATCCATCTCTCACCTTCTTGTGCAGTATATTCGTCAGTAGGGACAGAGTTGTAGTTGCCACAGAGACCACAGGTATGGTTGGCATGGTGTTTGCTGAGTGTGAGCTCAATGTTGTGAGCCGGGTCGATGCGGATGGAGAAGCCGAACTCTTCGCTCCACAGACGCACACTGCCCAGCTCAAAGCCTGCAAACACTGAGCTGGAAGCATATGGCAGAGGGAGTCTGCCACACACACACACACACACACACACACAGAAGCACAGGGAATCTTAAGCTAACCATATTAACCTTAAAGACTTGTATTCAAATACAAACTCCATTAAAAATATAGGTGTAACACATGGTTCCTTCTTTACAAAACCAGGTTTGAAGAAATTAAATTTGAAAAACCTTTAATCTAGCAAAGAAAATTGCATTAGGTCAGGGTTCTTCAGACCCTCTTATACCATTTTAGCCCACACCTGGCTTTAGAAATCGTGCCAAGAGTTTGGCACCACTTCTCCACATGGAGCAGCATACAAACAGTTTGTATGCATCTGTGTTAGCAATTGGCACAACATAAGGTTGCTTTAATTGGCTTTAATATTACAATATTATTATTCAGATACTTCTATAAATAAATAATTATTGTTGCCGGTCTAGATGTCCACAAATATTGCATCACATTTTCTAAGATACGCAGGAACTAAGAGATATAGCTGGGTTAAAGGGAGGACATTTGCAAGCAAACTTCTAAAAGTAAAAAATAAAATTCACCAAATAAATTGTCAGCTGATTGCAGACTTCAGATTTTGCATATTTCTGCCACATTTTTTACCTTTCTGCTCCTTGTGACAGCACTCCTCCCACAGACAAATGCAACTCGAAGGTTTCTCCAAGGAAAACAGTCACTCCTTTCCTTCTGCCATGAGAAAGATCACCTACATGTACATACAGAGGAAACATTTGCTTAATTTGTGCTCAAGGCCAAAGCTAGTCTAGATACCTACACTGTTAAAAGTATCTTGTAAATTTTACAGTAAGTTAATGGGAAAAAAGTTGCCAATAAAAGATGACTAAATTACAGTAATTCACTGTAAAGAAAGATTACAGCAAATTACTGAATACAAGGAATAGTAGTTTACTGTAAATGGATTATAGAGTATTACATTACATTATTATTCTGCATAATCAAATACATTATAATATTGTAACCCATTATGCAAATTAAGGATGTTTGTAGGCTGTTTCTATTCTCACAACAAAGCAAAGTAAATTCCTGCGAAATATTTTAAACACACCTGTTTTTCTCACAAATATTACAGTTATAGGTGACAGCGGTTTTCATAGGATATCCCAAGATGCATATCGTACTATAGTTTTACAACAGAACATCGCTAAAAAGATATTTACTGTATGATTTTACTGTAAAAAATACAGGAATTGGTTACAGTGTATATAAAGCTACATTTTATGTTTCAATGCTTGTGGCTATAGCTACTGTTAAAAGAACTGGACTTTCTGGTGCAGATAAACATTAACCTATTGGCACCTGGGAAAGTTGGGGATGAGATGGGGTGGTAATCATCCAACATTCTAACTTCTCAAACTTCAAAATTCTTGTTACTGAATGCAATCAACTTCTCACAGCAGTGTTTCCAAATCTAAGAGAAAACCTTTTAAACTGGACAGTAGCGACATTTGCTCCAACAAAAGCAGGATCAACTGTTTCTACTAGTCTTAATTCTAGAAGAAACAAGCATTAGCAGGTGCTCTAATCCTTTTGTCCACATAGTGCATGTTTGTTCTTTTGTCTTTAGGTCACAGAGTAGGCATTTTGTATCCGCTTGGCTTCGATTTCTGCAAAATGCATGACTAAACACCTCCCACCCATTCACTTACTCTCAAACAAAACAAGGAACCTGGATGTTAAGAGAAGCAAAGGCAGTGCTGAAAGATGTTTTATTAACTCATTCAGAGCTCCTGACCATAAAACATGTAGGAACAGAATGTGAATGTTATATGCAGGGTAGAGTTACCCAGTATTGAGAAGGTCCTGTGATGGCAGTCTCCAGCCAGCTTGTAGCTACAGTCCCCAGGGAACTCATAAATGACTCCATCAAAGGTGTGTACGTGATGTCGACCAAACAAACTGCAGCGACCGCCCCCCTCCACTAGTGCATAGCCTAAAGGAAAATAAGAAAAAATACATGTTGATGTTTTGTTTTGTTTTTTCATACTCAAATGCATGTACAAATTGTTTAAAACAGGACACCTGTCACCTGACATATAACAGTATTTAGAGATGGAGGTAAAAATAAATACGCGTAAACACATTAAACTAAAAGAGCCCTTCTATCTAATACTCATTTCAATCATTCCTCACTTTTTGGAAAATATGTTATTCTATCTTTTTATTATTTGTATAACGTTTTTTTTTTTACTATAATATGCATCATTTCGACTTTAGAACATGCATACAGTCAACATCTGAATCAGATGTAGCACATCAGCAGCAGATTAGAACATGGTCAGAAATAATTTGATATGTCTCTCTTATTTAAACCTCAAATTTAGTTTATTGGTTTGCTTCTGGTTGTTGCAGCGAGTGGATCGCCATGATCAAATCCAAAAGATCTCTAAGGCAGTCCACTGTCTAAAAAATAATTAACTACTAAAACGACTACCAACATGGCCAACAGGTCCAACATAAGCGCATGCCACAATACACAAGTAATGAAGTTCCATTCAATACTAAAATGTCATCAAAGGACCTACAGGTAGCGCTTTGGTCTTATAAAGATACCAAACCAAGTCCTGTTATTTGGTCATCAGACTTTACAGTACATGTGCATGCTGTAGGCAAACCTAATGCTAATTAAATAAGGCAGCGCATTGGACTGGTGTACAAACAGGAAAGCACTTGCCTGCTAAGTGAAGAAAGAGAAGCCATGTGACTGCATTCCGTCCTCTCAGCCAAAGCCTCTCCATCTGTAAGAAACACGGAGAATGGGCTTGATTAAACATGGATTTCAACATCTTTCTTTAATTACAGTAAACAGAACTTCCCCAAGGAAGCTTAACTCTTTAAAGCATTCGATCTACTGGAATCCAATGTAGACTACATACCTTTCCCTTCTGCTCAGTGACACTCTTTGGTTTATTTTTATGTCACATAGCATTAAAGCAGCATACAAGTTTGATGCATGGGTGTAATGACAGTCCTACATTGTACACAATTCTAAACTGGTGCCAATACAATTTCAATATTTGGTCACTACATTTGTCATGTAGCTCTTGTGCAAAACTAAAGAAGCAACTTTTGTGCACCAACAAATTATTGATCAGTTGGTTATATTTAGGGTAAAGAAAACATTGAGTAGAACTGATTTTGGTGAAACTATCCCTTTAACTCTTCTATTGTGTTCCAAGTCAAAAGTCAAGTTCTCACTTGACTTGACTCTCAAAATTATTTACTGATCCGTTTATCTTGAGCTTCCATGTCTTTGTCTTTATACGGCATCATTTTCATTGACAATTTATTAAAATGTTGCACACCCCTGGTGTTCCAAGTCAATTATGATTGGATAATTGTGATTGGACATTAGAAAAAATGTGTGACACTATAATGAGTAAAAAAAAGGGGAAGGCACATGATCATGTGATAGACACACCCTGGATGGAGGTAAATCGAGGGTAGAAGTAAAGAACTCCAAGAGAAAAAGAATGTCTCCCATTGCAGAAATAGTAATTTCATTCCAACTCCAGACTATTTGGACTGATTGCGAAATTCAGGATTATGTTTTTTGTGTCCCGTAGGAATAAATAGGGTGCAAAGGTTTGTGCACACCTTTGTGTGCACATGTTACAAAATTCATTAACCAGCCACATGGGGTATCACATCAACTAATTTGGAACACATAAGAACCTGGGACACATGGGACACCATAACAACCACCACTGCCTGGAAAATAAAACATTTTTAAACCATAACACATAATTAACCATAATCAATGTTCCAGTAGCAGCAACATTTTATGGAATTCCACTGTAATAGGACACACTGTCATTTCTATATACAGAATAAAATAGTAATTAAATGATATACAGTAGCTCAGTACAGTACAGTACTTACTGTATATATTGAAATTATAATAAAACCAGCAGAGTTAGCAGCAGTACACTGAACATTTTTGAAGAAATAAATGCCCCAAAACTTTATCCATATTTTCTTTTAGCTTAAAAAAATAAATAAATTGAAGGTTATTCGATTGTCTTTATTAAAAGTATGAAAACACACCAACACACATACAGGTGCAGATAGCTTAAGACTAATGTACCTGGGCCTCTCGTTGCCTCGCCACCTGCCTCGTTCCTGACTCCTGTCTTGATGTTCGTTCCCAGTTCTTCACTGATTTAGCGTTCTCCTGTGCCTCACAATTCTGGGGGTATAACCGGAGTCCTGGCATTAAACTAGGGAGTGATTTTATAGGAGGAAGAGAAAAGGAGAGAGGAGGAGAGAGGGAGTGCAAGAGAGATGTGTGATTTCCTTTTTTGCTCTCATTAAGAGTGAACAATAGGAGGAAGTCTGGGCACAGGAGGAACCAAAGGATTAGTCTGGCAGTGAAGACAGATAAGACAAATCAACAGAGTCGACCAGTTCCAACAAAAACATTAATAACCACCATAAACACACTCTCTCACGCAGACACGGCACATACACAGGCCCTGCCTGCAGAGCATGCACTCCCAAAAAAACACGACAGAAACTCAGCACATTGCATTACTCAGCAGCAGACCTACTCTCTCTCTCTCTCTCTCTCTCACACAGACACACACACACACGGTCTTATAAAATCATGTACTCATCGAATAATAGCTCCTCTCACAGGGCAGTACCTCTCTGACATCCTACTCACTGCCAAGTGCATACAGTGCACATCCTACACACAGAGAATACTACACACTTCCAGTAGGCACATACACTGGCACACACATTTACACACACACACTCACTCATTCACTCACACATACTTGTTGCCAAGTCATTAGGCTTGAGAAAACCTTTTCACATTGTTGGTTCTACTAAAATACACACATTAATAAATTCCTATGCAGAATCACTTTTCCTTTTATATGCACTAAATAGAAAGGTGTTCACAAAAGTAGTTTATCTTGCTTTAGTTGAAGTAAATATCTCAACTGTCCACGGAAGGCTTTCTACTTCATTTTGGAACATTGCTGTGATGTAATTTGATTGCATTCAATGACAAGTGCATTTAGGAGGTCACAGTGTTGGATGATCCCCAACTAACCAACTAATCCCAAAAGTACTGGATAGAGCATCATCATTGCAGAGAACCTTTTTTATATTTTCACTTGATACAAAAACATGAATAATAATCATTTTGCTTCTTGTTTTCCATAATAGACCATGCATGGCATGGGTGCCAACAGTTTTGAGTTTTTGAGTCTATTTTATTTTTACTTCTTTACAGCAAATAGGCAAGCTGTGTTTGTGTGAATTTACACATCTGTGTCTGCAGTGGGAGCAAATTTAAGCACCTAAATGCATTCATTAGAAGGGGTATCCACAGCTATTTGGACATGTAACGCATTCTAACCAATAAAGATGATGGAAACGACGCTAAACATACCTAGAGCTTGCGCAAGAAAAGGCGTGACGTCAGTGCCATGAGCAGCATTAAAACTGGAGCTACACGAGACCATCCTAAACAGAGAAACAATGTTTTTACACGGAACAGCCGAGTCACGAGACTATCGAGAGGGAAAGGAGAAGGTACAGGACGTGAAGATGATCTATTCTCTATGGGAATTTACATGGGGAATAAACAGATGCTGCACGCGCGAACAGCGCTCTATATTTATTATTTAATTATTTATCTAGATTCCACCTCTATTCTAACAAACCCCGCCTACTGCATTGGGAATGGTCAATCACGTTCCTCCTCCTGCTCAAGGATTGGTTTATAATTTACACATACAGGTTTAAGAGCAAAAAAGTACTTGTAGAACAAACACACGATAATGAAACTCGCTTTAATTATTTTCAAATAAAATATATATTTTAAAACTAATCCTGGGGTTCTACTACAGGGGTTTATAGCAAAAGAAATTGCACATAAAATTAACTAAAAAAGAAAAAACTAATCCAAGTGAAGGGGCACTTGCAAATAAACTATAAAGGAAAAAAAGTTCAAACTAAGCTTAGAGCAGGTGGTGTGGCTCCAGGTAGGAAGGTCGTGGAATATAATGTAAATAAAAGAAAAGAAAAGAAAAACACATAGTTTAAACTGATCATAGTCCGAATGTCTGTGGCTGTTGCTATAATTGTTAGCAATTACGATAAAGATTAGAAAAAAAACGTGTAGGAGGCGTGGTAAAGCACGGACGTTGTTTGCCACAATTTTTTTTGCAAAAAAAAACTTTTTAAATAATTGTGCTGTAGGGGGAGTGGTTTGTCAGTATACATATTTTAGCAAATAAAAAAAATTGTTAAAACAGTTTAAACTAATCCCAGTGATGGGAATGTGCTTTGTTGTTATCTTCGGTTGCAAAAGCAACAAAAAAATCAAGTGTATGGGGAAGTGGCTTATCTGCAAATAAAATAAAAGGAAATAAATAGTTTTAGTTAAACCTAGTGCAGGGGGAGTGACCTGTCAATAGAACAGTCTGCCAATAAATGAAAAGGAGAAAAATACATTCTAAATGTGCAGCAGGAGTGGCTTTTCACTATAACTGTCTGCAAATAAAATAATAACAAAGTATCAATTCATTCTATTGCAGGGGGAGTGGCTTGTCAATATAATTGCCTGCAAATAAAATAAAAGGAAAAAAGTGGTTTCAGTTAGTCCTACTGCAGGGGGAGTGTTTTGTTACTATAACTGTCTGGAAATAAATTAAAAGGAAAACATTATAGTGTGCATTACTTAACATATATAAGACTAAAAGAGAAAGAAAAAGTCTGAACTGGTACTTGTGTAACTGTTATATATAAAATAAAATAGAAAATAAGTGAAAAAAAAGAATGAATTCAGTGTTATATATAAATAATTAAAAAAGAACTATTTTGAACTCATTCTTGTGCAGGGGGCGTGGTTAGTCGGAATAGAGGTGGGTAAAAAAAACACGAAGCTGGTGTTACGGACGGAGCCGTGCGCGCGCCGTTCTCCCGAACTGCCCAGCGCACGTTCTCTTCGGTCTGTCCTCGGTCGGCTCGACAACATAGACAGACAGACAGACACAGACAGTGAGTGAGAGAGATAAGCGTCCTGAGAGATGGCGGCCCTGACCGGAGGAGAGATGTGCGTCAAGTACTTAATGTTCGCCTTCAATTTCATATTCTGGGTGAGTGCATTGATATACATGCATGTTCATTATAACATGCTCCAGCGGATCAGACCGGACCGGACCGGAGGGGCAGCATGCGAGAAGCACTGGGGGTTGGTGTGTGTGGATATGCATCTGGCTGATTCTCGTGGATGAGCGGGGCTCGCGACTGCTGTGTAGTTGACGTAATTCCAAGGGGGTGTGGGGGGAGGGAGGGGTATCCCTGATCTAAGCTCAGTTCAGTCTGGGTCCGTGTGTGTGTGGCGGGACAAGTCTTGAATTTTGATGCGTTCCTGTGACGCGCTCGCGCGACCTCACTCACGACTCCGCGCGCCCCTGCCCCGGTGTGGGACGGTGGGACAGTGGGATTGGCTAGCTGTGTCTTTATCCCGGCGGGATTTGATCCAGGCACGCGCATCCCAGATTGCGGTTAATCTGGAGAACTATTTATAGTGTTCTGTAATCCCACGCGCAAACTCAGTCCAGGGCTGCATGTGTGTGCATGGGGGTGTGTTTGTGTCCCTGCAGGACAATCCAACTCAAGAGTGGTTTCAAATGTACTAAGATGGTCTCTGATTATTAAAGTGGTGGAAAAGATGATTATTCAGACGAAAATATACCCTGTAATTTTAAACCAGCTAGTTAAACTGATTGAACTGTTTATATTGTCATGTTTTAAGAACTAGGTAGTCATAATGGTCATCCAGCAAGCTTAGTCATACAGATCACCCAGCAGGTGTCATGCTGGTCAAGCAGACTGTCTGATGTGGGAATCAATGCTACTTAATGTATATCAAGACAATTCTCTACACTACTTCATGGCTTCTGTGTTACTAAAGATGATAAAATACTCCTAAATAAGCAAATACCAGGAACTATGGATTTATTGGTGTCAGTTTCACAGAATGTGACAACCAATATTCTTCACCACAGGTTTACCCTATTTACCCTAGACAATACATGGAGTAATGAAGCATTCATTTAAGTAATTTAAATTGGGGAGTGAGTCATGTTTCAATAAAAATATTGATATTTGATGCCATGTATCGATAGTGTGTCACAAACATGTAGATATTTTGTCCCACTGCTATTGGCCATGCAGGTCAACTACCTCAAACATTCTGTATGGCAGTGTTTGTGTGTAAATGCCAGTCTCTTAATATCATGCATGCAGCTATTCAGAGGTAAACAGAGTGGCAACTCTGTCATTCTGATAAACCAACTTGGTCATGCTGGTCAAACCATTAAACTATTGTAGTCAGGCTGAAATAAACCAGCTTAAATTATGCCAGTGAACCGCCTTTTTTCACTGGAAACTCTAGTTACTCATCCTGGTTATACTTGTTATTATCGTAAACCACCTGTGACATGTTTGACAAGCCCTTTCATACTACTGCTAGCAGGCAAGTCTAACAAACAAACAAAAATGAAATCATAGCTTATACTATCCAAGAGCTAATCTGGTAAACTATCCCAACCAGCTTGAATAGCATGACTAAAACAAGACTGTTTATTCAGCAGAGATGTGTTCTGGGCGACCAGAATGAATGAAGGTCTCACTCCTAACTGTGTCACAGATTCAGTCTACAGGGTGTAATCTCTCTGTGTATGACAGTGTGTGTGAATGTCAGTCTCTTAATATCATGCCTGCATTATTCAGAGGTACACAGAGCGGCACACAGTCCTGTTCCTGTCTGTGTGGCATTTCCATTCAAATCTGTCTTACTGGGGTTAAATAGTCTGCTTTTGAGGGCCCACACTAAAGGCCATCCTTACCACCAGTGACCAAATAAAATAAAAGGTACAGTTTTGTTTTATGTTTGTTGTAGAAAAGAAAATGAAAGGTGGATCAACACCCACCTCTCGTCCGGGGTACAACTCCCCTGCGTGTTCGTTTGATAGAGAGAGTCAGACAGGTGGAGTGAAGTTGAAAGCAAACCAAGTATTTATTACAAAGTACTGAATTTTCAGGAGAACCCACACATGAAAGACCGTCTAACAGCCGTCCCAGTATAAGTTCTGACCCCCCTCTGATCTGACTCCATGTTTATACCCCAAATGACGTGAAACCTGCTGATGAGGCGTTGCTAAAATCATCTCATGTTAGTATGCATCATTTCACGTGTTAGTGTTCAAGTTTCACAGGTCTGACCGGACCACTAGTGTTTGGCCTTGATTGTGTCCAGCCGGACAGTGTGGTATTGTTTTAAGAATTGACTGGGTCCAGTCAGACAGTGTGACATTGTTCCAGTAATTATACAGTGCCGCCCTCCCTATGTGCGCGCGTCCTCCCGCTTTGGTAGGTGAAGGACTTTGCACGCACAGGGAGAAAGGCCACACTGTTGATCCTGAAGCCTCCTTTGTATCAATTTAATTCATCCAGAGTGCACTAGCTGATGATTGATGGTCGTTAGTCAGAGACATGCAGTAAACGAAATGCTTCAAGCATGAGCTATATAAGTCTCACAATAGGTCTCATATGTTATATGTTAATGTGTTAGTGGCGCGTGGTTAGACCGCCATACAATAGACCCTATGTGTTAGTAAACGCCTTATGTATCGTGTGGGTTAATTTGTCATAATAGAGTCTGTGTTAGTGACATGCCTGATCAAACAATGTTTTACTATATATGTAAAGAATATATTGTGATTATTGGTTAATCTTGTATATAAATGCGTGTAAAATACACTGTGAGTAATAAAAATGATCAAATATAATGTGAGTATTGGTTATGCATATAGAATACAAGGTTTCACACAATGATTATGTAATTATAGATACTAAGATAAGTAATCATAACTGAAAGATATTTGTTAATACACCCAAAGTATAATAAACAGTTACTCTTCATGTTGAAAAGGCTCATGTAGAACAGCTAAATGTCCCCGAACATAAACTATTAATATTGTTGCCACATGCTGCAAAGAAAGAGAGAAAGCCTGGGGACAGTGGGTGGCCCATTTTTCACCACTAGTTCCCAATGTCAGGTTTGAGATGCCTCATGTTAACATACCTGTATACCTGTATATGTAGCATATAAGAAGCATTAGGGTAATTAATCAGGTGTGGTAGATGCTTGAAAAAGCACACAGGAATCGGAACCCTCTTCAAGTCACTTTTACTTCTACAAGCACTGTTTACCTTGCATAGCCTATGTGATCACTACCAATACATGCAATAATAATAATTATTAAAATTATCATTACTTGGATTTTTATTAATAATATAATTATTTTAATAATAATTACAATCAAAATATTTCGACCAGGAGGCTCTGTTGTACTCTACAAACTACAAAGTACAGATAAAAAAATTTAGTTTCCTCAAACAGATGCTTGCTCACTCAACTATAAAAAAGATTATTTACATCAGAAGAAGTGCTAATTGTATAGACTAACGTATATTACATTATGTATATGTATGCTAGCAATGATATATTTTAAATGTAACTAGATTTTAACTTTAACCTTTTTTCATATTTAAAATGTCTGGAACTGTAGAATTAAGGGTAGGCATTTTATTCAGGGTCCATACACGTTTTAACCAATAAATTCCACATAATTTTCATGACTTTTCCTTGTCTTCAGGGCAAATTTTCCTGACCATACAGTTTTTAAAACAGTGCAGACATGGACAACAAAACCAAAAATCAACTAAAACTATAATCAAAATGGATTACACTAGAAAAAAATTAACCTGACACACAATATTTAATAATAAAATGTGTCCTGAGAGCTCCATTGTGTAGGGCTAAATTACTGACTTAACTCAGAGCTGACATATTTCTTAGCTCAAAATAGGTTTTCTCCATCGATAAACGGAAACACAAAGATTTGTAGACCAAATTTCCACGACTTTTCCAAAAACTTTCTGGGTATTTTTATTTTTCCAAAATTTATCGCTATTGCTATTTCCATGACTTTTCCAGGTTTTTCATGACCGTATGAACCCTTTTCATAATATTTGAGACAGAATGAGTATATGTGTGTTTGTTTAGTTTTTCTTAAGGTAACACATAATAAGAATGATCAATAATATTAATAATAATAGTTAGAGCTAATATGATAATATATAAAATAATAAATATGAGCTTATACTCGTTTTATTATGTAGTTGCTAAATTCAACTGGATTTGTGTTTTATCTTCACAATGAATTTGGTTTTAAATAACACTAAGTTTTAGTGTGTTTTTGCCACAAAAAGCTTACAACTTGTCCTGTTGTAGTGTAATAAAATGTATTAAAAGTAATTAGCTAACTATATTTTAATTTAAGTAATAAAATGTGCAGATAACATGCCTGTAATTAACTAACGTTTGCTAACCTATTGTTTTTGTTGCTGTTGTTGTTGTTGTTGCTATGGACAACTGCTAACTGCTAACAGATAAATTAAGCTTATTTTGAACTGAGGTAGAAGAGGAAAAATAAAAAAGATTAGGTTACCCAAACTAAAACAAAAATAGTTTTATTAATGGCTAAATCATTTTTAAACCGGATTATTTTCATGGTGAACAATGTGGTGGATTGTGAGAGGGTCACGGGCCTTGAACCCTCACTCAGCACTCCACAGCCGTTAGCCTAATTTAGCCCTGTGTCTCTGAGGCTATTTTGTTAGCCTGTTGGTTTGTCAGAAACGGCATCTAAACACCATCTAATCACGCGGTTTTTATTTCAGTAACCTGTATAATAATGCCAGCAGTGGTGAGATGAGTTACCAGACGTGTAAATGATGGCAGCAGAGTTTCAGTAGTCTATCTGCTGACAGAAGGAGGTGAGCGAAAGGCAACTTCCTGAATGTGTGAATCTTTGGCTCGTTGTTTTCCCAGGAGAGACAGACGTGTGGGGGACAGAGCAGCGACACCAACGCTAAAACTAACTAACTAACTAATATATAACCTAGAACACACGCCTGCATCGAGTCTCGCTTTATTTTACCTCTTTTTAAACGTTAGTAGTGCGCGCTTGGTGAGATCAGTAGATACTTTAGCAGCAGATAAAGAGCCTGGAGGAGTTTTCCACGCTGCCTGAAACATAAACAATAGAAGATTAGCTCTCTCCGTGCTGCTCCTCGTTTATCGTGTGAATTGCTGGCAGCTGTGGCAGAATGGGGCTTCCAGGAGGCATAACGTGTGTAAAATACCTGATGTTTATCTTCAACCTCCTGTTCTGGGTATGTTGACTGTTTCATTCATCTTATTTACTCTTTAGTTTTGGGTGTTTATAAAACTGAAAGTAACGGAAGGAGCAACATATGTCTGTGTGTGTTGAGTATGTGCGAGTATGGAGTATAGAGAGAGACTGATTGTTTGTGTGTTGTGGGCAGTAAAGCAGCATTGGCATGGAGATTGCTGCTTAGCAGGGCGGATTTTTAAATCAGGGAATTAGGTCAGGCAGGGAGAGAAAAGGAGTAAAACAGAGAGACTAACGAAACCTTTAAAACGAAACTGTCGCTCAGTGAAGAGAGACATGCCCCTACTTGCAAAACAGACCAGTAGAAGCTGATATCAATGTTGCACAATATGATATCTGGAAAACACCAAAGGCTAAAGGTCATGACGATTACATTATCAACTTGTGTATAAATAAAAAAATATATGTTCCCAGTGTTTCCCTGGGGAAAATCTTGCAGTACTTCATGCTTCCCTCTGCTGACAACTTATGGAGATGTGGATTTCATTTTCCAGCAGGACTCGCCACACTGCCGAAAGTACCAATTGGCTGATTTTTGAGTTTTTATTGGCTGTAAGCCATAATCATCAACAACAAATGAAGTAAAGGCTTAAAATAGATCACCCCTTGTGTTATACATCTATTTAATATATTAGTTTCACATTTTGAACTGAATTACTGAAATAAAGTATAGAATTTATTTGAGATGCACTAGAACATAGACAATTTGGACATGGTCTCAATCATTTCAGCTGACCTCAATATTGCCCATTATGTTTTTCTTAGCTTATTATTATTTATGATATTTAAAAATATATATTCCAGTATGTTGATTCAACATACACAACAAACACAATGATGATCTTCAACATCAAACATTTAAATATATATAAATATATATATATATATATATATATATATATATATATATATATATATATATGTATGTGTGTGTGTGTGTGTATGTATATATATATATATATATATATATATATATATATATATATATATATACACATATATTTTCCATATATATATATATATATATATATATATATATATATATATATATATATATATATATATACATATATTTTACATATATTTTACATATATTGTTATTTTTAATATTATTTGAAGGGATTGAGTATTGAGCATTTGAGTATTTTGTGTAAAGGAGTAAAAACATAGTGAATAAATGAGACCCAACCATAAATGTCTTTAAATGAATGTTGATTACTATCAGAATTTCAACGCAAACAGATGCTTATAAAGCAATGCCTATTAAACATTGTTTTTTTTTTGTTTTGTTTACCAATCATCAGCATTAAACATGTTATGCTGGATCATTGCTATTATGTTAGTGGCATAAAGTGGTCTTTATAATATTGCAGTTATTTTTGGTACAGTATAACCTCCAGACAAAGATACAGTAGTCATTGTAACAGGCCATATTAGGGAAAAGTGTGAATCCACAATGACACGCACAGATCTTACCAGCTAATATTTTATTCCATTTCAGGTTAAGATTGGAATCCTACCTAGCTTACTTGTCAGGGTGCTGGACCTATTTCCGGTCTGCTGAACTCTCTGTCTCTCTCTCTGTCTCTCTCTGTCTCTCTCTTTGGGTCCTTGTTGGTTTACATCAGTGCCTATAAATAGAAGACTAGCTTAATAATGTATACATAAGAGAAGCACTGTTTCTAGAAGGCATGCCTTTCTGAGTCAAACAGTAGTCTTCTCCCTTTTTGTGCACAGTTAATTAATTATACACAATATTGTAGCTTATTTTTATTCTGATCTGTGTGTGTGTAATTTCCTGTCAAAACAGGAACACTATTAAAAGAATCAGATGGATAGGTTGTAGATGTGTCAAACTTTTGTTTATTGTGTGTGTGTGTGTGTGTGTGTGTGTTTCAGTTGGCAGGTACAGGAGTATTGGCTGTGGGTCTGTGGCTGAGGTTTGATCCCAAGACTAAGAACCTGTTTGAGGGGGAAAGCTCTCCCTATGTGTTCTACACAGGTCAGTGGTTTTGTGTTCAGGCTTTCTGATATTTGTTTGGTGTGCAGACGTGAAATGACACAAATGGGTGTGTGTGTGTGTGTTTTTAGGTGTGTATATCCTAATAGCCGCAGGAGCACTGATGATGGTGGTGGGGTTCTTTGGCTGCTGTGGAGCCATTCAGGAGTCGCCGTGCATGCTGGGATTGGTAAATATAAATGCTCTTTTATCTTTCCCATTGTTTTTCCCTGACCTCCCCCTCTCTTTCAAATTTGTCTAGCTGTGTAGCTCAGCCTTTCTGACTCCTTTCCTTGCTGTTGTTGATCTTTCTCTGCAATTGATTCTGTCTTTCAGCTTTTTCCCACTGCATACATCAATCTTTCAGGGTTATTGACTACAGAATTGGCTAATCTTTATGACTGTGTGTGTGTGTGTTCCCTTTTTGCCACAGTTCTTCTTCTTCCTGTTGCTTATCTTTGCAGTGGAAGTAGCTGCAGGAATTTGGGGATTTTCCAACCAGAGTAAGGTCAGTATGGTCTTTTTAACTCTCTCACACACACTGCTTAAGACAAGGCAAGGCACTTTAACAGCACAAATCTATTCTATATATTCTATCTATAAGCAGCTGGAAGGTAGTGTAGAGATCCTAGAAGTGATGTGCTCCGTTTTCCTGGTCCTGGTTAGAACTCTAGCAGCACTCTGTATAAACTGTAACTGTTTAATGGACTTTCTGGGATCCCTAGTTAAAAGGCCATAACAATTAGTCTACTCGATTAAAAATATATTAGATGATAAAATGCTGTTTTGCTGAGGTTTTTAATATGACTAGTAAAGTTGAGGTTGAGGACTCTGACTCTATTATTCCAAGATTAGACCAAGATTTTGGACTTTGTCTTTGGTTTTAGGTACTCACCTCACCTAAACATACTCTATCAAAACACAATGCATCCAAAATATATATTTTTCAGCAACCTATTTACTGTCTTTATTTTCCATAGGTTGTCGATGACATCACTCAGTTCTACATGCAAACATACAGCAACTACAAAGACAACAAGCAAGACGCTCTGAAAGAAACCCTCCGTCTGATCCAGCATAGGGTGGGTTTCACTTTCTCTGTTTCTCACCCTTTTTCTCAGATTGTTTTCACACTTGGGCTGTTTCAGTGTCTGAAATGGATTTAGATAGCTAAGGCGTGGTGTCTTTTGCACATGTCAACATGTCCAACGAACTCAGACTCTTTTAAACAGCTCCAAAAATGAACCAAACTTAGGGTGTTTCCACACACTAGCACTGTTTGGTCCAGTTAAAATGTTTTTTTTTTTCTCTGGTGCGAATTGTTACAGCAGGTGTGAAACAGTATTATATATCACGATATGTAATTTTGGCCCACTTCTAGAAAGCGCTCTGCGAGGTTTCTGTGTTTAGTGTTAAAGCAGCAATTACATAAATTATGTACTACTCCGAAAACCCTAGGAATGGACCGAATATTTGGCAACTGAATGTATTCAGAAGAAAATAAGAACAAAAATACTGAAAAATTCATACTGTAGAACTTCTAGTTTATTTGAACTCATATTGCATTGTTTTCTGAAACATGAGGATTTTCAGCAGTGGGATTAGAAACACACTGTACAATAATGAAGGTTTTCAAAATATATTTTAAGTATTAGTTTTGTAATTTTATTTTCAATGCGAAACAAGACAAAAATACATATAGGTAATTTGGTTTCAGTTTCTGCCAAAATATCACTAGGAATCACCCTTAATGTGTAAGGTTTAAATCAATGACTTTATTCTCCCTTCAGCTGAACTGCTGTGGACCTTCTAACACAGCTGAAGACTTGAAGATTCTTGAAGACACCTGCCCCAAAAAGGACATCTTAGATGACCTTATCATCAAGGTAAACATGCTGAGCAATCATGAGCTCCAATAGATACCTAGTGTATAATTTTATAGCAGGGTTACAGGGGAAAATATTTCTTTATATATCAGTTGCTATTGCTAGTGACAGCAAAGCCTCTAGGGAGGCGCAGGAAGAAGAAAGGCTTCAGGCTGCATGTGTAAGTAATTTCCTAGGCCCTGGAGTTTGTTTATAGTTTGTTCCTTATTCGACATTTCTGTGGTGGAAACCACAGAAATGATTAAGTTATTTGTGGAGTAACATTTTTGAGGGTTATAGTGACCGTCAGGCCTCCTCTGCTCATGTGACAGACTGATTCCTTCTAATCTAGGATTATGGTTAAACTCAATTTCCTAATCTTTTATTTTTCTCTTTTAGAGCTGTCCTGATGCTATTGATGAGGTCTTCAACTCCAAGCTGCATATTATTGGAGCTGTTGGTATTGGAATTGGCGTCATCATGGTAAGATTTACTACAAACATCCATCTATATCCTATCCATCTCCTTTTCTAATTATGTGTTGTATGCCTGTCACAATAATTACATTAACGTCTTACCTTTGTTAGTGATGAAGTGTTACTACTGTAAATAAGCTGTTTTATTTGTTTTATTTATCTAGAGTATTTAGATTCTTTGATACTCCATGTCTAAATATTCTAACGCTCTTTATTCTTTATTCTTTAAAAGGATGCAATTGCACTTTTATGCTATCATATTATTATTTTATGAGTAGTGTTAAATGCTACAAGTAATATAATTTCATGTTATAATGTCTGAGACAGTATGTTACCCAATAAAAAAACAATATCATGACCGACTGCTTTCAAGGTTTACCTTAAATTATTGCCAGAATACCCCCCTGGAAGGGGCTCCAGTCAATTGCATTTCTACAAATTTTAATTATAATATCAAGTACATAGCCAATGTCATGTTGAATAGAGGATATAATGTACCATTTTAGTATTAGAGGGCCAATGTTAATGTATTTTGATGTTTTCCCTATTGACACTATAGGAGCTTGGCAGTATATCTATATAGCGAGTTGATAACAGAATGTGTACCTGTTTTTTTGCAGATCTTTGGGATGGTCTTTAGCATGATGCTGTGCTGTGCCATTAGGAAGACCCGGGAGATTGTGTGAGGGCCTTTCACCCAGGATACTGCCAGTGTATTGTATGTTGCATGATATCTGTCCCAAAGCACTCGCTCTAACCTCATCAGCTAAGGGCCAATTAGATCACACTGACAGCCACATGCTCCAGATAGTACTGGGGTTTCTTTTGTGTGATTGGTGCGAATTCACTCTTTTTCTCAGTGCAGCTGTACGATTGGTTCAGATCACATGTAATGAGCCAATGGGTTTAGTCGACATTGTCAAGCCCATTGAAAAAAAGCCTTCAAGTCTAACTTTTTATATTTTTTTATCATTCATGACAGATTTTAAAGATTAATTATTGTTTGCTCTGTGGTATTTGCTGTCTTGCTTCTATTGATATAAGCTGATATGAACTTTTTAAATGTTATATTTGTTTGTGGTATTTGAATAGGGTTATTTTGATGTACCACAATCGATGCACATGGTTCAAATAAATGCCAAATAAAAAAATTTGTGGGTGTGTTATTGCAGCTTATTTTTTTTTTGAACTGTTATTTATATTGAAATATTTAAACTCACTCTCACACTCACCATCACATCATTCAACGGCTCAGTAATGAGAAAGCAGCAGGAAGCACTGATGGCCAAACTTTTATCAGACATTTCCCATAATCACAACAATGACTCACACTGTGGATTGAGTGGCCACAAGCTACCCATAAATTTCCTTCTTTTCTATCTGCATGTTTATTTCTAGCCCTTTCTGATAATTTTGCTGTCTGTTGTAGATATGTTGTGTAGACTAAAGTGATGTGACGCCTGTTATTTTACTTCTTTTGAAATAAACGGCATTAAAATAAGCATGGGCAATATGGTCCTAAGAAATAACAAAATTTTTAGGGTATTCTGGACAATATGCATAATACACTAAACAGTGGTTTAATAATTTCAAGAAAAGACTACTGCAACAAAAATAATGTTTTATTTAGTATAACAGTTTCAAATATTTACAGGAAACAAAAACATTTGCAAACATTTGTCTATTTTGTAAATATTAACTTGCCAAGATTCTGATTTTGTATAAAAAAATATTTATAATAATAATGTAGCATTTAATAATGTAATGTACCCAAAATATATGACGATACTAAAGTGCGGAATATAAACTGCATAACATAACAAAAAATGAAAAAGGAAACACAAATACATAGTACACTGCTTTCAAGAGTGAGGATTGGATTGAATTTGTGACACAGTTATTGGACACAGTCATGTAGAGTGTTATGAGCCCAAGCAGCTGTTTATACCACTTACAACTAGAAACAACACTTTTGAATCTCTACACTAGGTGGGTGTGATACAATGCACCAAATAGTGACTTTGTGAGTGAATAGGAAAACAGTAGCCAGTGGTTTCCAGGTACATTACACAAAATTTTCAGTTCAAGCTTTTTGCAAGCCAAATCTAGGGTGAAGCTTCACATTTCTTTTCTTTTATGACACACCCTGTTGCATTGAGCAATGGAGAACAATGGCCTAGTATGTCTAGAGAGCCTTGCTGGCTTGCAGCTTTTCTCCTTTGACTTCTGAAAGTCTTTTGTCTTTAAGGAAGTGCGTCTATAACTGATTTCCGTTCGGTCTTGGGGTGGTGTGCGATTGTTTGTCATGGTGATGCATGTTCTCCTGAAAACCGTTACTTCCTGTTAGCACATTTTTTGTTCAGGTTGAACTGTTTAATCTGACCGCATGACACCCTGCAGAGAATAAACGAAAGTAAAACATAGTCAGGAGCACCATCATGTATTAAACCATAGCACTAGACCCTGAAGACTATTCTTCACATACTTATTAGCCAAAACATTAAAATACTGACAGGAGAAGTAAATAAAATTCAAAATTCTGGATAATCCAATGGGAGCTGTCCAGAGAGGTGGGATGGATAATTTTGGCAACAAGTGAACGGTCAGTTAAAGTTGCTGTGTTGGACACAGAAAAAAGATGCAAGTATAAGTTTCTAAATTATCCAGATTATTGAATTGTATTGATGACCGAGCCAGAACATCTCCAAAACATCAGACAGATCTTGTAAAGTGTTACAGGTATGCAATGATCAGTTTTCATATAATACTCAGCAACCAGTGTGTTGGCACATGTTGCTTCGGTTTATTCCCATTTTATACTTAGAAACCAATATTTTGACACATGTGGCTCGGGTTGATTCCCATATTATACTTGGTAACCGAGGTTGTTGGCACATGTGGTTCGGGACGGTTGTCGTATTATACTTAGCAAACAAGGATAATGGCACATACTGCATTCGCCCCAGATACGGTTCCAAAATCGGTGTCTAGATTCAAACTGGAGTTAAAGTTTTATGTCTGATCTGTGTATATATGCATGAAATATATATTTAATTTGAACTTCAACTGTAAGGTTGAAAGAAACAAACACAAATTTCACAGGCCTTAATAGGCAACGGTTTCTCACACGCACACACTTACACACACTAAGTTTATCAATCATGTAAGTAACACAGTGACTCACCAACAAACCCAAACAACTAATTCAAACAAAGACATCAGAGAGATGAATGATTACACCGGAGCATGCATACCCACACAGCATCAAAACACACGCACACACCCATCAAAAACATTTCCTAATTTCTCCAAACCCATGTGGAAACTTTGAGCCATGTTCCAATTCTGTTCAGCTGTCCCACCAAACATACAGCTAATTAGCTGATTAAGTAATACCATTCCTTGTCTCAATTAAAGATCAAGATCTGGGGTTCTATATCACTAAACGAATTTCCAGTAAGTAGGAAAGCCTTAGCCAAAACAGACCTTCCTAATCGGTTTCTGTACTCTCACGTAGAAATCTGATATGTGGCCATCTATATGCACATACTGTATATCATAAGGGTTCATAAGTGACATTCTGTCGCTGTGTTTTGTGATATGGTTTTTATTTTTTAAATGAATCTAGCAGTTGTTCTTTACATTGGGAAAACATTGTAAAGAATGGATCTACAGAAATACTTCATAATTAAGTTGTTTGATATAAAATATTTTTACTCTGACTTCCATTGAAAGTCAAGAAGATTGAAAATGTTTAACCACTCCTGTGTGTGTGTATATGTATAAAAAATCTAATCTAATCTAAACATTTGGTTAAACATTTGCATCTTCTTGACATTCAATGGAAGTCAGAGTAATGATGTATTATACCAAGTCATTTAATAATGGAATATATATATATATATATATATATATATATATATATATATATATATATATATATATATACACACACACAGAGAGAGAAGGGGGACCATTGTACACTGTACATGGAGCGTACACAGGTCAGAAAAATATTTTTATTTCAGGACAATGAAAATAGAAAATAACATAACAGCAGAAAATAACAAAACATGCCAACCCAAGGCCTTTTAATGCAGGAATTCAAAGGATTATACAAAACAGAAGAGCTTCAGAGATAAAACTGACAGACTGTGTCAGTTTAGGCTGTTTCTTCAATTCTGGAGGAAGGAGGGGGGGGGGGGGGGGGCGGAGAGAGTGCCTCTGATTCTGTCGGTAGGTGGCGTAAGTGTCCAGCTCTCTAACTCATGGTTTACAGATACAAAAAGCTATACCTCTCCTCTTCTCTTCTCTTCTTGGATTGTTTTTTTTGTATGTGTGCTTTTATGAAGCCAAAACCATATGAATAGTTTTTGGTTTGCGCAACTTTAAAACAGCAACATTTGGACAGACAGCACTGATATCTACCTCATGGTTCTATGTGTGGTTTAATGACCAGCATATGATGCATTTTGTGGTCATACTGGTTGTAATCACTAGTTAATCACGATTCTTGCCCAGCTTAACCATCAAACTGAAATGAAAACTGCCACTGGTCAAAAATAAAACAAATTTATACATTTGCCCAGTTAAAACTATTATTAAATTTCATGTTAAAACAAATAATGGAAAAATACACTCAACAATAATATTACTATAGATTTGAACATTTCTAGAATCTAAACAGAAAGAAACTAAACATAAAAAGTCTTATTATATTAAGACTCTGCTTTTATTGTTGTAACTTTAAGTTAAGCTGACCTTAGTTGATTTTATTATATTATTATACTAACAAAAACCCCTATATTCCAAAAAAAAACTAATGTCAGTCAGACTGCACACGAGCGCAATCAATGAGCCAATCCCAGTGCAGAACGCACGAATCCTCCAGCCAATCCTGTCATAGGAGGCGTTATTCTACTAGCCAATCGCAGTGCAGGACGCCAGATACTTCTAGCCAGTCCGTGCAGGGCTGCCGCAAAACGGGTGGGGGAAAAAAAGGCGCGATGTAAAGATGTGTCCCATCTCATATGCTACAACGACAGTGGCTATTTTAAGGCTTTGAATAAGGTCAGCACTCTGCAATGATGAGCTTGATTTCAGCTTAAAGGAATTGCCTGTTTTTACCTTAACAAGTCATCGTCAGGCTGGTTCTGTGGAGCTCTGAGAAACTGCAGAAGAGTGTTTTTTAAAGTAGTAGGACACAGGAATCGGAATAATGGGAATTCTATTAATATGGGAAGATGACCTGGATGTCTTTTTTACAGACTGAGTAGCCTGGATTGCATTGGATTGCACTGGATTGAATTGGATTGCATTGGACTAAAATGAATGTAAATGGAGCGACAGGAGGTAAAGGGAGTCAGTCCACCTTGTTCGGCAAGGGTCAGGTAGGTAGTTAGGTAGGTCACTGCACCTGGCAAAACTTGCATAATTTTGCTCTGTATATATTTTGCACTCTGAATCTAATGCACTCTTTATGTGTTTTGTTAGATTAGCCAAAAAATGACCTCCTCCAATAGGTGAGGTCTCTAGGTTGGATAGGATGAGTCGATAGAAGTTAGGTTCGATGCTGGGGGTCTGAGTAGTTCTCTGCATTTAAAAGAAGAGGTGGATCAAATCTGACCCCTTTTATACCAGTGTACCAGTATATCTGCAGGCCTGCTGTCGTGCCAACATGTCATTCAGTGCTGATGACCCCCTGGTGCTCCTGGAGATCCTAGAGGTGCTGGGTGCATGCCGTGGCCGTGTGTCGTACGCAGACGTCTGCGTATACCTGAGTGGCCGCTATGAGTTGCAGCCACTTCTGGAGCTGCGCAGCCTGCTGTACTCCACGGCCTGCCGTGACCCGTGCTTCCCTGCCACCCTGTTCCGTGAGCGACTTCATCCTCCCTGCAGCAACCGGCTGTCTGCGGCCGCTGATGTGGTCTCCCTCTTCAACCTGCTCACACACACACGTCTGCCCCCCTCACACACACACCCTGAGCAGCAGTCCCAGACCTCCTGTCTGGTCTGCGGTCAGGGATGTCCTCGCTATGATTGGCTGCAAGAAGGGGGAGGGGCTATAGCTCAAGGCTCTAAATATGAGGGCTCCACCGAAACATTGATCAGTATGAGGTCTGAGGTCCTGCATACGCAGACTCCATCACACTTCCATGCTGACAGGACGCAAGCCACTCCACACATACTCAATCAAGCTGCCATGCAGGTTGCACGCTCCGTGGACAGTGAGTGCCCTGGGAATCAGGAGTCATCCAGCAAGGGCCCGGACACAGAGCCTATTTACTCTTGCGCCCAGAAGAGGAGCATGTTCAAGGGGGAGTTCCACAACCTGTTGCCGTTTGTCCCTGTGGACTCCAACAACCAAAAAGTGCAAGCCCAGGATGGGTTTACAGAAGGAGGTGAGGACCTCCCGTCCCTCAGCTATAAGAATCCGTATCCTGATTCTGCCTACACAAATGACACTGCAGCAATGTATATGCAGCACCACCCTTCAGAACACTCGCAAGGCCCTGTCGTAAGTTCATATGTGCATGCTATGCAGACCACTGAAGTGCTGACACACACACAAGGGCCTGCCATGCCAATGCATGACCCACCTGTTGTACAGCTTCACGCCCCTGCGCAAGAGCCGAAGCATAAAAGTATGGATGACCTGCAAAGCTCTACCTACTTTGGACCTACGGTAATGGAGAGGACTCCCCGGAATCCTGTTAAGACTGCCAAAAGCCACAGCTTGGACATCGACTGCAGGCCTGAGGGAGAGGACAAATTTGGACTAGATAAAAATGACTCAAGAAGACCTGGATCAGAAAGGTCTGCGCTTGATAGATCTGGATTAAGTAAACCTGGATTGGCTAAACTAAGCTTTGACAGCAGTAGCTTTGACATTCCTGGTTTTGATCCATTCATTGTCCGGTCAGTACGGGACACCCTGAAGCGCCTGAGCGGGCTGAGCTTGGACGCCTGGTATGACTGTTCACCAGGTTCTGAGGGCATGGCCAATGTAGGCACTCAGACAGACCTTCCTGATCGCCGTGCTCTAAGGAGCCTCATGCTGTCTGACAAACTTTCCATCGATAATCCTGACATTGGTGAGGACGACATCAGTGCCATCTTCCGCTTCCTGGACGACATCAGCATGTGTGGCTCGATGGCAGTGTTGCCCGGAGAAGGGGGCGGAGCTCAAGAGGGGGGCGGGGGAGGGTTACCTGAGCGACGGGAGCGACTGGGAAAGCTGCGGCGGCTCTTCCATTCCCTAGAGGGCCCCGAAGAAGGGGTGCGGTGGGGTGTGGGTCGGCTGCTACAGCGGGTCACAGAGCTGGAGCAGAGGCTGGAGCCCATCTCAGAGCTGCGGGAACAGCTGGCACAGGTTCTTGCCACCCTGAACCGACTGGAGCAAAGAGAACAGCTCGTGCACCTTCACTCACAGCAGCTGTGCCCACACAAGCAAGCTGCACCAGGCTGTGTGCCTGGCTCTCACCAGCAGCATGGAGGACCCAGGCCCAACCCAGACACGGAGGGGGCCGAGGGAGCTGCAGCCAAACGCAGGGGCATGTTCACACGCAGGGCCTCGAGGAGCCATACAGAAAGCAGTGGCTCTGACCAGCAACGAGACTGGAGCGTCAGCTACAGCAAGGAGCAGCACACACATCCTGCACAGGTAACAGGCACGCATACACATGCATTTGCACATGTATATGGCCGATGAGTGGCTAGAAATTTGGGGGAAAAGTTTAACCTTTCATTTTTAATAGGCCCATCTCATTACAAAATTAATTGTCCTCACTTTTTTAAAAAGTTATTTTTTTTAAATGTATTGATTTGTGATGTCACTAAATCCAGGATATTTAAAATTACTCACCAATAATAGCAGTTTTCCCTGCCCATTTATGATAAAGTTATAAAGTGTTTCTGCAGAATTGTTTTTTTAAGATGAAATACTAGGCAGCCAATCAGAACAGATACCTTTATATAGTAATGTATACATTATTTACATTATAAAAAGAGGAAGGAAATGGTAATGTAAAAATGAACAATGACTGTTTTGTTTTATAAACACATTTAAATAATTCAGCTTGTTTAGAATATAATATAAAATTATATTAGAATGTAGTATATTGAGTTGTTGTGCTATTTATGTATCATAAAATGTAGTAGCAGTAGTTTCTTTCAGTCCCAATAAGTATATAATATAACCATATTCTAATTAGAAAAAAGCTACATTTTAAATTTGGGGTATTGTGGTGGTACATTAGTTAATCATAGCATCTTTGACATGTTCTTTATTACCTTACTACAGAAACACTACTACAGACACGCTTGCTTGTTTCTTATGTGTCCTGATTTGCTGACTATTACAGGCAGAGCATCAGGAAGGGCTGTGTAAGAAAGAGGTTCACCATGTGCAGGAGAGGAGGAAGAGTTCTCACCTCATCACTGAGGCTCACAGAGCTCCACTGCAGAGCTCCATGCAGAGCTCGAACCTCCGCCTCACTGACCGCCCCAAAGTCTCCTGGAGCCAGACAGAGCTCACACCCTTCGACCTCCAGGTAAACCCATTGGGTGATGTGGATAACAACCTATCACCTATCCCATGGTAGAGACCAGCTGGGCAAACATGCCACTCTACACCAGCAAACTATCACTGTCTTGCAATAACCTTGAATCTTTCTCCATTTTGTACCATTATTTTGACATTTAGGAATAAATAGGTGATATAAAAAAGAAAGGTTGTGTCACAATGCATATATGCGTACAAATGGCAATGGGTTCTGTTTTAGGAATTTAAATATTATTATCTTTAATCCCTTAGTTTTTAATTGAAGCAATAGCAATGCTTTAGAACCTGTCTAACAGACTTCTATTAACAGACAATAATATGTTCTTTTAGGTCCCTGAATCACTGGACTTCTGGATGGATGACGTTTACACTCCAGCCTCAGACACACTCCTGCGCCGCTCACAGACCCTCACCCGCTGCAGCCGGACCCAAACCTACCGCATCACTGCACTCAGCATCACTGCCACCGTCATCCTCATCCTCATCATTGTCATCCCGTTATGCACTGCATAACACCAACTCTCATACATACAGTAATTCATATGCAAGTGCATTTTAATTTATGTAATTTATACACACTGGCATCCTGCACTGTATAATTGTTTTATGTTAGTTTTTCAGCATGATGCAAAATAATGATGATCCCCCTATTGTACAGTATAGACTTTCTGTTCTGCTATAAATAAATTTTGCCAAAATATGATTGGGTTGCAGAGACTGATGCTTCGTACTGCTGTATAGCCTCTATATTTATTTCCAAGTATGAGGCTATAACGGTTAAAACCACTGACAGATTAACTGACATTAAAAACATTGATTGTCTGGTTCCAGTAGCATACATGTTGGGTTGGGTATTTGACAGGGTCCAAACTGTGATGTCTAGATAACTGAGTCAGATCATCTATTAAACATTAGTCATGAGATGTGTTTTGAGATGTCCCTGGAATGCGATGGTAAGTACTTACCAAAGGTGCTCCATAGAAGGACAAATGAAACTGAATTACCAAGGCTCAGTGATGCTCATGGAGGTCCCACCTCACAATTTACAGAACTGTATTTAAAGATCTATATATAATGTCTTGGTCATTCTAATGGTCTTGTGGTGACTTTGAGCTTTTTTTTAGCTGCAACAGTGGGTGGCACAGTGGCTTGGTGGTAATTTTACCTATCACCTGGGGTCTTGGGTTCAAGTCCCTATCTGGGCATTTCCATGTTCTCCTGAGACTCTGGTTTCCTTCTAAGGTCCAAAAACTTGGAGAATAGGTTAATCAGTTACCATAAATTGCCCAGGTGTGTCTTAATATGTGTATGTCTCTGTGCACCAATATATATTGGCACTCTGATCTGGGTCAGTATGCTTAGTAATTGATACAGCCCTCTAGAAGGATGTTTGTTCTGGTAGAGAGTACACAACTGCGTGATTGTCTGTTGAATTTAAAATTATTGTGAAGAGGGTTGACTGTAAAGTAGCATTGGGTTTCAGGAAAGGCACCATATAGCAATATCTTCATTCATTATGTATACAAGGGGGTCTACAGAATGTTCGGGAGATGGTTTTAATGTTATGGGTGACTGGTTTATACATTTTTTTTAGCAATACCCATTGAAGAAAGTAAACTATGGATGGCTACTGTCAGTATCTTGTCATGCATTGATCCTGTTCCCTTTCTTAGCCCTCATTCTTCTAAAAGTGATGATGACGTCATGTTCACCAGCCCCTGAAGTCTCCCAGTAATTGCATGTTCGCGTTACACTAGAAATGACATTTTAAGTTCCACACAAGTAGGTCAGGGCCTATAAGAAGAAAAGGAGAAAAACTGCCATTAATGGCACTTAGCTAAAGTTTAAGGTCAATTTAAACAGAGATTAGTGAGAAACTTTATTCCAGCAGTGTTTAGGCTTTTCCTAACGCTAATGCACTGGAGTTGAAAAATGTGAAGAAATGCATTACCTCTAGGAAATGTAAAAATGTGTGCTTCTACTGTTCCTCATTTCACAACGTGCACGTGAACACATGCGCTTGAACACATGCGCTTGCACTGGCAAAGCTGATTCGACTCTTTTATGGCCAGCGGATGTTTCCGGTAAATCCTCTTTGCTGTTGCTGGAGATGCCCATTAGTCTAATCCAATTCCCCAGCAATTTGAGTCAGACATGGAGGCTCACACATACTCTAGCATAAAAGAGGGATCCCCTCAGTGAGAAAGCATGCACATGCACACACACATACTTGTGTACAAAAACACCATCCTGTGGAGTAAATTGGATGCACTCCTAAATCTCCAAACACTCTCTGAGTGATGTTAGACCTGTTCCAGAATCGATCCCTCATTCCTAACCATTCTTCAACATTTGAAAAGTGTTGCATCGCTACAAAACCTGCTCAATCAAAGTTTGTTTTGAAATCAAGTGTATTAAAAGGAGTTTATCATGGTCTTTTTGGAGAGATTTCTTCTAGATTTTGGAACTGGATTTGATCACATTCAGTAACGAGAGCATGATTAGTCATAGGCTTGTGTTTATTTTATTCATAGAGTCATGTTCTGTTCTGGACTCCTGTCCTATTGTATTATTTGAATTATTTGAATTAACTTAGGTAATTCACATCTTGCCGTGAGCATGCTGACCAGTGTTCAGCCTTGCTCACAAAATAATATCTCAGATAATAAATGTGGGCATTCCTATGCCACTTCTTTAAGTAACACTTTATGATCAATTTGTCAACCTCATGGTATCCTATGACTTCAGTGCAGTGTTTAGTTTTCTCTGACTAAATTTCCTAAAATGTCCAAAACTTTTACAAAACTAGGGGAGAGCTGCAAGTCTTTAGAAATACTTTAGAAGATTTGTAAGTTTGACCGCCACTTATATCATAGTTTTGTGGAAGTGCTGGACTACTTGGAAAACCACAAAAATAAAAGCACCCAGAAAGCCCCAAGGACTTGATTCAAAATCATCATCAGCTTTGAAGAACCTGGACAACAATGTTTAAGAATGTAAGGAATGTGGCATTGAAACGCCACTCTATGCCACTCGAATGTACAGTAATTTGTGGCATGTGTTCTGTTATCTGCTGCCTCTTTGAAAAGTGCAACATACAGATCATTAGCTGCAGTGTACACACAAGCACCACTAAGGACCAAAATGCAAGCTATGCACAATACCTCCAGCCTTCATGGGTTGTTTTGCAGAAGCTAAAAACTTACAGAAATGTGCCCCCGGGGATCTATAATGGAAGCAATGGTTTAATGGCAACAGCACACACACACACACATCACAGGACCAGTAATGGGCTATGATTGCCAGTGGAAAGAGTGAAAGGTAGTGCTGTGGAGGGAGAGAGTGATGGAAGATGTTTTGCCCTCTTTTTCCAGCTGAAGGTTGCTGAGTCCCAGTTCTGTCGGCTGCAAATGATAAATGAGCGCTGCCTCAAGTTTGTGAAAGCGTATGAGCCGAGCCAAAAACCATCTCTACTGTGAGAATTCCACCAACATTACATTCAGCATCGTCTGAGTCAGCTTTAAATTGGGAGTTTTTCCTAAGTGGAATTGATACAATTTTGATTTAATTAATTTACATAGTAATTACACAGTGCTTTACAAAAGAACGAAATAAGACATAACTGATTAAATTAGGGGGGAGGCAATATATAGATTATATAGATACAGAACACAGAAATACATATACAGAATACAGAAACCTATTTTCTCAGCGTTTACTGTTTTACACCAGTGGACTCTACAAGGCCTCTGAAGGTATTTTGTAGTATCTGACACTAATGTAAGCAGTAAAGCCTTTAAGTCCTACAAGTTTTAAGTTGAGCACTCAATTAGCATCAGTTAGCATGTCCCTTCCTTGGTAGGTACTGACCACTGCATGCTGTGAATACCCCCAGAAAACATACCGGATGTTTATTCAAAATGCTCTGACCCGGTCAGGTGCTCAAATCTTTGTGCTTTGCCTCCAACACTTTAAGAACTAACTGCTCACTTGCTTGCCTAATATGTAGATCCCACCTATTGGCAGGTGCTACTGGAACTAAAAGGAGGGAGACAGAAGGTAACCCAGACACAGGAGCACCCTGGAACAATGGCATCAGTCCACAACCTGAGTGATTGCATGAAGTGGAGGGATGTCAGCACCAACATCTAAGTTTACAACATGCCCATTAACCCCTAGATCTGCAGCCTCTATATACAGAGAAACATTTATTAACCAAAGCTAAACCAGATCTTGACTATAGACTTGAATATTGGGTCCTGAACATTATCTGAAACTAAAATCTTTCAGAATTATGGGGTCTTGTGAGAATCCAGCACCAGAATATAGAGAATGGAATATGTAGCTGAATGAATTCACTAGAAATGGTGACCACAAACATTTGGACATAAAGTGTACTACAGAAAAGGACACCTTTGTGTGTAGGGTTTGTGATGTATTCATTGATAAGACAGTGCTGTTTGAATTGGCCAAAAGCACCTACAGAATGTTATGAAAATGGCTGTAATGTTATGGCTGATCAGTGTACACACAATTAAGCATGAATTTTTATTTCAAATGGTTGGAAACCACTCATTACACAAACAAGAACTGAAAATGCAATGTCAACATGTTCCTAAAGCGTGTCAGACAAAACGGGATGTTCATAGATCAGCCATTATATTAATACCATGTGCATAATATTATATAATGATATGATTCCCCCTTGTCCTTCCAAAACAGCTCTGACCAATCACGACATGGAATCTGCAAGAGTGTCCTGTGTTTCCAAACTCAATAACAGGTGTAATTCTGACCCATTTTCCCAGCCGTCTTTATATTTGTGCTGTATAAATATTTATGATATCAGTAACAGGTTGACTTTAACTCTAACTAGCAGACTGTTATAGTGTAGCACAGCAGAGTGAATATTGCTTTGATCAGCAGTCCTGAGGGGTGAATCCTCCTGTGTGTAACAGGAGCTCCATCACTTTACTAGGCTGCAGCTTTCCCTTCCTGTTAGAGTTTTAATATTTCAGAGCTCAGCTCTCATAAACATCTTTTATCTGCTTATGACCTGTCAGTTCCGTTATTGATGGAAGAGGCACTTACCATCACATACTCTTTCTCTCTCTCTCTCTCTCTCTCTCTCTCTCTCTCTCTCTCTCTCTCTCTCTCTCTCTCTATCTCACACACACACACACACATGCATACACACTGCCACTCAAGGACTAAGAGTGACTAAGAGGACTTTAGACTTGTGTAATTTGTTTCAAAGCATCTTTACCCAACTTTCTGTAGTTGTAAGAGACCTTAAAATGTTGGTTCATTTAATGCATAAATGTATCTGACTCTGTAGTTTCCGCTGTTTTATAATGTGTTACTGGGTACAGGGCTTACTGCACTTTCTTTAACTGGCTCAATCGATGCATTATTAGTGTTCCCTTGCTCTAACACACCCATTGTCTGTCTTTATGTTTTTCAGTCTATCTATCTATCTTGCCTGTCTAATGGTCTGACTGTCTGTTTACATACCAACCAGTCTGCCTGTCAGTCTACGAGTATCTGTCTATCTACCTTACTGTATATCTACCTATCTATCTTTCTTTGTTGTTATTCATTCATTCATCCATCCACACACTGTAAATTACAAAAGAGCACATTACCACTACCCCTGTCCCTTCACAGCTGTCACACAACCTTCCACATTGAAATGTGGTTGATATATGTTTAAAATAATGTCTGTTGTTTTAATGTTAACAATGAAACAACATAATGTTCTCAATCTTCTGATCATCAAAGTTGATTCAATTCAATTTCAATTTCAATTTCAATTCAGTTCAATTCAATTTTATTTATATAGCGTTTTTTACAACAATAGGTGTCACAAAGCAGCTTTACTGAAAAAAAAACAGGACCATGCCTCTAATGAGCCCCATAGTAATGCCAATAATTGTGGTGACAACAGTGGCAAGGAAAATCTCCCTTACATTAGGAGGAAGAGACCTCAAAACTAGAGACCAAGACTCACCCCCTCGAGATGACCCAGAGAATACAAACAAATAACTGTACAGAGAGATAAGAGCTAATGCTAATGTAGAATCAGATTCTGAGTTCTGAACAGTTTCTGAGTTATGAGATGAGTCTCTATTAATCTATCTATCTATCCATCCATCCATCCACCTGTCTGCCTGCCTGTCTGCCTGCCTGCCTGTCTGTCTGTCTGTAAACACACGTGCTATTTGAATTGAATGGGCCCTTGTTTCCATGGAGACGCGTAAACACATTGCTGCGCTGTGAATAGCGCTTTGTACGCTAGTAACGCAGCTACTAACGTAGTTACTGAGCTCTTGTGTTTAAACCGAGGCCTGTGAGAGGACTGTAACTATCAGTCTGAACCTACAGCCAGCAAAAACCTGCTCACAGGCTGCTGTAAACCCAGACATGAGCAGTGCCCGGACCTACAGAGCCAGCGTGCGGGTGGGGAACTGGATGGAGGACGTTACTCTGGAGAAGGTCTGTTCAGACAGTGTTTATAAACATAAATAGAAGCCTGTAATAAAGCGTTATTATACACCTGCTGCTGCACTCCCCTCAGTACAGTGACGTTATAAAGGTACTAATGCTGTGTGTGTTTCTGCAGGACAGCCTTAAGGACTTCCTTTACAGGAGAGACAGAGGAGAGCTCACAGTGCAGAAGACCGACCTGCTGAAACAAACCCTCCTAAAACCAGTAAGAGTCCAAGTCCACATATAGCTTAATGGAATTCTCCTATTTACCCTTTGATAAAATCCCAAAAATGCAGCTATTCATTCATTATTAATCAGATAAGTGATTACTGTAAACAGATATTATGGGTAGCTAAGACTTACTTCCCATATTCATGAAGCTTTTCAGAGGAGGAGTGCTGATCTAAGATCAGTTTATTATTTTAGTGAAGACATGGGAAAATAAGACAAACTCTGATCCTAGATCAGCACTTCTATTCCAGTAGGCTTTGAGGATATGGGCCTAGAACAGCTGAAGGAATGGAAGAGATTTTCCCTTAACCGAAAAGCTATGGATCACTCAAAACAGTATTTGGTTTGCTGATATAATATGCCATAAGTTAACCATATATCGTAGCTGTCCAATGAAATACAAGTATCTCCAAAACAGCAATTTTACAGGAGAGAGAAAAAAAACTTCTAAACTTTTAATGGAAGTCCATGTAAAAATAGTTTATTTCAGGTTATTTTGAAGTATGACTATTGGTCCTCCTTTCATTGAGAAATTTTGGCACAGTGTGAGGGACCATTATTGTATTCAAATTATGCAGTAAACTAAGAAATCGTCAAAAATGGAAATACTTGTTTTTCACTGGAAATTTGTCAAAATTCATAATCCACACTACTTCAGAGACACTGGGTGTGTGATATAGGGTGTGTCAGTGTGTCTTTGCTATCATAACAACAGGAAAAGTAAGCCTTGCATGGCTCGAAACAGACAAAAGGCATGTACTGATTCTCTTAATTAATGAAGAGTTTGTTTTGGGCATAACATGCAATTAATCAATTCGTTGGCCATTTGACATTCCCTTTAAGAGACAGGTGCGCTAGAAGTATTGCCAGCATGAATATAAACTATCATGCCTAAACCAATACTTCTCTTCTGAGATGAGTTTGGTAGTTGGGGATGAAGTAGGATGGTGTTCTTCCAACATTCTCATCTCATTAACACTCTTGTTGCCAAATGCAATTAAATCCTCACGCCATTGCTCCTATATCCAGTAGGAAGTCTGCACTGGTCCCTTGAAATAGTAACTCCAACAAAAGCAGCATATACTGCTTCCACCACATAGAGAACTGTTTATTCGGTAAGTAATTTTAGATCACACCCCTTTTCAGGTGCCAATTTTACCAGATAACCAATGATGTAAAATGGTTTGGCAAAATACAATGTATAATACAGATTTATGATTTATGAATGTGTTCCTTTAATAGGGACACATATCAATATAGCATTTGTATTTAAAATATGCATATTTTATTACAGTAAAGATTGTCTGATTTCTGTAATTTACCTAAAATGTAATGTTTTAGACCATCCGTTGTTCACAAGTCATGAATCTAAACTTACTTGCTATCTATAGTGCTAAATAGTGCCACCAGTCTAATAAAGAATTGCCACCAGACTGTGAAGAGTTCTGTGAACAGGCTTGGACTGAACTACAGAGCAGCCCCTATTGCAGCCACAGGCTGTTGTCCAGCACAGCCCCTTATGAGCAGCCAAAAACAGACAGCTCTTCCAGTGCTCACCCAGATTCTCCACCCCCCAGTGGCCAGGCCTGGGGAGTGCTGTGCAGATGGAGAAGGAACAAAAGACATGATATTTCTGTCATGGAGTTTAATCAGTGAAAGACTAATGAATATGTAGTGTAATGTTGGGATGTTCTTACTAAGATGGTTCACAGGAAGCTGAGTAGTAACAGGAGGGAGCTTTTAGAACAGAGGGCCATAGTGACAAGTAACATTTCCCAAAACTCTTCCTTTACACAAACGCAGATTAAAATATCAGTGTAGTATTTTCCTGTATTTAATATTTCAATATCAGTTTTGGTAGATAAAAAACAGTGTAAGCATTGTTGTAAATAAACTAGCAGTTTAGAGGTCTTTAATAATAACTTTAATACAGAAATCTGGAATAAAACACCTTCAAACCCAGCTGAACTGCTTACATTTTTTGCACCAGCAGTGGCCAATAAAAGCCAGGGTTATTCCACCAAATATTGATTTCTGAACTCTTAAAACTTTATGAATTTAAACTTGTTTTTTTTTTTATTATTTGAGGTCTGAAAGCTTTGTTTCCTTTTTGTTATTTCAGGCATTTCTCATTTTCTGCAAATAAATACTCTAAATGACAAAATGTTTATTTGGAATTTGGGAGAAATGTTGTCCGTAGTTCATAGAATAAAACAACAATGTTAATTTTACTCAAACAACTGAAGCAGTCTCTTAATTTGTTTTCAGAGCAACTCATAAATATTGTTATAATCACGTATAATAGATTCTGACGTTGTGAAAGCAATGTCTACTTGAATGGCCACATTTAAAATAAGTTATCATGATTTATTAATGCATTTAAACTCCCTGAAGGATAAGCCTAGTAATGACAGTTGTTAAAATGATATAAAATAATAAAACAGAATCTAAAAATAATTCAAACTTTGTTCTCAGGTGAGTCTGTCTGTGTCTCGAGATGGATTTCTGCGATTTGGAGACACCGTCATGCTGGTAAACTCTGGAGGAACAGACCATGACCCATGTGATCCCTGCAGTCTCAGTATCGTCGCTGATCTCAGCAATATGAAGTCACATCCACAAACAAGCTCTAACACCGGCCTATATGGTCCGTTTCAAGTGGGTGGAGCCAGCGGTTTAACCCCATGTGTGAGAAATGCCCTCATCATTACCAGGTACTCTATTTCCATATATTCAAATGTTGTGTGTCTGTGTAATCCAGTATGCATGTAAATAAGTGCGTCAGTGACACTGTGTGTACATAAACACTAATACACAGATTCTTACTGACAAACATTTTCATGTTTCGGTGGTTTGTGGCCTATAGTGTGGATGGAACAGCAGAAGGGGAGGTGCTTAGGTACGAGCAGAGCTTTGCCCTGAGAACGACTGCAGCTTTCTCTGGAGAGGTAAACACGCTAATTGTTTGTGAGGTTCATGTGAGGTTCTGTTGCTTTAAATGGGGAATTCCAATCTTTCCGCTTCGGGGTCCCTTTCCTGTTGACTTACAAAAAACCTTTGAGAGTTTGGTGGAACTGCCTAAACACAGCATTTGCATCTTTTAATATTTGAACTCAGTTGAAGTTCATGTTCATTTCTGCCTTGTAAAGTCACATGTACAGTAGATTAATAGCTAAAACAACATGACTAAATAAAAGGTAAATAAAAAATGACCTAAACAGCTGGATATTATAACATTAATTAATCCCATAAGCTATGGGTGCTTTAATCAGTTGTTAATGCTAATTTTGGGGCCTACGAAACTGATGTTAATTATGGCAGTAGTGTAGCTCTAAGGGTGCAAAACAAAAGAGTGTGCTTACACACAAACACTAAAAGGCTCATAGTGACTCAAGTTAGAATTTGAGTTGTACAAGCTGAGAGAAATAGCTTTGAGAACAGAATGTTGCTTGTTTTTCCCAGGGCCATGTGTTCTCAGCTCTTTAATCAAGTGTGTGTTAACTTCTGTATTAATTTGATGTGTCTATATTCATTTTATTTAGCTTTACATGGCCAGTGACCATAGAACATTCCAGAAGTGCGCCAAGAGTTCCCGACTACAGGAAGTGAGCTTAGTGGAGCAGGCCGACTTCCTTTGCTGGTGGAGAGTGGTTTACTTTGATCCACAGGAACGCCTGGAGCATGAAGGCTACCCTGTACAGGTAATAAACCTCCTTTATAAACAGGACTGTAGTTGTAGTGCTGTGAGGGTGGACCATAGCAGATTGAACAGACATTAAGTCCAGCCTTGAGCCAAGACAGCATTTTGAATGGGCATTTTTTTCCATTGAAAGGAAAATACAGTCTACAACTAGGCTTAATCCCTGTCTTGGAAACTGCACTAAAATGTTTAAAGAATTAATGCTGTTTGTACAAATGTTTTGCAAGCCACAGCTTACTTATGCCATGGTCTAAGATATATTGATTAGCAAATCAGGCCTTAAATACATCACCAATTTTAACTGAATCAAATTTCCAAATTTCCTATATAAATCCCCCTTTTCTTTAAGCCTTGTACTAACACCCATGAAACAAGTGCTTCTCTACGCAACTGCCTAAAGATGTGAAATCAAAAGTAATAGATGACCACAAACAGTGAAACTAAGGAGGTAAAATGAAATCTGGAGCACCAAGAAAAAACTTGGGAATAACTGCTGGGAAGTTCCAAACCACATATGACTACCAAGAACCTGCATGAAGGTTTAGAGGGTGGTACACTGTTCCACAGTGTAGATTTCCTTATTTAAGCATAATAATATTTACAGAAGCTCATATGAAGAAAACTTTATGTGTGATGAGTTTTGGAAATGCATTGAGTTTTGGATTTGCCTTGTTTTTTATTTTTCTGAATTTGTTCATTTCCTTTAAAATATATATTTTAGCCAATACCAGGACATATACACCTGCTTATGATGAAGCTTATAGTAAGTAATGGATAGATAGGATGTATGGATATATATAATAATTCAATGTCCTCCTGAAATGCCTTAATAAGCTGTGGAAAGTGTTTTAGAATAAACAACCTCATATTCAACATATGTATACATTCACTCTGCTCTGTTTCCTCTGGGCTGGGGCCTGTGTGTAGGGAAACACCAAGGTTCTGATCACTCACTGTAAAACCAACCAGTGTCTGGCTGCCTTGGCCAATCATGAAGTCTGGTAAGGGTCTTTAGACATTTTACACATCTTACTGTATATCAGATTGTACTGTAAGGCATTGTCTTTAAGCTAATTCTGATTTTTGTTGTCGGTTTTTCTCTGAAAATGTATAGGACTCCATTTGGTAAAGAGTATGAGCTCGTAGCTCACACCTTCCTGGACTCCCATAAGGCAGAACAGAACAGTAACCATTGGCTATTTGTCACTGCTGATCCAGGTCAAGAAGAGCAGAGTCTTGTGCAACGACATCAAGCATCTAACGTCACTAACGAGAATGGATCAGATATAGAGGCAATAACAGACACACCACAAGAGGAACAAAGCTAAAGCAAATGCTACAGACATTTCTGCTTCTACAGTCATTAATAAAACGTGTCAACATTCATTTTTTCTTTATTTTTCATCTTGCACAGGTTGTGTACACACAGTCAATTAGCTGGTTTTACCAAACACATGTAATATTGCATATATATAAAATGGCATACTCACACACGCTCTTTGCACTTATTATCAATATTGCTAGGCATACATTAATTACTGGTTTAAGTCTAAAAAGGCATGTTTGTGGCACAAGTGGTCTAAAAGGATAAAAACTCTAGAGAATAAAAAAGTGGGCGGGCTTGGGGACATGCATATGAAACAGTATATTATACTACATACATTGTGGTCAGGGAGTGCTTAAACAGTTTCTAGAGCCCCTTGCTGGTCACTGTGTGTCAGTACACAAAATGTGTCAATGAGAAACAGGGACAGGTCTATACAGCACCTCTGGGTCTTTAGAAGGATTCTTTAAGTCATTTTATATTGAAAAAATCCTAAATCGTATTTGTAGTCCACTCACCAAGCAAGTTATTAGCCTGATCAGCCAATTGTGATCAACCAGCTTTGTGATGCTTAAAAATCATGCAGGGTCAAGTTTTGTTTACGGAGACCATCAAAAAGGGGAGGAAAAAGTGATCTCCATAATATCAGCACAATATTGATCTGTAAATAGGATACAATGTGATTGAAGCACATATGAGACATAATCTAATCACTCAAACTACTTTTGGAGGTGACCAAAGATGCGAATGACCACATTATTGTTGTAGTTCCATCATTAACTGTATCACTGACCCTACCAGAAGATACAAAATAACCATAAAGCCTTGCACACGAGTTAGCTGAGCATGCTACAATAAAAAGCTAATGGATAAATCAAAGCTAAGAAAACTGGAAGACACCTACTGTGACTTCAGTATGACTGTTCGTGTCAGACAGGCTGATTTGAATAGATCTAGAACTGATGATCTCCTGGGGATTTATGTAGAAAAACAAACAAAACATCCAGGAAGCCGCAGTTTTGCAGGTAAAATACCTTGGTGATGAAACATAGGTCAACAAAGAATGGCTGTTCAGACTGGTTGGAGCTGATACAAAGGTTACAGTAACTCAGATATAGATAACAAATCTCTACAATTGTAGCAAGCAAAAAAGCATTTCAGAATGAACTACACCACATCCAAATTTAAGGCAGATTGGCTACAACAGTAGAAGATTGTGTCAGGAACCACTTCCTGTCAGTCAAGACCAACAGCTTAAATCCATCCATTAACCCAACTCACACTGGTGGAGGTGGTGTCATAACAATGTGAGGAATGTGTTTTTCTTAGTAAACTATGAGACTTTCAATATCAGTCACTGCTTGAATGCCACAGCCTATTTGCGTATTGATGCTGACATTTATAAACATAGCTGACCCATCTTTTAATGGCTACTTCCAGTATAAAGCAGAAGTCTCTAAATCTGGTTTCAGTTACATGACAATAGCTGCAGTGTACTTAGTGGAGCATGCTTTCTAGTCACTAGATCTAAATCCAGTAGAAGACCTTTGGGATGTGGAACAACTAAGAGTTTCACCGTTTATAAGTTCTCTTGAAAATCCTGGAGGCATTGTTTGGCTTAATCATGTGAACATGAGCCAGAATTTCAAAAGAACCTGTGGAATCCATGCTAAGAAGAATTGATGCTCTTTTAAAGGCAAAGTATGCCATACTCAGTATTAAAATAACGTTAAAATGTGGTAAAAATCCATCCACATATGTACTGCTTCTTAAACACACACACAAAAATACAAATTAACAAAAAAAAGGACAGTGTTTTACAGGTTACATTGTTTTGTACCAATCAGTAAAATATAAAGGTGCACTAAATATTTGTCAAACAAAAATATTTGTCAGAAATTGCAATATTCAGATAAATAAGTAAAAAGACAAAAAACTAAACTGCTAAATAGCTAGCTAAAAAGTAAAACAGATTAGAATAGGTACTGAGGTACTGAGGTAGCTAGCTAGCTAAAAGTGTGGAAAGCATTCATGATTAAAACAGCACTGCTATTTTTTTTATAAAAAAAATTGTGTTCAATAAATATTGTCAAATTCTAATTTTGCAATAGCTTATTTTTGAAAAACAAGACAAAAATACATTTAGGCTATAGAATTGACTAAAAAATGTAGCAAATTTAATAAAAACCTGTGAAAACCCCCATGCATTATTCAGCATTGGCCAGACGTTAATTTTGTTCTGTTTCAGTTTCATTTTGGTGCATCTCTAGTAATATTTTCACAGTAAGATCGTAGACTACTTCTAAGAATGGAACAGAACAGGAGTTTTTGTTTTCGCTGTTGCAGTTTCAGCAGTCTCTTTTCTTCCCGTTCTTAGCTGTCTCTTTTCTTCCCATTCTTAGCTGTCTCTTTTCTTCCCATTCTTTTTCCTTCTTTCCTGTTGTTTCTTCTGTTCTTGTGTACCTAAGGATGAAAAGAGATATCATGTCTATCTGCAAACACACAAGTTCTTCCTTTACTCTGATGATGCTTTGCTTCGTTATCTGTTAACGTAATGACATATTTTCTCTGTAATTAATCAGTTTTTTAGTTTATTTTTTAAGCTCATTTAAATCATTACACATTTTTGAAATTTGGACAAACACCATTATTATTTTTAGTGTAAATGTTACAGCTTAAAAGTTCACTGATTTCTAACGTGTAGGTAGGTAACATAATATAAGAAGATGATAAACAACACCTTACAACAGAGGTTATACATCCCCTATACTTTTCTCTCCCACTCACTCACCTTTCACTATATGACAATGACGAGATCTAAAACCTAAAAGCTTAGTTGCTGTGGCTGTTTATGATCCAATCTAGACAACAATATTAAACACAAACATGCGACTCCTAACTTTCCTTTTACCCATACACACTAATTGTTAATTACACTTTAAGCTCTTTACAGAGGTCATTGTGTAGACACCTCCCTTAATTACTGTTTCCTTGAATTAGGCCCACAAAACTTCTGGAAGCTTCAGCTGTGAATTCTGTCATCCCAAACTTACTCCCTTCCAATCTCACTTCATACAATATACTGTCAAAAGTATTTGCTTACCCATCCAAACCATTGTACTCGGGTGTATAAAACCAAGCACCTAGTCATGCAGACCGCTTCTAAAAACATTAGTGAAAGAATGGGTTGCTTTCAGGAGATTAGTGAATTACAATGCCGGGATGCTCCCTGTGCAACAATTCCTGTCGTGAAATTTCCTCACTACTAAATATTTCACAGTCAAATGTCAGTGATGTTATATGTAAGTACAAGCATCTGTGGACTAAAGGAACTCACTTTGTTAAAGTAAAATGTCATAACAGGGTCAGTGGATACTATTATGGTGCATAGTGCACAGAGATCAAGCACTACAGACCTTCAAACTTCATGTGGCCTTCAGATAAGTTCAAGAACAGGATAAGAAATAATCTGTCTGATTATAGCCATATTTTTATGGCCGAGCGGCTGCATTCAAACCTTAGTGGATACTCTGGCAGTATAGTGTAGGATTCTACAAGACTTTACCCCACCTACATACCACTATCCAACCAGCATATGCACCAAGCAGCCTATGTGTCCTATTATACTACGCCATCAAACATACTGTGCCTTTCCTATCCTCACTTCTTCTTATCCACAACCACTGATTAGCTCTTTCTGAGATTTCTGACATTTCCTTCATGCCTGCCCTCAACACGAGCCCTCTGACTCTGAACTCAATCAGCAAAGACATGACAGTTTTGCTACAAAACCCCTAATACCTACCTCTACTGTCTAATCTATATTGGTCATAACATAATCCTGCCACCTAAACACTATTACCTCCACCACCAATTCTACATATCTCAACCTTTTCATTCCGTAAGCTCCATCAACCACATCCCTAAATGGCACAGTTAGCTCTATAAAATGATCTACCCTTTTGCTGTTTATGTACAATACAATGTCTGGCCTACATCTGCCAATAACTATTAACCTTAAGCATCAGACCATTTACCAAAATTCGAATACTGGGCTTGTTCAACATTACACTGCCCCTCACAAACAAACCTAATTGACCTCTTGTGCCCTTATCTATAGAATCTGCAGGAGACTAAAATACCTGATTAATACAGTCAAAATTCTACTGTAAGAATCTATTATTTATAGTATCAACATATATATGACTAAAAATCTAATATACAGATTGAAAGAAAAGAAAATATGTATAGTAATAAAAAGACAGAGTGTGAGCAAAAGAAAAGGACCATTTTAATTGGACAATAGAATAAACATAAATAAATGTGCTAATGCACACACACACATACACATACATACATATACAGTCACATACAGTCAAATACCATTACAGAGAGAACATGAAATAAACAGGCAAATGTTCCAGACAGACAGGAATAAAAATCTATTTATGTGTTTCTGTGTGAGAGAAAGAGACAGAGAGACAGAGAGAGGGACCTATTCAAAATCTGATATATGGCCATGTATTCATATATATATATATATCTTAAAGGAATTGGGATATGTAGTTCATGATAATGGAAGTAATGGGAATACTTCAAAATGACTTAGAATAATTAAAACAAATATTTGTATAATGACTTCCACCGAAAGGTTCTATTTCTTATTATAAGGGTCACCTATATTATTAATATTGTAAAATGCACATATATTTGAAATCTAACTGGGCATATATCAGATTTCTGTCTAAGGAAAGAGATTGGGTGTGACAGGGTGCAGGTGTGGGTTTGGATTTCAGTGAGATACATTATGCCATGGTGTCCAATCACTCCACTGAGAGAGAAGCAGCGAGTCTCTGCAGCGAACCCTCAGCTCACTGGTGCCCTTTGGTACCTTATTGTCATGGTCCAGATCACAAGGTTTCTCCTGTAAAATTAGAAAGATTCAAGATGTATAAGGCGATGGATGTGATGTGAGTGTGGATGAGTGTGTGAGTGCAACTGTGAGTGTGTGTTTTACATCACTTAATCTTATGAAAGTTTATTATTATTATTATTATTATTATTATTATTATTATTATTACCATGATAAATCACAGAGTAATTTTCTGATTAATACAATCAATTTAAGTGATTAATACCAATAAAATACTTATAATTCAATTGTGTCTATCTTACATTAATTCATTTATTTACATTTTAATATCCACTATTAAACATTAAGTCATAAAAACTGTGATTAATCGCAATAGATTTATCAGATTTTTTTTTTAATTGATTGACACCACTATTGCTATGTACTGTACATTTGTCTATGTATATGTGTGTGTGTGTGTGTTTGTAAAGTACTTAAAGGCAACATTACCTTTCCATCATCTAGATTTTTGCACTGAATTTCATGGTCGAGAGGATAGTAGCTGGTGGGTTTGGCCCAGGTGGGGGGTGGTGCTAAATTTACTTTCCTTTTGTTCACACTGACTTCAGGACAGGCGGGCTTAACTGCACAGGAGAAAAACACAGAGATCAGATTTAGCCAATCACAGCCAGGAGCTACTTTATCAAATCAGAAAACATCTTTTTTTTGTCCAAATGTTTGTGAACACCCCTTCTAATAAAGGCATTCATTATTTGCTTTAATTTGCACTCTTGCTGACACGGATGTGCAAATGCAGACACACACGAATTGTCCAGTCCCTGCAGCAAAGTACTGCCAATAAAATAGGACTCTCTGTAGCAGATAAACATGAACCTATTGCCACCATACACACTGGCAGGTGTGGGCTATGCAGGGTTTAATAGACCCCAATGAACAATATAGGCACATTGTTCTCTGGACTAATGGTAATCCATCCAATACTTTTGGAGCAGTTGTGTAGTATAGTTTTATTAGAAAACATAGTGGATCGCCTTAAGAACACGCTCTGTCCCCACGCTCTCACACACTTACTGATGTCTCTGAGATAGAAGTTGTGGCTGATTTTAAAGTAGCGGTCTGAAGACGACACGGCCTCGCCTATGACCTCCAGCTGTTTCGCTTCCTCTGCATACGGGTTGGTGGAGTGGGTGAGATGAAATGCGCCATCTTCAGAAGGCATCACCCAGTTGCTATTATCCCTGCAAGAACATAGGGTGTAGAAGACTGGTTATGTTTCTTACAAAGAAAAGAAATGAGCATTTGTGTGTGTGTGTGTGTGTAAGAGAGAGAGAGAGAGAAAGAGAGATACATACCGCTTATTGCGAAGTCTGAAATAATTGAAGGCAGGTTGGTTCATATTGCAGGAGATGTTGAAGGTGCAGTTGAATGTTTCAGCTGTGCAGTTTATAGTTAAGTCTACAAAGAGAGAAATTAGTATTTTAGTTTTTCATTCATACATGATTGTATTCATTGTGTATTTTAACTGAAAGCACTGAGAACTGAATTCTTCAATTATGATTAAAATTGTACAGGCAAGAAAAGTTTTATAGGCTTTTAACTGAACTCACAATGACGGAATAACTTATTACAGAGGATTTTAAAGTTCTCTTGACTTTCATTTTTAAATCTGCATCCAAGTTTGATAAACAATACATAAAAACGCCATTAGGCCTCAGATTAAACATTAGTAAATGATCTTCAGCTTAAATCGATTAATTATTGTGTAAGACATTTAGTCCATGGCTCCTCCCTCTCAATTTGTTTAATGTTTATAAGACAGTTAGACAGTTGTGTCACTTTTTTAGAGCCACTCTGGATTTGCCTATGAGAATTAACAGTAAACAAGGTGAAGGAGAAGAGCTACAGCTGATTTTTTAATATTGTTTGAAGTTGATTAAGCTGAGATGCAGAAATAAAAACATTGTTGGTGGAACTTTTGACAAAACCAAGATGAGTTAACACATCTGACTGATTTGTTAAAGCCTAATATTCAAATAAAGTTTTTGTAAGAAACTTCAGTAAGAATAGTGCAATCCTGTTGTTAATATATTCTACAAAGAAATGTCTATGTATAGATTATTAGGCAATTAAAGCAATTAAATGGCTGTATGAATTTTCATTGTTCTAATTATCATTATCATGGATTTTAAAACTAAAGAACCCTTTAAGAACCCCCTCTCCAACTTTTCAGTGTAACCTCCCCTAACTTTATTTATTTACAATTACCTAGGTCTTCCCCTATCACATGATGCACCAGACCTGGGAGGGTGACGGCTAGCAGGTGCTTCCTCCAGGCACATGAAGCGAGAACCCCTTTAAATGCCTTTAAGGGTGTATTATTCTACATATACCCATTGCTTTTACTAGGGGACCCTTGAAAAACACTATGTACAAAGAATGTATGAGAAATAGTAAGTGCAACCACAGTCTCAGTTAAGTTCATTACGTACTGTGTTTTTACAGTTATATGCATATGATTTATTATTATACCCTAATGGAGGCCATTCTATAGACAAGATAATTTGGGGGTTCCATTTAGGACTATTCAGCTAATGCAGAACACAGTGTTTCCATTTAAGAGCTTTGAGTGATTTGTGTTTCTCAGAAGTTTTTTATAAGCAGATATGACTCCTCAAATGTGGTGTGGTAGTTATTTTATATAGTAACGTGTCATCATGGGTGGGTGGGTTAAAAGTGACAAGCCAGTGTTGCTTACCAGTAATGTGGGAAGTCATATCAAGCAGGACGTAAGTATAATCTACTATTTCATTATTTCTCCAGCAGGTGTAGTTCCCAGCCTGTTCCTCTTCGATTCGTTTAAGAATCAGCTTGTTGCCTTCAAGCCTTATATCCTCTGATGCCTCCAATTCATCCGAGTCATACTGCCATGTAACATCCTGGTCAGTAGTGTCACAGTGCAGGGTAACATCACTGTTCATCTGAACTGCCACAACTGCACACATAAACAGACAAAAAGAGCTTGAGAAACAGTGTGTGTGTGTGTGTGTGTGTGTGTGTGTGGTACAAATTCTTACATTTCTTAGGGAATGTGTCTACAGCTGACACCCTCATGATGCCCAAAAAAACAATACAGATCGCACTCAGTGCTGAGCTCATCTACAGAGAAAGAGACAGAGAGAGAGAGTGTCACACAGAGAGAAAGAGAGAGGAAGAGTTGTAAGAGTTTTAGTAATGAATAAAGAATTATATTTCCACATACACAAATCAGAAATCAGCCATAACATTAATACCACTCACAGGTAAAGTAAGACACACATTAGACAGCAAATGAACAGACAGTTCTTAAAAATCTGAGACACTTTAACAAGAACCAAATTTGTGATGGCTAGACGACTGGGTCAGAACATCTCTAAAACATCAAGCAGGTCTTTTGAGCTGTTCCTGGCATGCAATGGATAAAAGGAGGAGGAACCAGTCAATTTGGAAAACTCGAAACAGGGTAATGGACATCCATGGCTCTCACGGATGGTCATGACAACCAACTTTTAGATTAAAGAATAAAAGAATCTTAAAGAGTCTTGGGGGCAGATACCACAGGACACGTTCAGTAGAACTTGTGGAGACCATGCCTCAACATGTAAGCACGTTTTCTTCAACACACAAGGACACAATACTAACCAGGTGGCGTGTGACGACTGATTGGTCTAGGCTAATATTCAGTGTATAAATAATTTTTATATTAACAAATATTAAATTGCACTAGGAAATGACAGCGCATTAATGTATTTATCTATATATTTATTTATCCTCTATATTAGGCTTGAACAGTTTCTAGTTAATGCAATTGAAATTAGGTATTAGTTACTTAGTATATGATGAATAATATTAAATAATATAAAAAATATAATATATTTAATTATACTTAATAGAATTTATTACAACTATATATATATATATATATATATATATATATATATATATATATATATATATATATATATATAATTAAATATATTATATATTTTTTAATTATTATATGATTCTATTATATATTTGATTATAAGGTACAGCCTATAATGTGTGTGTATATATACACTGTCTTGTCTTTACGAGCCCTTTAAAAGCCTGTTTAGAACCCTTTTGTGTGCCTGTGTCTTTTTTAATTAGTTTAAGCGCTATGACTATATTGCATAGCACCAGTTTGCCTTAATGCGTAAAGAAAGGATTGCACACTTACCCTGCTCATCGTTGCGCGCGTGCGTGCCTGTATACGTGTGTGTGTGTTGGTCTGCTGTACTACGAGCCGCGTAGAGCTTTTATACCCTCAAACTTCCTTCCCCTTCCTCCCAGCAAGGGCGCTGATTACACGCCTGTAGTGAAAAAAAGCTCTAATAATAATCACTTTTCTCTATAAATGAAAATAAATGGGAAGTGCCCCCAGTGCGCCCGGTGCCCCCTCACTGCACCCTAAGCTAAAAATAATTCATTGCACAGTTTGATGTCATTAATCAAGATAAATCATATTTTCCTTTTTTAATAGTCCATTCTTTTTTGTGATCAATAGTTTTTTATTGTTTCACAGAATTTGAAAACAAATACAGAAGAAAAAGGAGCATAAATGACAAGTTTCCATGGATACAATCATCTTTAAGGAATAAGAAAGATAGGAGGAAGTGTCGTTATTTTATTCACACTTCGCAGAAAATCCAGAGTACCCAACACAAAAGTCTGCCATGTTTCAGCAGTCATGGGCTCAACATGTTGAAGTCGAGCAGCAATACATTCAAGCGTTGCTGTATTGAGTAATTTAACCACCCAGAACAATTCTGTGTGAAGTCCAGGCTTAATGCTGTTTTGTAGGAATGTCTTTTTGGCAGCAGTTAATTTATTTTTCTTGCTATATTTGACAACAAGTTTATTTGTATAAACTCATTTGTTTATACAAATGTTTTTTCCACTGATGAAATGTTATTCACCCTTTTGGTGTTAGAATGGAGGGTGAATAAGGGTCTCTAATTTAAAGGTCTACCATTTTGTAAAAAAAAAAATATAAACCTGCTCATTAAGCAGTTATAGCTGTCTCACTCCTTGTTGAAATAAATTGTAAAACCTAAATGAATACATAAGGTTTAAAAGCTAAAGGGTTTGGGACTGCTATGAGGTGCAGTTTGGTGTTTTTGCCCAGACGCTACTAACCAAGCATCTTTGCCCTGAAACACAGGACAAGGCATTGAGGGTGTTGTTAAATCTGACAGTGGATACTGGGCTTCTGTATCTCTGCTACACATGCCTGGAACACTCCCTGGTACCACTGCCAACAGGTTTACTAATGGATGGCAAGCTAGTACCATTAAACTCAGGTGAGTTGTTTTAGGTGTGTGTTAAAGTGTTGTAATTATGGTGGGTGATTTTAGCTGTAAGCAGACATTATGGCCCCAGTAATAGAAGTATACTGTGGGTACTGATTTCCAAGGCAGATGGGACCAAATATTTTTCAAAAATAATTTTTAAGATTGCAATGGTTCCGGCCATGAAGTTGTGCAGGAAAGTAAACATGTGCTTAGACAGTGGTTAGGATATTAAAATGTGGTCAGGGTCGATGCTAAAGCGAAGCATAAAATGAACCACATAGCTAAAAGGAGTGTTGCTAATATCATGTGAGGCTGTATGTAGCCACACATGTAGCCACAAGGTAAGCAATGGGGCCTACAGGGGGTTAGCATCTGAGGGTAATAGGTGCCCTGGCTCTAGCAGCACAGCTAACTCGGTCAAGGCGAAGGCTATCCAGGTAACCAGGTAGGAAACCAGGTGGGAACTATGGCTTCAGGTCAGGGTACAGCTCTTGATGCTAATAAGAAGCAGCTGTGGGAGCTTCCTGCAAGCTTCTTAGCCGCCCACACTCCCCCGAAACCATTGCTGCTACAATACATACATGCAGTATATATATATATTACAAACAGTTATATTACTTATTTACCTGTGTCAAACACCTATCATCCAAATAAAGAAAAATAGCTTTCAATAATCTTGAATTTAACTTTAGTCATTAGTCAATTTATGTAACCCAGTAAAGCCAATGAAGTTTCCTAGAGAAAACCAGGACATTTAGAGATAATTTTTCTGGGATATACTATTAAAAAAGAATATCCCTAGAAAGTGGTTTTAAATGTTTGACGTAATATGAACCTGTATAAATCTTCACATTGTGTTAAATTTCATGGTGAATGGATTAGTAGAAATGCTTTAAAATAACTTGGTAAAAAATCTGCTTTAATTGATAACAAAAGTAAGTAATTAATTCCTTGGTAAAAGTAATAGAAACAGAGTAACTCAGTGTAGCGAGTAAAGGTCACAACAAAGCAGTCATGTTTAATAAAAGCAGTCTTATTATTGATACTATCAGGGCTTGTTTTTTCTAAGAAAATTAGTTTCTCTTTTGTGCCATTTTGTGCTTTTATTCAGTTGTGAATGGCACTTTTAAAGCTGTTTTGGAGTATTGCACAACTTTAGAGAACTGCGTGACAAGGATCCTAATATTAAATATGAGCCCACATACACACACACTCAGATAAACCCCTTCATCTAGAGAACAGTGACATTCCAAGGGTCACTGACATGTCTTATTTTATTATATTATTAATGTTTTGCACACTTGACACACAGTGGTCTTTCAGTATTGAAACTGTTGAAGTCAATTTAAATACTGAAACTATTGTTTTTCCTTCCTTCTCTGCCTCTCTGTATTACTCTCGTTTTCTTTTTAAACAGTCAACAAGAATGTTAGTTTTCCCCCTGCTAATGAGGAATTCAGTGGGGGAACAGTTCCTCTGTTCATGTACATCATATCTGCCCTTTCCCCACTTCTTTAAATACATATCTGAAAGCATACAACACAAGATGGTGAGAGCTGATAAGCGGAGAGATAAACTCTTCTGTGGTAGATACAGTGGACGTATTTCCGCCTGTTTTGCCTTGCAAATGAGCAAATAGTAGCCCACATATAGTATGAAGGTGGGGGATCCAGCCCTAATGGACTTTCCAGTCATATTATTGGCTAAAGCAATGTGCAAATAGTCGCAATATCCGTGTGAACCGACATCTAGATGGTGTGACTGCATGTGTGTGACTACTGAAAACAGTAGACCCTTTTTGTTAAAATTCACTGACATCATCATGGCAGATCCCCAGCACTGCTTGTGAACATTCACTCATTATTAAAGGTAAAAATCATTAGCGCCGTAAAGGGATCTTCCATTGGTCAAGAACAAAAACAAGAGATAGCTCCTCTTATAAGCCTAAACCAGCTTAAGAGAACATAATTAATAATAATTCCATCTAGTCTCCAATGAACAGCATAGTTAACATTACTTATCAATTTACTGCAGAGAACATTTTTTTGTTTTTTGTTCTTTTTTTAGAGTAACACCATTGTCTGGTTACCCTTCTGGATGTGTATTGTCTTAAAGCAGCAGTCCTTAAGATTTTTTCATTAAACTTTTTATTTAAAGTATTCTGGTGCCACTATTTCTGCAAAATCAAATATATTTATTTGTTTTGGACAGAGATGTCCTTCTCTATTCCCATTTTGGCAGTCAATTTTTGATTACTTTTTTTTTATCAATACCAGTAAACAAGTTAAAAGGTGCATGTAACAACTTTGCTTGCTTAAAACCTTTGCTTTTTCTACATTGCTATAGCCTGGACCTTTTTCATTGTAATTTTTATTTATATGTTTAGTTTATTATTATTATTTATGTTATGTTATTTATTAATGTTGTTATTATTTGTTATTTTTGTATTGTTTCCCAATATAAGTTTTCACTTACTTGTTATTTGTATGTTCAAGTACAAAAAAAGTTAGAAACAATAAATTAGCAAGTGTGTCAACACATATAATGGTATTTTTAAGGGGGTTCAAGTAAAACGTTTCACAGCAAACAGACCAACATTTTTTGAGTCACCATGTTGAATAATTTTTTTTACCACAGTGTTTTTTTTTATTGAAAGTGTAAGAGCTGTATGTACGTCATTATTCACACTTAGTCTATTTTAATCGTTCTGACTGTGGCTTACAACTCTCAGGGAGAGCTAGCCCAGCTTTAGTATGAACATACATCTACTAATGGTGAGAATTCTGCTCTGCTAAATAGACATGCAAGATTCTGTGCAACAGTGTTTAAACTGTGTTATTTTGAGCACAGGAGTCAGGGCAGTATCGCTTTATAAAGCAGGGAGTTTTGTGAATACTTTGAACAAAACTAAGACGATGGCACAAAATAAGGGAATTTGCAAAGCTTGAATGTCGAAGGTCATGCTAGTCCTAGACTCCCACTGAACTACTACACACTGTAGTGAAATTGTAGGATATTGCAGAGTCAAAGGTTTCCTTTTTACTTCATACTTCCCAACTCATGTGATTAGTGTAAGCTGAATAATGCTGTTTAGGATATATTACACACTGTCCTTTACTCAGCATCCTGTGACTGCTGATGATGGACTAGAGGATGACCGACACAAATTGTGCAGCAACAGATTTAAAGCTTCTACATTTACATTTAAGTCAACTTAGAAAATATCCAGAGCAAGTTTGTAGATGCTAGAATTAAAATATAAATCAAGCTTAGATGCTGCTTAATACAAAAGTCATTATGGATACCAAGAAGAAAAGTGCTAATTTAGTAACTCTTTAAGTACATCTAAGATCTAGCCCAGCCTTTACCTTTACTTTCCCTTTGCAGTGCCTTATTTCCTAATGCTTTTATGTTCATGTTAGCTCTGTGTCTCCTCTCATGTCTCTGCCCTAGCCCGGCCTTGGGTGTTATCTGTAGCCCCGCCCCCTCGTCGTCTGGTCCAGATGTTTCTTGTCTACTCTTGTGTAATAGTCATGCCTTTTTATTTTGCTTGGTAAAGGCCTATCACAATAATTACGTTATCGACTTTTGTACAATAAATGCACATTACCTTAATCACTTCTGCTGATGATGTGTTTATCTGCTATCACATTTCTGTAAAGCTGCTTTGCGACATCAAGCACTTTATGAATCAATTTTAGCTTAAAGAAGAATTACTGCTACTTATTTTCTAATTGGTCATCTACTATTAGGTAATAGTTAAGTAAATTACTGTGCTTGGGATGAAAAATGATTATAAAATGACAATAATATAATTTATGTCAATTATGGAATTGACATAAATCTGGAACTATTGTCCACAAAAAAAGCTATCGTGACAGGCCTAGTCTGGGCTACAGCTTAACAGGAGTGGTTTTGGAGAACACCTCTGATCTACACAAATCTGTGTATATCTGTCCCAAATGGCTTGCGGTCCTGTAGTCCTTACATGCATGTGCGTCATGCATCTACATGACATCGCAGCTCAAGATACTACACCACCATTAAAGGACAGGGTGAAAGGAGCATAATAAAGCAATTCACTTCCTGTTCAACTCTACAAAAGCCATCCCCCATATCTACACATGTAGAACAGTTTCTGTTGTTATATTGAAATTATAAAGATAAATTTGTTTTTACCTCGTTATTTGATGTAAACAGCTGTAAACATATGCATTGTGTTGTACATGTTTGTTTTTCGAAGAAGAGCCAGGGTCAGATCCCTGATGAGTAAACTAAAGACATCTGTTTCAAAACTTCCTGAAAAGATGAAGGAAAGATATAGCAACATAAAAAGGACCCATGTCACTTGGGTTTAGTTCATCATGTTTATATGTTTTGGTCATAGACACCCTATACATAACCTCAATGAAGACCAGCTTTTTGCCTTACTGGTACACAGAGAAATGTGTGCTATTGTTTTGAGGTACACTGTATTCATTTGGATGCACAAACAGTACTTTGGTTACACTACAAAAATATATCTGAATATTCAGGCTGGTAACACCATCCGCAGACTAATTTATTCACTCTATTTCCCCAACACACTGGCATTACAATAATGCCAACAAGACTGCTTAAAGATTGAATTACTCTTAACCTAGCAGTGGTGGGAAAGTCCTGTGTGTGGTATCTAAGATGCCAGTCTCAAAATAATATCTCCCATGTGGTTCATGTGAAGTTTTGGTGAAATACAGGAAATGTGCGTTTATGCCTGTGTTTGAGTGTGCGTGTGTGTGTGTGTCTGTGTGTTTAAAACAAGATCTTCTTATTAGATTATGTGACAGCACTGTACCTTGTACTTTTAACTGCCAGAGCTAATAGTTTCTGATTCATCAAAGAAATAACCCGAGGAACTGTTATAGACACTACATAGAGGCTTAAATCTTTATCTAAATTTGGTCCAGTTAGCTTCTTCCTTCCTTATACGGTGGGATTCAAAATTCTTAGTCATAATTACTGTGAATAGTTAGGTGAGTAAGTTTCCCACCTAATTCCAAAATGTATAAAGTTAAAGATTACATATTTTTAAAATCTTTTGAGCAAGATTAATCTTTGGGGTTTTTTTTCTTTTTTTTCCAAAGCTCAAAAAAATATTATGGTGTGATAGTGCCAAGAATGGTTTAATAAACTTTAATCATATAAAAGGACAGCATAACAATGTTAACAAATACAATCCAATACAATACAATAAGTGTCGACGTTCAATATATGTTTTCATATCATAAAGACTACAAAGAAACTTTCTAGTAAAAAACTCAAGCTCCTCACGTCATCAGTTAAGTCATGAAAATATAATACAAGTATTTACAAGATGAGGGAAAACTTGTATTTACCAGCTGGAAAGTCATAATGCAGATTTAACAGCAACAGTTGATATTTAAATGGTTAACTCTTATCTACACTGCTGTGCACAAATGCTACTGATACTTGTACTAGCTTTGTGGTACTCGGATCCAGTCTCGGGTCTTGAAACCATAAGTGATTGATCTCTGTCTTGACTCTGTCTCAACTTTGTGACCGTCCAAGTCTGATGCATCTGTCTGAGGAAATTATTTGAATCCATCAATCCGATAAAGGTTTAGAATGAGGGCAGATTGCTGTCTGATGGCAGGGTGTTTTCACACATAAAAGTCTGGACCACACTAAGGTTTGTGTGTTTGTTACATTGTGTACATTTGTTTTGGTTAGTATTGGGTTCACACTGCATTTTATTGAGCGGACTTAACAATTGTTATCATCGGCTATGTGGGGGGAGTCTCTCTATACTTTATATTAGTTGGTTTGAAGAATGTTTGTTATGAGTTCGGCTAATCAGACTGTCCTTCGCGTTAAAATAAATATATACTTGGCTCATTTTTAAAACGGGGTGGCCCAGTGGCGCAGTGGGTAGTACTTCTGTCTCACAGCAAAACGGCCTGAGTTCGATTCCCAGTTGGGGTGACCCGGGTCTTTCTGTGTGGAGTTTGCACGTTCTCCCCGTGTCTGCATTGGTGTGCTGCGGCAATTCAGGCTAATTAGATGTCGGATAAAATTGCCCCCCTAGGTAAGTATGTGAGTGAAAGAGTCTGTGTGTCTGTTTGTGTCTGTCTGCCCTGCGATGGATTGGTGCCCTGTTCAGGGTGCATACTGTTCAAGTGCACTATAGGACTCTGTGGCGTGGCCTAAGGCTTTTGTTCTTAATGGCACTTTTTCTTCCTTATATTACTTTTACTTATATACTTAAATGAACTATTAAATTTATTATACTAAAATGAGTACTTTTACACTTTTAAAGCTTTTTACAATAAAATAAAATACAAAAATACTTTTGACACCTTTGTTGGGCACCCTGTTCAACACACATTGCTTTTATTTTTGTGTTGTGTGAGTCTATAATCTACGGAGCCAGGGCGGGGCCCAGGATAAAAAAAAGAATTAAAAGCAAACAATATAGCAGATCATGCTCACGTTTTCTTTAAATTGTGTAAACGATTTACAATTTGTTCTTATGATTTCCCAATTCGCATAAACGATTTGCAATTCATGGTCACAATTTTTTTAATTCAAGTGAATGATTTATTTATTTTGAGCGAACAATGTTTTTTTTTGAGTTCATGTCCACACAGGCAGGATAGTCACACATCTCCAGTGCTTTTCATGTCTGTTACAATGCCATTTTAGGGCCACTCTTAAAAAATAAAACCTGTTCACTTAGAAAATAAAGTTATAATATTATGAGATTAAAGCCCGAATATTATGAGAATAAAGTCGAAGTATTTTTAGGAAAATGTAGTTCTAACTGCTTGGGCTGCAGTTTAAGAACAGAGCGTGGGGGGAAGGAAAAGATGTAAGCTGGAGACATGTTTATCCTGCCTATGTTGGGGAAACTTTTTTGTGCTCATATAAATCGTTTGCTCAAAATAAAGAAATTGTTGCCTCGAATTAAAGTTTTTTTTTTACTCAAAGTAAAGAAATTGTTCACTCAAATTTAAGAAATCGTTTACTCGAATTAAAGAAAACGTGAGCATAAACTGCTAAATCGTTCGCTCGATTTAATTATTTTTTATCCACGGCCCCTCCCGGGCTCCGTAATAATCTCGTCCCCTAAGTAGTGCACTAAATAGTCAGCACGGACCAATTTGAGATGCGCCCAAATGCGCAGCAAACGGAAGTACGTAGTCCAACATGGTGGCGTCCGTGTGGCCGTAGAAGCAACGTGATTTCTCTCCACGTTTAGCGAAAAAAATACAAAAAACTGCAGTTTAAACCAGCGCGGTTTCTCCAGGAGACGGCAAACACTTCGGTACTTTTTTTTTACATTTGTGTGCTCGTGCTACTCGGCCGCGTCTGGCCGTGTTTCATTACTTCTGCTGATAAACGTATTACTTTAGTAGACTAGCGGTGGCTAACCTAGCTAAGCTAAGCTAACTAGATAACTTATCTCATTATTAAACTTGTTACATAGTTAGCCCTACATTTTTGTTTCTGCACGTGTATTGATATTCGATTTTTTTTTACTGAAAATAAATCCCACAGTGTGTTGGGTTAATTTGGTTAGTGTAATTTAACAAACAGTTTTGATTTAGTCTTAAAGCTGGGTTAGGTTAGTAATGCTACAGCCTTAAAAGGGTGCTCTCTAAATAGTGTCTGTTAAATATAATAGATGCAGGACCATGACAATTCACAGGCCCTTTACATACTTAACCCTATGGTTTCTTCGTCTTGTTGAAGCGTTACTATCTACTATAAATCAAACAACTATTTCTTAACCCAAAGAACCCATGGTGACATACCTAACAGACCTTTAAAAGATGTGCAAAGTTTCTTAAAGCACTTTGTCCTTCACTTTAATTTAAGAAGTTCCTAAATCACATATACAGAACATCCTGAGAGCATCGCAGGAAAGTGTGTGAATAAGTGGTCACCTGACTTTGTTTACAGATTGTAGGTGTGCTGGAGATAATTGTAGCTGTGTTTTCACTTATTTAAGTCTGTTTTAACCAGTTTAACTATTGAAATGCTCTAATAAATTGTTTTCCACGTTGTTGTCGAAATTTTAACATTAAGGAAAAAAAATGAGCTGTCCAACTCATTTAATAAAGTAAATTTTAGATTTTGTATCAATAATCTGAACTGAGTCTGGTCTCTTATGGGTTAAAACACATTTAAAATAATTGCTCTTCTGTCAATCTGTGTTTTATCTTTCTGTCTGTCAAAATGCTATCCTACCATTGTGGACACACCTTCTCTTTTTAAATATGTTTTCTTTATTTTCATGACTATTTACATTGTAGATTCTTACTGAAGGCATCAAAACTATGAATGAACACATGTGGAGTTTAATGTATTAAACCATAAAAGTGAAATTACTTAAAAAAAAAAAAAGAATATTCTAGTTCCTTCAAAATAGCCACCCTTTGCTCTGATTACTGCTTTGCACACTCTTGGCATTCTCTCAATGAGCTTCAAGAGGTGGTCCCTGAAATGGTTTTCCAACAGTTTTGAAGGAGTTCCAGAGGTGTTTAGCACTTGTTGGCCCCTTTTTGCCTTTACTCTTCAGTCGATCAGTTAGTCTGTATTCTTTGTTGTTCTTCTGACAATGGTGGATTTTAATGAACTACATTTTGAACATGTTGCTCTTTTGTAGGCCTTCCTGGATTCCTGAATGAGAGAACACTGCTCCAATGGCATCCTTTAAACCCACTAAAGTCTATACGTATCCAAAACTAGGAGAGAAGGTTACTGAGGATACACTGTACTGGAAAAACTACAAGGTATCCATGATTCTTTTTATTATTTATTTCTAAAAATTGAAATAAAAGAAGAATGTCATTTATTTAACGTGTTTGATTTGTTGTCTTCTGTTTCAGGCTCCTGTGCAGATTAAAGAGTTTGGTGCTGTAACAAAAATTGAGTTTTCTCCAGTGGCACCTCACAATTACGTAGTAACTGCCTCCACCAGAGTGAGTTATTTTTTTATCTCACACTTTTCTTTTTTGTATATTTGAACAAAAGGATTTCAGAACATTTCTTTTACATTACATTACAGTACATTTGGCAGACGCTTTTGTCCAAAGCGACTTACAATATTGAAGTGCAAATAATAGAAGAGGTTAAGTACAAAAATAATAGAAGTTAAAAATAAAGCATCTATAGATAGGGCCTTAAGGAGGTCAGAGGGAAATAATGGGATAGAGGAGTAGAGAAGAGGAAGAAGGAGATGAGGTTAGAATTAGTTAGTTTGTTAGAGGTGTTAGGAGAGTAAGTGCTCTTTGAAGAGCTCTGTCTTCAGGAGTTTCTTAAAGATAGCGAGAGATTCTCCTGATCTGGTAGTGGAAGGTAGTTTGTTCCACCATTGGGGAACGCTGTATGAGAACAGTCTGGATTGCTTTGTGTGAGTGTTTGGCAAAGCGAGGCGACGTTCATTGGAGGAGCGCAGCGGCCAGGAGGTAGCGTAAGCCTTCAGGAGTGAGTGCAGGTTGGAAGGAGCTGTTCTGTCATCACCTTGTAGGCGATTGTAAGAGCTTTGAATTTGATGCGAGCAGCAACCGGTAGCCAGTGGAGCTCAATGAGCAGCGGGGTGACATGTGCCCGTTTTGGTTGGTTGAAGACCAAACGTGCTGCTGCATTCTGAATCATCTGTAGTGGTTTTACTACACAGGCCGGGAGGCTAGTTAATACGGCATTGCAGTAGTCGAGGCGTGAGATTACCACAGCTTGTACCAGGAGTTGGGTGGCCTGTTGCGTCAGAAACGGTCGAATTTTTCCGATGTTGCAAAGCGGCAGGATCGAGCAACTGAGGCCACATGGTGCGTGAAGAGAAGCTGGTCATCAACCAGAACACCCAGGTTCCTAGCAACCTAGGTGAGAGAGAGAGAGTCGATGGTTATGGCAAAGTTGTGTTGAATAGAAGGTTTTGCTGGTATGACCAGAAGTTCAGTCTTTGAGAGGTTTAGTTGGAGGTGATGTTCCTTCATCCATGCGGATATGTCTGAGAGACGCTGTGATATTCGTGCAGAGATTGAGTGATCATCTGGTGAGAACGACAGGTATAGCTGGGTGTCATCAGCAAAGCAGTGGTAGGAAAAACCATGTGAGCGGATAACCCGACCTAGAGAGGTGGTGTATATTGAGAAGAGAAGAGGTCCCAGTACCGAACCCTGGGGAACCCCAGTGGGTAACGAGTGGGCTGGGGACAGCCGTCCTTGCCATGACACCCTGAACGAGCGCCCAGTGAGGTACGATCTGAACCATGACAGCGCATTGTCTGAGATCCCCATGTTCGAGAGTATAGTTAGGAGGAAGTCATGGTTGACTGTGTCGAGAGGTCCAGCAGAATGAGCACTGAGGACTGTCCTGCAGCTCTAGCAGGTTTTAACGCTTCTGTCACAGACAACAGAGCCGTCTCGGTAGAGTGTCCTTTTTTGAATCCAGATTGGTTCTGGTCCAGGAGGTCATTTTGGGTGAGGAAGCCAGAGACTTGATTGAGAGCTGCTCTTTCTAATGTTGTAGAAAGAAAAGGCAGTAGTGAGACCGGTCTGTAGCTGGGCGGGGTTGAGAGAAGGCTTTTTAAGCAGTGGTGTGGCCTGTGCTTGTTTAAAAGCAGTCGGGAACACATCAGATGTTAAAGAGGCATTGATCGTGTGAGTAATAGCCGGAATGATTGCAGGTGCAATGGGTTGCAGAAGGTCTGAAGGAACCGGGTCAAGTGGACACGTAGTAGGACGGCTACGCGTTAGGAGAGCCAGTGTCTCGTTCTCAGTGAGAGGAGCGAACGAGGAGAAAGCGACGCCTTCGGTAGAGGGATACCGGGCAGCAGAGCATGATGTAGGACTGCTACATGTCGCATCAGTAAACTGTCTGCTGATAGCTGCCACTTTCCCAGTAAAGAATGAGGCAAGAGCTTCAGCCGTAAGGCAGGTAGCCTGAGGAGGAGGTGGAGGGTTGAGTAGTGTTTTGAATGTAGCAAATAGTTTCCGGGAGTCTGTGAGGGAGCTGATTTTTTTGTGATAGAATTCAGCTTTAGCAGCAGTGAGGCTGGCTGAAAAATAAGCCAGGAGCAGTAGATTTCTTGTAGATTTCTTGTAGATAGGACTTTGACTTCAAGGCTAAAAGACTGTTAACCAAGAGCTGAGATATATATATATATATATATATATATATATATGTGTGTGTGTGTGTGTGTGTGTGTGTCTTCAACTTATGTGTAGTGAACATAGAACACAGCAGTGACTACCTGAATAAGTTATGTGGAAAAAAAGCTGACTTTTTGGCGTAATTGGTCCAAAATCAGAAGCTTATAAATCTCTCAGCTGAAAGAATTCTGCTTAAAGGATTAGGAAAAATGTTCTAACAGTCAATTCCAGACTGGTAGACAGTTGAGGGGACTACATAACTGTCTTAATTGAGGTCAATCAACCAAATGGGAAAATGTCAACTATTGGTACATACGGAGCTGTAATGTTTTTGTCATAAGTAAATTGCATTTCTGTGCATTCAGGTTTAAAATATGGCCAGTATTTAAAGAGCTGGACAGTCCTAATTCTCTCATGCTGTGTTTTATATCAGATCCAGGTGTACAGACCTCAGTCACAGGAACCCGTGCAGAGTTTCACTCGGTTCCGGGATACCGCTTATGGAGGGAGCTTTCGTGGTGATGGAAAGCTGGTGGTGGCAGGAAGTGAAGAGGGTCTCATCCGACTCTTTGACGTCGGTGGTCGAGTTGCTCTCCGGCAGTTCAGAGGACACTCCAAGTATTTACATACACATTACATTACAAAACACTCTTGTCAATTGGCAGATGCTTGTATCTGGAGTATATTAGAGAAGTGCTTAGAAGTCAACTCCATAAAAAGAAAATATCCATAATGTATGCTGTATTACTTGTCCAAAACATAATGTTACTTTTTAATTATTATTTTACATATAAAGATTGATACATCACACTTAAACATCTGATACATCTAATAAGGGCTTTCGTGTGCAATCACATGCCTTTAATCATCCAAGTGTGATGCTCTTTTAGAGAACATTAATGGTGTTTGTATGTATGCATTTTAGTTTTTTCTAATGTTACCTAATTTTATTCACTATGTATAAGGCCAATGACCTAATCCCTATTCATACGTACTACTTTTATTACTAGTAATGCTCCAAACACTAGAAGGGTGAAAGTTACCATATAACCCCTCTAATACATGATATTACCCACCACTGAGAGAGAGCAAGGCAAATTGTGCTCTCACGGGCTCCAGCTGCTGATGGGAAGTAGTATTTAATACTCGTCTTAGTCTACATAACATCCCAGAGCCTCCTTATGCTTATTTTTTCTCCAGACTGCTGACACTATTGTGGATGTCTCTTTCAGGGCAGTGCATGTGACCTCATTCCTCTCTGATGGCTATCGCGTGGTGTCCGGCTCTGATGACCTGTCCTGTCGCATGTGGGATGTAGCCAGCGGTACCCAGCTCAGCTCTTACACAGAACACACAGACTACGTCAGAGCTGGTGCTGCCAGCAGACTCAACCCAGACCTCTACATCACTGGTATCTCCACTGAACCTGTACTTACCTTTTGTGAAATACATGTCGTCCTTCTTCTTTTTCTTCTTCTTGATTTCAAGGCTCTTTTAAACTACTAGTCATAGTATTTGAGAAAACATGAGTTTTTTTCTTTTTCTTTATATTGTCTGTATCAATGTCAGTAGTTAACAGTGTTCTTCATGACAGGCTCCTACGACCACACAGTGAAGCTGTTTGATATGCGAGTCGGAGGCAGTGTAATGACCATGCAGCACGGGCATCCCGTGGAGAGTGTGCTGCTTTACCCCTCAGAAGCCCTGCTGGTGTCTGCAGGTACGCTGTATTTAGATATTTATAAATTAATGTAAGTTTAATGTTATTATTCATGAGTAATATATTAGAGTAATAAATTAAAATCTGCACTTTTACCTTATTTCCAGCAGTAAAACATACTACAGTAAAACCATGAAATTTTGCTACTAATTGTTCACATAATGTTCTTAAAAGAAGTAATGAAATGATTTTGCTTTATTTGGGTAGAGTTCATCCCACATTTTAAGCAAATATGACTTATATAAAATAGCTGAAACACTAAAAACCTTTACTCACCATCACTTGTTATATTTTCAATAATGACTGACTGCCTGGCCACACTGTTGTAGGACATAAAAACAAGTTAACATTTAATTTACTGCAAAGTGTGATTTTGCTGAATTATTTTTCCCAGGTAATGGGAGAATTTACTGGTAGAAGGGAATCGGGGGGGATTTTGTCCTGTATTACAGTCATACTGAGTGACAAATTAAAAATAATGCCTATTGGAAACCATGCTCCTCATTCCTATGTAATTAACTGAATATGGGTTGTGGAATGAGGAATAAGGGATAGAAGCCCTGGAACCAGTAGGGAAGGTATCATTTTTGTGTTTGCAAGTTGGTTACAAGCAGTGTTCAGAAATCAGTATAAAGCTCTCTGCTAAGTATGTAAGAAAACGATCTAGTCATGGACCTTTGGTGTAAAGGTGCTCAAGTCTCACACCTAGACAAAGCAGGCTCAAGCAATCATGCCTATGAGGTGTTTAAAAAAAGAACTCTGTTCTAACATTTCACTAAGAACAGTCTTCAATTTGTTTTAATTTAACTCACTAAAACCTGCAAGTTAAGAACATTCCTATTCATTTTTTAGTGTTTAATGTACTAAAGATATTGTGAATCTAGCCACAGCCATAACAATGTGATATAACGGTAGTGTCTGTGTATGTGCTTGATATTCTGAACAGGAGGTCGGTATGTGAAAGTATGGGACTTGTTGAAAGGAGGCCAGCAGCTTGTATCTCTCAAGAATCATCACAAAACCGTCACGTGTGCCTGTCTGAGCACCACAGACAACAAACTACTGACAGGCTCGCTCGACAGGTATGTGATTGTATGTGTATCTTAAGCACAATTTATATTTCTGCATATTTCTGCACCTCCTTGAAATGTAACTACGCATCGCCACTGCGTGGCACACTCTTGCTGGATATGCGTGGGCTAGTCATAGGTTCGACACAGTAGTATAAATTGGGCGTTAGTTATGAATGGGATTACTGGTGGCACACTGTTGAATTTGTCTATTTTTTTTTCCACAGGCATGTTAAAGTCTATAATTCGTCTTACAAAGTTGTTCATAATTTCGACTACGCTACTTCCATCCTGAGTCTGGCTGTTGCGGTAAGTGAAGCACTGTGAATACGTAAGTTGTTTCAGATCAGAATTACTGATACGCTTTAAAGACTGTCGTTAATGTCCCTAATAAAGCTTTCTCTTGTTTGCCTCCAGCCTGATGATGAGGTGATGGCTGTTGGGATGACAAATGGTGTGTTGAGTGTCAGACAGAAGAAACACACAAACGATAAACAGGAGGTGCTCACTAAAAGGAGGCGGACCCCAGCATATCGGGTCTTCAAAGGCAAAAACTACATTCCCAAACAGGTCTGTTTATTACGGTCAATAAAGCCACTAAAGCTAACGTGTTTTTGACAAATGGTCAGACTTTGATTCGTTTAGTGTTCAAATTCTCATACTAACCTTTTAAAGTGATAATCTTATATTAGATTATCAAATTTACAGTATATAATGAATTCAGTTTATTAAAATTTAATGACAAATTGAAAAATAAATTTAGATACATGTGTTCTACCTCCTTAAAGATGATATGTGCACTGTTTCACTGTTTAAAATGACTTGATTAAACATTTTTAGGGCAACTGAGAGTATAAGGATTAAACAATATTGTGTTATAAATAACTGCCTTTAATATATTCTGTTTATCAGTTATTTTAGTTTTAATTTACTTTGTTTTAATTTATCATATCACAATATCACACTTGTTGTACTAACATTGTACCAATGAACTGCTGCAGTGTCTTTTTAAACGATTTGTTTTTTTTCTATCTCACTTTTCTTTCTTTTCAGGATGATTTTTTGGTCAGTAAGCCAGTCAAACAGCACCTTCAGAAATATGACAGACAGCTGAAGAGTTTCCAAGTGTCAAAAGCACTGGATTCAGCACTGGAGGTAAATGCATTCCATGGCAAACACACACTGATTATTATTAATGGTAATCTAGTAATGTTGTTCAGATGAATCAGTTTTCAAATATTCAATGCATCCTTAGAATTTTGTAAACTCTGATCAAGACTGGATTTCAGACACGCCTCAGAGCTTTGATATGGCCAATTCAGTAATCAGTAATGTCAGTAATACTGAACAGCTAAATACTTTATAAACACTACACTTTGTTAAAATGTAAAAAAAAAAAAAAAAGTTTTGTATGACTTTAGGCAGATGCTCTTATCTATAGCTTTTCCATGTGAATTATATTACTCAGTTTGGTGAATGTAGGGTCAGGAGATTTGCTGGACTCACTCCACATTTAAAAACTGAAATGAAGAGTAGGGGCGAAGTGTGGTCCTGCTGCCACTGCTGAGAAATACTAACGTCAGAGGAAGCCATGATATGACACAAAATACGTTAATCACTAATTAATTTTTTTAGCCGTTTTATTTATTTATTTATTTATTTTGTGTTTTCAGCCAAAAAATGCTGGTCGACAAATATTCAATGCATCTCTGAGACACTATGAGTTTTATGGTTATGTGCATCTCTCTTTTTTTTTGTTTTTTTGGCCAGGATGTGGTTGGGTTTTTTTTATTAAATTTAAATGTGTTATATATATATATATATATATATATATATATATATATATATATATATATATATATATATATACACTTACATGGTTTATTGCGCACTTTCAAGCTTAAGAATATCTGACTTAATGGTAGAAAAAATGATTCAGTGTGGGATTTCATTAATTAACGATAATATTCTGTTTGCAGACGTGGCGGCGCTTCCATAATCCAGAAGTGACTGTAGCAGTGATGATTGAGCTGAACCGCAGAGGAACGCTGAAGAACGCACTTTCTGGACGGGATGAGCAAAGTTTAACCATGCTACTCAATTTCCTCATCAAGTATGATCACACCACCAGTCTCACACACGCAACCACATCCACGCAAGGGAAATGAGACATACTTATATTTATAGCAACATCTCCTGTGTTCATCTTTTTGTTATGAGATTCTAGACAATAGCTGTAAACTGAAATATATGTATGCTTTTTCTTCTTCAGGCATGTAACTGATCCACGGTTCTCCCGCATACTGCTGATGGTATCAGACATGATCATCGGTAAGTATCTGTGGAGTTTCTATGATTGTTTGAAGAAAACATCTCCTGTGTTCTCAATTATATCTCCAGTTATCTAATTAAACCCAACTGCACTGACTACTTTCACACTTTAATCATAACGGAACATCTTAGTATACTTATCTTACATTGTACACTTATTATAGGCCATAGGTCATCTTTTCCATGAACCACATTCATGGAGCAGTTGCTCTCAGTTCTCTTTAATAGACAGTTTGAGAGTGGATGATTAATTCTACAGCTACGAATGAGGAACAATGACCTCAATTTCACCCATGTAGAAAGAAAACCTAAACGTGACCAGTGAGTAGCTGCACTACATGTCCAACATGTTTGTCGACACTTCTTCTAATGAATGCATTCAGCTACTTGATGTTTTACCCATTGCTGATGTCCATTGTGGCTGTTCTAGTCCCTCTAGAGAATTAGTGGCAATACATTCATCTGGACCAGATGAACATGAACCTATATATTAGCAGCTAATAACTGTTTTCTGTGTGGATTATTCTGATGTTTTTTTAGGTAGTCATTTTGGTTTTTGGCTTTTGGTTAACTCTTGAAAATTGGTGGGCCAATGATATACCACAGTATATCAAACAACGGTATTCAGCTGCATCATATAGTTTACATTGAAGACAAATGTTTTCTTAATTTTGATACCTTTCTCATTTAAAAGTGCATAATGGGTTCCACTTGTTCTTCTGTAATTCCTGTGTTTTTACCCCTTTTTGCAGATCTGTATCATGATGTGGCTCCTCAGTCTTCCATCGTGGAGCGGCTGTTTCAGCGGCTGTTGGAGTTGCTGGGTCGTGAAGCTGAGCTTCAGCAGGAGCTTCTGCAGGTGCTGGGAATTCTGGACACACTCTTCGCTTCATTGGCTCCACGGCAGGAGGTGTCTGGCCCTGCTGCCCCACCCATAATGCTGGGGTCACAACAACAGGCTGCCTGAGTTGTTCATATACCTTCTTGAGGCTCAATTTTAAGGTGGTCATGGCAGCTGAGGAACAAAGCTGGACTTGATGAAGATGACAACAATGAGAAAACTTGAGGTCTTGAAGTTCAAGACTAGTTATAGACAGGAATAATCACTGTTACTGTGTTTGTCCAGTGATTTAATTGACACTTGCATAATTGCAGTCTGTTTTTATATGTGCATATATAAAAAAGATTTCTTATGCGTCTTCTTGATTGATTTGAAAGTATCTCGTTTTTTTTTTTTTTTTTTTTTTTTGTGATTCACAGCTCAAGATGGTTCGAATGCACTTTGCCAAAGACTTATATAGTATAGGGAGTTTAATATCTTCTCAGGAAGTATAGAAGTTAAGGGTCCTCACTAGGTGTGATTTTTTTAATGTGCTATAGTTCATCATCCGATATGTCTGTACTTAAGTCACGTTTGTTTTGTTCAACCTGTTTTGTTGCAAAACAGATGAACATAAATCTTCAAATAAGAACAAAAACATCTAACCCCAAAGAAACAGTAGTGAGAAGCAACAGGAAGATGAGGAAGCACTGGTGGAAATAATACACTGACACATTCTTTTCTGGTCTAAATCATTTATAAATTACTAATAAATTATATATAAATGGTAAAAGTCACATTAGTGCCATATAAGTCATTTTGTTATGCTCAGCAGAACCAATGTAATTGTTCATATGCTGAACACTAATAATAATGATGCTGAATCAGTCTCATCACACGTCAAATACATAAATGTATTGTTACAGCTGCTTTTTTATGTGATTAAATGATCTGTGTGCAATGGGTGCAGCTTAATGTAGCTAAATGCTTTCATTAGAGTGAGTCTGTCCACAAAAATCTGCAACCAGACTTGCATTTCTCAAGAGTCACCATGCTGAATGATCGACCACAAGACTGATTTTTTTTTCCCCTTACTGCTAAGAGCGTGTGTGTATATATATCAGAATTCACACTTGGTCTAAATTAGTCATGGTTAGGGTTCGACTGCAGGACTTTTCATGTTCACAACTTCACAAGCTGCGTTCACAAGTGAGAATTAGTCCAGCTAAAGTACAGCATGGTAATAAACATTCATTAGAAGGGGTTTCCACAAACCTGTCGACATGTGGTGTACTTCAAAATGGCACTGAAGGCTTATTGTTACTTTACGGACTTTCAAAATCATTTTCACAGCTAAGATCCCCATGTGGAGCTCACATGGGTGGAACATGAGTTCAACGTATTACTAAATCCAAGCTGGGCTTCCCACATGTGCCTCATGAGTATAGCCCACTTAAATCGCACATGGGTTATATCTAGGCTGCATGTGCAGTGTTCCTTATAGGAAAATCATTTAATTTGCCAGCTTGGTTGCTATTTCTATTCACACAGGACCAGCCTCTTATCTGTTTGAATGAGAAGAGCCTGGAAACACTGGAAATGTTTTTGCTACTTTTTCAGAAACATATTAAATCACTGATTAAATCTGAATGAATAAAATCAACAAAAATTTAGAATTTTTGGCTTGTTATGGCTACTGCACTTACGCAGATCTCCAGATTGCTGCTGTCTGCACAACCAGCAAGCTGATTGGCTTTTTTTATTGAAGGGTGGGACCATAATTACCATTACTAGAGCTCCTATTCATACTGCAGTGAGTGGCTGGTCTCCACTTCAAAAATATCTGTGGTGCAACCTAGATGGGCACAATGTTTATCCCTTCCTGACCCTGATGGGGCCTGTCACTGACATTCATAAGTGGTTCTAAAATGAAACCCATGGACAAAACATGCTGGTTACTAGTTGGGCCTCCCATACATTCCCCCCCATGTGGGCATATTATTTGGGTTAGTACTGCACTGTTTTTGGAAAACTAGAAGCAGCTAAATTTGGCTTCATATTTAAATGTCAGTTTCGGTTAGGCTTTGTGAATGTGAATTTTTTTCTAAACAAGTTCCACATACTTCTTAATTATCTGTTATATATGTTTTGTTGCATTTATTTTGATTAATAGTGTAATATAAGCATCTTGTTGAACCCCAAAAAGCCATGTGTACACTCAGCAGCATAGAGGTGTTAGAAGTTTGGTTCTAGGTTGGCACCAAACAGGAAACTGCCTCCATAATTTTAGAAGCAAAGAGGAAATGAAACCTAGACTGACGGTCAGAAAGGAGAGTGAAAATGCAAGAATATGTTAAAAAAAAAGTCTGCTTTCCAGACTTGCCTAACCAGGTTTCGATGAAATAGATCTGAAACTGGAGGTGGGGATAGCTCCTGAAACTAAAAGGAAAAGGCTAAGATGTTTAAATCAGTGCAGAATTGTGCAAAAGTCTTGACCTTTTTATCCAACTGCTTTACTTAGCAGTGAGTGTATTCATAACTATGAAGTGAATACAGATAAGAAGAAACAGAAAAAATGCAAGTTTTCTTTTTTCCATTTAGCTTTTTATATAATTTTGTTTCTAAGTCTTATCCCATTTTCTCCCAATTTACACAGCCAATTACCCAACCCACTCATTAAGACTCTTCCTACCACTAGTGATGCCCCAACACCAGAAGGGTAAGGACTAGTAGCGCATGCTGACCAATATAAATTATACTTGGCTACCTGGAATTACTGTATTTCTTAAATACTATATTTTACTATTCACTATATTTTACTATTTTACTTTATATTACATTGACACCTATTCAAAAATGTCATTATTAGTTGCTATTTTGAATGTGTTATCCATTGGACAGTGATTATATGAAATTAATATTTTGTTCCCTAACTATTTTCTATTTATTTTTTTAATAAATATTCACCTTAAATATTCTGGTTTTAACACCGGACTAAAACTGTTACCCATCCTGCTTAAATTGTTGAATGTTAAGTTAATGCCACATACATGACTGAATTCATTTTGCAACCAAGCATAACGTTCAACAGAGCATACATCCAGCTGATGTGAATAGCTTGAAACAATATTAACAGCTCTGTGAAGATCCTTCCTGATAAAACACAAAGTTTTAATGATACAGTCACAGACCCTCGGGACTCTGTCCTGGGTTCTCAACACCCAAGCAGTCAGTGAGGTTAACCATTGTACAGTCATAAGTGACTGAAATGACACACTGATTAATACTTTTTTAAATAATAAAACAGTGAACACATCGTTTAACCTATTAAATATCCTTAGCATCAGACTGAAAGGGGAATTAAGGGGAAATTCATCATAATTCAGTTGATTAAATGTAAAGCACGTCATTCAGAGAGATGGTGTGAGATGGGCTGAATTACAGTGGTATTGGTGAGAAACCAGGGTTTGACTATGAAACACAAATTAAGTCATGTTATTTAGTGTACAAAATGACCTCTAAATCTATAGTTCAGAGTATTCTGAGTTTTAACAAATAATGTTAAAGTGACAGTCTGTATGTTTTTGGTGAGAATGGGTAATACTTTACATTACATTACATTTGGCAGCCGCTTTTGTCAAAAGCGACTTACAATAGTGATGTATGTAGAATAATAGAAATTAGGGCCTAAAGGAGATCAAAGGGAAATAATGGGATAGAGGAGGAAAAGGTAGGTAAGAAGTAGTTAATTTGTTAGAGGTGTTAGGAGAGTAAGTGCTCTTTGAAGAGCTCTGTCTTCAGAAGTTTATTAAAGATAGTGAGGCACGCTCCTGATCTGGTAGTAGAAGGTAGTTTGTTCCATCATTGGGGAACTCTGTATGAGAACAATCTGGATTGCTTTTAAAACTTTTAAAACAGTCTCCTTTCAAAGCAGTTGAATCCTGTGATTTTGATGAGGACTTTGTTTATGTTTTTCCAGTTAACCAGTGTAACTTGATGACTAGCAGTCCATGAAAATATATGCTATTTCCTAAGCTACAAACAAAAAATAAATAAATAAATAAAAGTGACATAAATTAGCATATATATATATAATGTACTTATGTATGTGTGCAGCATGTATTGTCTTTCTACTTATATAACTATACAAAAGATGCTCCTTATTTATGTAAAAATGGTTAATAATATGATTAAGGTCTTGTTGATTATCTTGGCAAATTACTTTAACAAATGTTTGGGGAAAAGTAAGAAGATAAATATCCCTTGCCACTGTGACAATGAACATTAATACATAAACATTTTATCTTTTACCAAGACATAAAAATCCCTAATAACATTACAAAAAAAAATGTACTTTTCTTGTATGTATTTAATATGTAGTAAGAATTTTCTGTAGACATATAAACAATATGAAATAAATGTATATATGCAAAATGATAATTAGCTTCTTTTTAAAATGTAATAATTATTATAGAAGCAAATAAACAGTCCAGTTCTACGGTATTACAATTCTTGGCGATTATTTGTTGACATTCTCTGAATGACGTGGTTTAAATTTGAACAACTAAATTTTTATGAATTTCCCCCTCAATTCCCCTTTCAAGGGAGGAAATTTAACATGTTAAAGTTAAGATGTTCATTGTTCTCTTGTTAAATGTGCTAATAATTATTGAGTAATTCAGTTATGACTGTGTAATGGGTCACCTCACTGATTGCCTGGGTGTTGAGAAACTCACTGCAGGGTCCCGAGGGTCTGTGACTGTATCATGAGAACTTTTTTCTTTGACTGATAAAGCCAAAAAAAAAACACCACACAAGATCTCAGAAAGGCACTAGCTTCAGCCCCGCATGATGAAATATTGCTCACTCTGTTGAATGTTACGTTTGGTTTCATATTGAAAAGTGGTTTTGATTCAGTTTTAGTCTTAGTCTTTTGAATAAATCTATTATTCATTCTATTGTATATTTTTGGCATTTTAATCAATTAGTTTTAGACTAGTTTTGGTCTAGTTTTTGTCAATGAAAACTAAAAACATTTTAGTCTAGTTTTAGTCAATTTAAATTCTGAAATATTTACTTTAATTTAAATCACGTGTTTTAATGGTTTTACTTTTTTAGATTAGTGTTATTATATTGAGATTATTTATTGCTAACATTATTAAAACAGCAGCCTTGTGTTTTGTTTTATTTAAATTACGCAACCATTAAATGTTTTAAAGCAACTGAGCCATGAAAAATAAAGATGAGACAAATGAAGCATTGCTTTTTATTATTATTAGTATACACTGCTACTAGACTATAGATCACTGACAGTACTCTAGTTGCTACACTTCACAACTGTACAACTATTTTTTTTTTTACTCATCCGTTTTTTTTACTATGGTTGCTTGTGGGTCTAGTTTACAAGCACAGCTCATCTCAGTTCTTATGTAGCTACACTTCTTGTGCTGCTTATTTTATTATAAACATTCAGTTCCTTCTAAACCTTCTTAAATATTAGAACCCAAATAAATACAGATGAAAGAGAATGAAAAGTTTAGCTTCATGGCTTTCTGACAGAAATGGTTAGGAAATAATATTCTTTGGGCTGGAGTTAATATTAACTTACACATAAAATGGGTTTTAACACAGCTGTGTTTTGATCACTGGTCAAAAATCAAATTTATTAAAAATAGTTTCTCCATTTGTCAGTGTTTTACACTTTTGTGTAGTTTTTATTCATTGATGAAAAGTGGAATACATTTTATCAATTTGTTCACATTTTCAATTATTACCTTTTTAAATGCCGTCTCGTATTCTTTACGAGAAACAGGTTGTTAACCAATTTTAATACTGCACGCATTAAAGAAATGAAGAGGGTTTTTCAAAGTTCTGCACATATATACAGTACTGTGTAAATGTTTTAGGCACCTGTGGGAATTTCAGTAAAGAAAAAGCTTCTTATCTGTAAAGTAAGTGTTTATTTGTTCAGTAAAACACTAACATTACAATAAATACAAACAGCAAATTTACAAAAAGCATCTCCTAATCTCTCACAATCCGAGTTTAATAAAGCTATTTCTAGTTCTCATCCTATCAAGACCTGGTTTGTTAAATTGGTAAATCAGGTGAGCTGCTGACGGAACTGAACATATACACATGCTGGCTGAGGAGCATCCAGGAGAAATCTGGAACTACGCTTTGTTCTTCAGCTTGGCTCACAGAATGCCTAAAACGTTTGCACAGTACTATATATATATATATATATATATATATATATATATATATATATATATATATATATATATATATATATATATATATATATATATATATATATATATATATACAGCTCTGGAAAAACCACTTAAAATGATGAGCTTCTTTGATTTTACCAAATTTAAAACCTCTGAAATTTAATCAAGGGGAAGATGGATCATCACAAGCCATCAAACCAAGGTAAACTGCTTGATTATTTGCACCAGGAGTGGCATAAAATAATCCAAAAGCAGTGTGTAAGACTGGTAGAGGAGAACATGCCAAGGTGCGTGAAAGCTGTGATTAAAAACCAGGGTTATTCCAACAAATATTGATTTCTGAACTTATACAACTATGAATATGATCTTGTTTTCTTTACATTATTTGAGGTCTGCATCTTTTTTTTTTTTTCAGCCATTTCTCATTTTCTGCATTTTTTTTGGGAATGTGGGAGAAATGTTGTCAGTAGTTTATATAATAAAACAACAATGTTTTACTACAATTTTACTCAAAGATATACCTATAAATAGCAAAATCAGAGAAACTGATTCAGAAACTGAAGTGGTCTCTTATTTTTTCCAGAGCTATGATTTGTATTATATATAGGAAAAATAATACACCTAAATAAAGAGCTGTAGACGGTACAGTATAGCTATCTGAGTACAGGTTTGTGGACGTGGCGATTCTCAACCAATTAGATCGCTCATTTTCCCTGAAGTGGACCAATCGCGACGCGCTATGTGGGGAGTGACTGGAGGCGGGGCAAAGCAGAGCTCGGGGTCTGATTGGTCAGGGTTACTGTTCTCCGGAGGAAGCGCTTTTACAGTGTACAGTTCGTATCCGGGACAGGTTTTAGCGGAACGCCGGCTTTCAGAAGACGCTTTAAATTAACAGAACTGGTGAGTTAACGAGTTAATTGTGAATGCGGTTTTTATCTGTATCCTATTACCATTTTTATGCGTGGGTTTGAGGGTTAGTAGTGCAGCAGTAGCTCCGCTGGCGGAGGGTAAAGGTGAGGTGAGGGGCGGTCTGGGGCTGCGGTGCAGCTCTCTGTACAGTTTAACCTAAATAACTAACAAAAAAAAATAACTATAGATAAATATCAAAGCAGAAAGATGTGTTATTAGTCAACTGCATAGCTTTTTAAAACACTGTACTTGTGTAAATCTGTGTCCTGAGGTTCAGATAATTACTGTAAATTAGCTACTGTAAACACTGTTATCTGTAACTACAGATTAATCAGTCAATCACTTAATCGATCTATCAGATAACTAGATAATTAGGTAGAAAGATATGCATTCAATAACATTTTTAACAACACAATTAAATACAAAAAAAAAAAAAAAAACTAGGGTAGGTTATAAACCTGTCGATGCACTATAAGAGGCAGTGATGTCTAAGAGATACAATTAAAATAGCTACAAATTGAATAAAAGTAGAGCTGGACAACAATTCTTCAAATACATACTTTTTATTTCTCTTAATTCTTACATATTTAACAACTTTTTTTCATTTGTAAACGGACCATAATTTAAAGTGATATGCAACATTGACATCTACATTTATTAATTAATTTTTAAACAAATAGTAAGCAGGCCGCTTCAACCTTACATGCAGCTTTTATTTTAAACATGATGTACATTCTTTAATATCCCATTTGAAAACAAATTAAAACGGCAATTTGTCATATTAATTCTTAATTCTAAATAAATGTATTAAGTAATTATTTTAATTAATTGATTAATCTCCCAGCACTATTGTATTGACAACCAGCATATTAAAGATCATATTATCAGTGCATAAAGAACAACAAGAATGACTCAACTGACCCAACATTTCATTACAGAGAGTGTAAAATAGAATCCTGTGCAGAAAAAAATGAAATAATCACTATACTATAGGGCCAGTCACAATACCAATTGTTCATGTTATTGCAATATCAACTATTGAAACTATTACTGTCATTTTATGACTATTTAATGCAACTGACTATCATAATAAAACAGCATGACAAAGCAAGTATACCCTTTAAACAATATTGTAATTAATTATAGATTGGGAAATATATACTTTTATCTTCGCTTACTGCAGTCCACACTGCGTGTATGAAGTAACAGTTATTGAAGCATTGGTCATTATTGCATTACTGACTAAAATACTGTTTGCTGTTAATTATGTGAACCAACATACAAATAAAAAAACACAATAGGCAATATCACCATTATCAAATATTATTGAGATCATGTCCATTTATTGTATGATGGGTAATTACTGTAACAGGTCTAGTACTATATGCATACAATGTATATGATGAGAGTGCATTAATAATAACAATGGTCTAATAAAGTTAGATTAAAGTCATCTGCTTTCTGATTACCAGTTGCACCAAATGAAATATGCAAGAATTATATATGAAAGATTCTTGATGGTTTTGGGAAAAGTACTGGCTGTTCTTTCTGTTATGAATCCATATTTCAGTGTAGTATTTTCCTTCCGTGAACATAGTGTGTGGTCTGCAAGTTTGGCAAGGATGGAGCTGTGGCCTTTGCTGTTGTGCATCGTCCTCTGTGTCGTTCACATCTCCAGTAAACCGATGGACAAGAAGGATCGTGTCCATCACGATGCTCCTCTCAGCAACAAGGAGCATGAAGACGATGAGAATTTTGATTACGACCACGAGGCCTTCCTCGGCCAGGAGGAGGCAAAAACATTTGATCAGCTGACTCCAGAGGAGAGCAAGGAGAGATTAGGGTACAAGCTCTTAGACACTTGTTTAGAAATAGACCAGTCTTGTTTGGATGAGCTTTATCATTGACAATGATCTTTTTGTCCTGTTCTGTCTTTCTCTGTCTGTCTTTCTGCAGTTTAATCGTCGATAAGATCGATGAGGACCATGATGCCCATGTTACGGTCGAGGAGTTGAAGAAATGGATTAAGCATGCTCAGAAGCGCTGGATCTATGAAGATGTGGATCGGCAGTGGCAGTCTCATGACCTCAATGCAGATGGTTATGTTTCCTGGGAGGAGTACAAGAATGCTACTTATGGCTACATTCTTGGTATGTGCGAGTGTTTAGATTAACCGTGTTTCTAAATGTTTGTGGACACACATTCTAATGAATGCAATCATCTACTATAAGTTGCACCCATTGCTGACACAGATGTGCAAATACACACAAACAGCTTGTCTTGCCCCCATAGAGAAGTACAGCTAATAGAATAAGACTTTCTAGAACAGATAAAGATTCATCTGTTTGCAAAAAAATGTAATATAAGGGGTATAAAGCTCTCCAGCATTGAGCTGTGATGCAGTGGAATAGTGATATCTGGAATGAAAGTGCTTCCTCCAATACTTTTGGATGATTTATCACCCCACCCACCCTAATGCTCTTGTTGCTGATGCAATCAGATCCTCACAGCAGTGCTTCAAAAATTGCCTGTTTAGTAGAGACAGTCACTCCTAGCTAAGCAGGTTAAACCCTTGTTTTTCAACCCCCTTCATTATTTTTAAGAAATGCTTTTTTTTCTTTTTTTTTCTTTTTATCTCTGACTGTGATGTTGTCTGATGTGTATGTGTGTATCTTTGTGTGTGGCTTTACAGATGATTCCGATCCTGATGATGGTTTCAATTACAGACAGATGATGGCCAGAGATGAGCGCCGATTTAAAATGGCAGACACTGACGGTAATCTGCAGGCTGATAAAGAGGAGTTTACAGCCTTTCTTCACCCAGAAGAGTACGACTACATGAAGGATATTGTAGTTCTGGTATGTCTGAGACACCCAGGCACGCACGCACACACAAAGTAACTGTGCCTAGACCTCCCAGTGGTTTAATTATTTGCTGTGCTGATAAGATCTCTGTAGGTAAATGTTTAAGCTTTAGTTAAAATTCTGCAGTTCCCTTTGATCTCCTTTCTGCTGCTAATTGCATTTGTCTCGTTTGTTCTCTTTCTGTTACTCAGGAAACCATGGAGGACATTGATAAAAATGGAGATGGTTTCATTGATCTAGACGAGTACATTGGTAAGTACAATGAAAGTGCAGAGAAACACAAACATAGCATGTGTCAGTCCTCAGTCGTTTGTTTTATTGACCACTCTGGTTTTCACTCCCAGGTGACATGTACAGTCAGGATGGAGACCCAACAGAACCCGAGTGGGTGAGGACAGAGAGAGAGCAGTTCACTGAATTCAGAGATAAAAATAAAGATGGGAGAATGGATAAAGAGGAAACCAGAGACTGGATTCTGCCTTCAGATTATGACCATGCAGAGGCAGAAGCAAAGCATCTGCTGTATGAATCTGACACAGACAAGGTGAGAACAAGCATTTATTTCTCCTCCAATACCCACACTTGTGGTCAGTTTCCCAAACATGGATTAAGCCTAGACTACATTTTTATATTTTCATTTTAGTGGCAAATCTTAATCTTCCAAATATTGTGTAATCCAAGACTAGGCTCGTATACTGTCTGGGAAACGGCCCCATGTTTGTGGGTACCCAGTGGTGGCTTAGTGGTTAGGCTTCTGGGTTATTGATGACAGGGTTGTTGGTTCAGTACTCAGATTCTCTAAACCTTGGTTCTCTAAGCCTAAAACAGTCCTTGTCTGTAAGCCTGGTGCTAGACTACACAGCACTGTGAATGCAGATTCTCTGTTAAAAGAGATATTTCATCTAGGACTAGGCTTAATTCCTGTCCAGGAGACCCACCCCTAGTATTGGGCCCCTAAGCAAGGCCCTTATCTCTGCATAGGTGAGATTAAGGCAAAAGTCAAATTCTGTCTCTGCCTTGTTTTATATTCCTGTACACTATATTGGGTATTAAAATCAGCTATTATTTATAAGTATTACATTTTTAATACCTAGGAATTAAAATTAGCTTTTTTAAATAGTAGCATTTTTAAGATGGGCTTCTAATTATAGTATACAATCATATTCCAACTAAACACGCACAAACACAATTCTGCCTCCATGTTTGCCATTCAATCTTGCAGTTGTTCTTTACGTTTTTTTTTCAAAAATGTAACAATAAAAATGCTTTAAAATTACTTGGATAAGTACTTGAAAAAAATCTTTTTACATTGAAAATGAATATGGTGTTTTTTATTTCCTGCAAAGATGTCATTAAATCTTTATTATTAGAGACACCAAAACATATTATTTAAAAGTATGCAGGAAAACCGCATGATGTGTTTCATTCCAACACCAGCTCACCTGAATTAACGTCATTGAGCCCTCATTTACAGAAATAGGTGTTTGATGATAAGTACTACTATACTAGATTCCTCCTCTTGTCCCAGCGGAGCACATGACACACATATTTAAGAGATCTAGACACCATTGATGCAGTATAATACATCTCTGAGGACTGATTAAGACTGGAATTCCTGGCGGTCTCGGGTAGTGTAGCAAACCAACAGAGCACAAATGTGCTATTCATTGCTGTATCACCAGACATGTTTAATATGTGTGAATTTAACTGTTAAAAAGCACAGGAAAAAAATAAAAAATTCTGTTTTAGCCATTTAATCTGGATTTTTCGGCTATAGCAATTGTCGGATAGACAGTATGTTATTGCTATGAAAGTTTGTCAAACTTTTTTAATGAATGGACCAAAAGAAATGCTCCATATTTGCTTGAAATAATATCTTTTTACATTGTCCTCCACTGAAAGTTAAGAAGGTTTTATATATTTACCTAGTAAAGTTGACATTTTGGAGATAATTATTTATTTTATTTATTACTTTATCATTACTTTGTTAGCATTTTGCTGTTTTAAAACTCTTTAACTAACTGTGTGAATATTTGTTTGTGTGTTTGCAGGATGGAATGCTAACTAAGCAGGAGATTGTGGATAAATATGACTTATTTGTTGGGAGCCAAGCTACAGATTTTGGAGAAGCTCTCGTAAGACACGACGAGTTTTAATCTCTAGACATTTGCGCATGAAAATGCAAAAATGGACTATAATTTATTTCACAATATCCTTGTATACAAAACCGACTGTGTAAACTTTCATAACCACAAATGTAGTCACTTTTCTATTTTTGTAAAAGGAAATGATTGAATATTGTTTACATAGCTTTTATGTTCGACATTTTTAGTTTGTTCATGGAAGGTAGAAGCATTAGAGTGTTTTGTATTAAAATGCACTGAACATTAAGTTTCTTCATTCCTCATTGTGCAGAACATTAAGTCCAGGGAGTGTTGGAAGTTCCAGCACATTAACTTTAGGAAGGATTGTATTGTATTGTGTACCCCAGTAATGCATGTTTAGTATCTGATGTAGGACTTTGATTGTCGCTGTATGTTGCTGACTGAAAGATAGAGGTGCTGAGACACTACAGTAAACTGTTGTAAGGACCATTAATTACCACTACAGACTGCATGACAGCACATTTTAGGCTTAAACAAAAGCTTTTGTTAAGTATGTCATATTGTATTATAATGAGACAGGGCTGCCTCCAGAGTCAGTAACTCTCTGCAGTTTAATAAGATGTTTTTTTGAAATTGAAGTGTTGAGTCTCATTCTCTGAGCTTAGCTGTCTAATCCAATGTTTATCTTAAGTGCCTTCTCTTCTCTCCTCACCATTTCAGTGATTTACATAATGAGTTAAATTAGTGCTCTGCTTTATTTCACAGATTTTTACACTACAGTTGGCTGCTCTGTTTTTGACTATGCTGTACATATGTTTAAAGTCATAATGTAAACAGTGTAAATACAGTGCAGGCTCTGCAACTGATAAGCTTTTCACAATAAAATCTGTCTAAAATATCTAATGTTTGTTGTATTTGTTTTGTAACCAAGTGGATTAACCCATTCACCTCGGAGGAACTACATGCCCTTATGCCCAGAACTATAGAACTTTCCTAGCAGTTCTTGCATAATGAGCCTAAGAAAATACAGTATATTAAAGCTATACATAAGGTTTGGAGAAAAGGTTTGGGCACCCATGGTCAAAATACATGCGTATTATTTATGTATATAGGTGAGACAATTTCTAAACCATCATTATTGTTTATTTGGTTAATTTAACATATTGTGTAAAATGGTATGTCTTAATGATGGCCAAATAAATGTCTATTTTTTTTTTTAAATGTTACATTCAGAAATGTAATTATTTTTTTAGTTAGAAAACAAAATGTTTTTGAATCTTTTGTATAAGATTACCAAAACATTAGCTTATAACTTTTTAATTCAAATAATAAATAAATTTTGACTAAAAATAAAGGGACACCTGTTAATTCATTGTTTCTACAATGAATTCTACAATCAAGGGTGTAAAAATGCACTTAATTGTGTTTTTTTGATGGAGTAACTGCCGCTTTTCTAAAAGATTGCTGACAGAATTGGCGTGAGGATTTGATTGCATACAGCAGCAAGAGTGTTGGGGAATAGTGAGAATGTTGGATAATCAATACCACACATCATTGCCAACTCCCCAACTCATCCCAAAAATATCAAAGTGTTGTAATAGTAAAATTCACTGTGGTAGTCACACAGCCTTTAGAACCAGACAACTCACTAAAAAACATCAAATCAAGACAGTTAAACCTTGTCAAAATTTTATTTGAATTATATTACACAATGTAGGTCATCACACAGTGTTTTTTCTTGTGCAGATTTGAATATAAAACAGTTGTTTTATATCTGCAGATGTTTTATATTTATATATTATATCACACTTTATTTAGAGAGCCAGAGAGATTACTTTGGACTGAATAATTAATCTATTCTGCTTAAGGAAATGAAATACACAGATTCTAAATTGTTATTGTTAATGTTCAGGTTGGGATATACCGTAGGTCAATATTTTTTACTTCATACACTGTATGTAGAACTTTAACGCAGACACAATTTTTGGACAAATATTTGGACACTTGCTTGATCACTGCTTCTTCTGAAATCAGGGGTAGTTTATCCTGTTTTTGGAATTTTTTTAAATTTTCTGTACTGATCTGTCTCTACTGACTCATTTGCTTTCGAGTCCAGCTGTGTCCTCATTTCTCCCCATGCCTTTCGTGCTAAATGTGAGACTTCAGAGAACTAGAACAGAGGATTCTTCATTGTAGCGTTGAATGAACTCATAGGGCATAGGGTTGCAATGGTATTCGATTTTTACTGTATGACCGTATGGCTGTGTACCAGATTAATAATAATAATAATAATAATAATAATAATAATAATAATAAATGGAATTATAAATATGATGGGTCACAAACTACTACCAATGCATAGGATGGCTGCTATGGGATATAAATTGGGATTTAATGTCTGGAAATGAGTGGATTTTAGCTTTATTTTTGCTTTAATATACTGATCATATCTGTAGGTTATTCTGAGCCTGTGTTATAAAGCCTAGATAAATCAGCAGACAAAGCAGACTGCCTCAGCAATGCTGGAGAGGTTTAGCCGCAATGCTAACAGTGGGCCTAGAGCATGTTAGCCGCAATGCTAACTGTTTTTATTTCTGAGTTGGATTACTTGCTGATAGTTGCTGACAGTTTTGATGAACACTGTGTTTTTATTTAGAGGGAATCCAGTGTAATCCCATGCTATTGATTTTATTTTTTATTTTTTAGGGGGGTGAAAGAAAGAAAATCAGTTTTACTTGTCTCTGCCTATTTCTCTGCTGTGTGTGTTTGAGTATATTTCTCCTCTCTGTGTTTTTGAGTCTGACACAAGTTGCTAAAACTGAGGGGCAGAGGAAGTGAAAAAAAATCTTCATTTGCGTACTTAAGATTCTCTTTTGTCTCTTCTTGCCTTTTTTTTCACCAATACCGTATGATAATTGTGCATTTTCATACTATGGTATACAGTGAAACCAGTTACCATTGCAACCCTACACAAGATCAGGTAAGACTACACCTTTTACCAAAACACTGACACCTTCAGTATCTTCAGCTGCAACATCCGTACAATAATCACCATGCCTCTATAGCAGTTCTAAATTTGCTTGATCACCGTGGTGTGACATGGCCGTACGGCTTGTATCTTGATAGGTCTGTTTTATAAATACTGCATAACTTTATCATGTTTGAATGTTTGTGTCTGAATTGTGTGCTACTAGATGGCTCAGATCTGCATGGTTTGTTGCTGGCTTGTTTAGATCTGGGTTGAGCTGAGGTGGTGGGTTGCTTCCATCTTGATTCATATTGTCTAGGCTTGTTGCAATGTCTTCGCTGTCAGTTTGCATGTTGGGATCTTTGTTTGAGGCTTTTGTCTCTTCTGCTCTTGTTCCACGAAGCTGTGGTGAGTCAGGTGCTGCATCTCGTATGTTCAGCACTTGTTCTCCTGTGTCTTCAGTTGCTGAGTCAGAGTTTGCATCGTCTGAGTCTGTTAATGTCACTATTATTTTTATGTCTGCGTTCCCTTCTTCTGTCTCAGTCTCCCTTGTTTGGAGACCACTTCCAGTCCCAGAAGATTCAAGATTTTTATTGGTTATCTGAGGTGCACTGGTGGTAGGACCTCCGCTGCTGGAAAGTTTCGCATCTGGTATTTCTGCTTCTTTTTCTGAGACATCTGGGTTGACCATAACGGGTCTAACGGAATCTGACTGTGATGTAGACAGGTCTAAGCTTTTTGAGGTTTCTGCTTTATTTGCATCTTTATATGCTGTGTCGTCCGCCTTGTCTTCTTGTAGAATAGCCGTTTTTACACCTAACAGCTCTGACACGTCTTGGTTTCCGATATTTTGGCCTGCTTTCTCCTGTGCTTCTCTGGCCATATCCCGGTCTGCATTCAAAATCTCGAAATCTCTCATTGATTCAGTGTTCGTTTGCTCTGATCCAACACTGATGCTCTCTAATTCGTCTGGAATTGAACTTATTCCACTTAGATCAATACTAATGTCTTCCAAACCTGTGCTGTCACTTCTATCTCTGTCGTCATCCCCATGAGATTCACACTCCCTGACCTCCACAAAATCCTGAAATGAGACTGATTTGGTGATTGTTTTCTCCAATGGCTTCCCATTGGTCTTCACAGTTGGAAAGACATCTTCTGTGGGTGTAGAAGCATCTGGTGTGGTATTGACCTTTTGTTGGGGTGCTGCACCAGAGTCTGGCTCAGTTTTGGTGTATGAGCCCTGTTGACCATGCAGGGTGGAGGTGGAGGCATCGAACCCACTGAATGCTTCATTGTGATAGAAGACTTCCTCCACCAGTGGATGCGATCGACCATGGTTCACCTGCCAGAAGAGCCAGCAAATGATTAATAAGGTCATCTCATGAATGTCCTGCCCAACAAATTTGCAGTCTATTAGCCAAGGCAGGTTTATAATACCTGCATGTGGATATATTTTGATAAAAAGCATAAAGCAGGAATGTGGCTGGTGTTGAAGTAAATGAATATTGTGAGCTACTGTATCTATGTGACCACTGTAAGCCATATGGAGAATGTGCACATAACAATACAAATAAACAATATGAACAGCTTGACACTACCTACACTTAGCATCATAAAAGTCTACAGAGTTTTAGAGCTGTCATATACACTAGCAGTCAAAAGTTTGGACACACCCATACATTTTTTTTATTTTTTTATTTTATTGTAGAGTTTCACTTGTTTTAGACTAAATAACATCATATGGAATTCTGTTGCTACTATTGAATTGTAGCTACATTACTTTAATTTGGGTGTGTCTAAACTTTCTAACATGAGTGCTACAATGTCATCACTGTCACGCAAAAAAATATTTTAGAAGAAAAAAAAACGCTAACTTTTGATTAAAAGTCAATCTGAGCCATTTCTATTGGTTCATTCATCATGAAAATATGTGTCATAGAAGGAAAAAATGTCGAAAATTGAGATTTGATTTTTTGCGTGACAGCAACAGTATATAAACTGTATATAAACAAGTGTTGACATACAGTATTTGGGTTGTTACATTATCTACCTAATATGCAGAATTAGAGCAAAAATAACAGATCTAAAAGGTTCATTATTTTTTTTATGAGAAGCTGAATGACTTGTTATTGCAGGGATTTACAGTACAAGGAAGCTAGCACAATTTTACCAACACACAACTTACCAGCTGAAACCATCTTAGACTCTTTGCAAAACATTAAAAGATACAAAGACACAGGTTAAAGGTTAAACTGACTCATTCAGAGTATTTTAAATGTAGAACTTTAGGCCATTTTGACACATAGCTTAAACTTCACCTGTGCATTTGTGTGTGTTTATACGTTAGTGTCTTACCACGTTGGGGTGTTTGCCCTCTGCTACACTGGCACGGTTGGCAGGGTCCTGTCTCTCTCTCTTTCTTTTTATGAAGTAGACCAGGACGAACAGGGCAATCGCCAGCAGGATCAGACAGAGGCCAACCACGCCCCCTGTCCTGCCCACAGTCCCTCTGCCCTGGGGCTGACCCTCCTCTAGTGGACCCTGTGGAACTGGGTTATGGGGAATGGAGCATTTAATCTTAATATTCTCTAAATATTCATAGAATTGGTGACAACATACAGTCATATGCAAAAGTTTGGCCACCTTCCAACAATAACTTTTCTCCAACAAATTATGCCAAATCTGCTGGCTTATGTGTGATTAAAATGGCACTTGTCAAAATAAAAAAAATAGAAAGCAAGTCTGCCAATCAGTATACAGTTTACACACTGTTTTAACCTGCTGGACATAGCTACATGGTTCATATTCCTACATAAATAATGAAATTTGTGAAATATATAGATGCAGTATAGTAAAGAAATTCATAGCCTTAGGTTCTTAATTTTTTTTCTGAGTTTTTTTATCATTTTAGTAATTAATAATTTATATAAAAATATTATAATTACACTGGTGAACCAAGAGTGACACTCTTTCCAGCTAAAATTCGTTGATAAATAAAGTGTCAGGTTACAAGAAATAGGAGATTTGTCTAAGGACTATTGGTGTACGTGCCTGGGTGGGGAACCCCAGCTGGTCACATTGGTACTCAGTGGGTTATACCAACTGATTTAATTTGCCTTGTGTGATATTATTTTTTTATTATATTGTATAGCATAGGTTACCTGCAAAAAAAATTATTAACTTTTTTCAACAAAATGTCAATTTGGCAGTTTTTTTTACATTTCATCGAAATTGTATGACAAATGGACTACTGAATATGCTGCAAGATTACTTACATCTTTAAATATACTGAATTTCATTGAAAGTTAAGAACGTGTTTTCCTTTCCTATAAAGTTATGTTTGAAGATATATGGGAATATGCTCTGCTTGCACAATGAAATAACCTAATTTATGTTAAATATTAGTTTATTCTGATTAAATTAATTAAATAACTATGCTCTATAGGCAGGTTCTTACCTGGCACTCCTTTCTGTAAAACGTCAATGTCAATCAAAGCTCTGACAACATCTCCAGACTCCTGGTCTGTAGCCAGAACCTGTAACAGAATACATACACATTTTTAGATCAGCACAGAAAGTCTGCTAATGATGATAATAATGATTTAATTTAGTAATTGATCATCATGCTAACCTCCAGAGAGTGTTTGTGGTTTGGCTGCAGCTGATTGGCCTTGGCGATGAGAAGTCCTTCTTGGGTAATGTAGTAGAAATGGGAGCTGTTGGAGTCGGAGCTCAGAGAATACTGCAGCTTTGGGTTAAAGCCCTGTCGGACACAAGAACACGAATACAGCAGGTTTCAGTGAAACTGGATGAGAGTGAAGGGAACTGAGGTAAGAAATCAAACTTCTGAGAAAAATTCATTCAGAAACTTTTATGTTTATGGTCAGGCTATACTCAAGTATGTTGGTGTATAGAATGCATTTGTGAAAATTAGAGCATCTGAAATGCTGCTGAGCAGCCAGGAAGCAGGTTGCAACTGATTTGTATAGATCTATACACAAATAAGCCATAACATTAAGATCATCTCTCTAATATTGTGTTGGTGCCCCTTGTACCACCAAACATCTCTAAACCGTTGAGGCATGAAACCCACATGACTTCTGAAGTCACTTCACTTCAGCAAGCCACAACCTAAGGGCATAAAAGACAATTTCATTACCTAAGATTGAAACTTGATATTTGTATTAGAATGAAATTCATTTGTAATGATAGTTGAGTTTATTGTAACCGCTAAGCTAAAATCTTTTCTAATAAAAATGTTATTTTATTTATTTATTATTATTTTTTTTTTTCACATAATTTAAATTGGACTGTTGTTTTTTTACATTCTGTCTGATATTTATGACAAATAGACCAATATTTACTTGGAATAAACTAATTTTACATTAACTTCTATTGAAAGCCAAAGGAACAACATGTGTGTACAATGGCTACCCCAGTCCAATTTCAAATCACTGGATAGGAACATTTTGCAATGGTAATGATATAGCAATGATAACCACTCTTGAAACTATAAAAAAAACACTGTGTAAAACAATATTACATAGCAAGGCTGCCTTAAAATATCACCTTCATTTACATGTTAATGCTTCAATTAATGCTAACAAATGATTATGTAATTCAAACTTTGGGCTGGAAATGTTGCTACTGCACTATGTATCATTGTGTAAAATCCTGAAATATTACACCTCAATCCACATAATTCACTCAGCTTGTCAGCAAGCATGTTTAGATTGTGTCCATGTGTGCTTTTAAAGCAAGTAGCAAAAAAGATATAAATTCTCAGATATTGCTGCTTTAAACATGAATAGTATTTGCTTCTTGTTGATACTGAACATACATCTGTAAAGTCTTGGTCCGTTGCCTCCAGCACGAGCAGCTCGTTTCCGTAGGTGTTGACGAGTGAAGCAGGACTGGTACTCTCGCTGACGAAACCTCGGTAGGCAGAGCGGCTGAACTGAGGGGGGAACCGGTTCTCTGCCAGAACCCGCACCAGAGCCGTCGCAACTGAGTACTTCATAGGATCATCACTCTGAGCAGCCTGCAGTGGAAAAAGACAATATTCAGTATAGTTATGCTATAGCACATAATAACTTCTTGTGTACCAGCATACCCTTGCCATTATGTCTAGTGTAGAATGAAATCTACCCAAGTTCAGATAGTTCTGATAATTATTTCATTTTCAGACGCAAAAAAAGTAAAAAATAAAAAAAAAGGGTAATTGAGGGTCATACAGGTGAATTTCCTGTTGTCTCCTTGTCTAACTGTCCCTACCATCTAGAGAAGGCTTTCTACTACATTTTGGATCATTGCTATGAAGATTTTAATGGCATTCAGCAACAAGAGCTTTGGGCAATCGTTGAATACCTCACAGCCAATTATATGGTAAAGTTGACATAGAGTATTGGAACTTCTTGGTCTTGGTCTTAACTAAAATAATAATGGTGAATAAGTACTGACAGTTGTTCATAGTTACAGTTATGTTAGACATAGTCTAGATCTGGTAAACAAGCCCAATATGTTTTATTTAACATCTAGTGTTTCCAAGGTTTCTGAACAAACACTACTGAAACACTACAATTAAATATTAATAAAAATAAAATAAAATAGTAACTGTATAATTTACGTTTTTTTTTTTTCAATATAGTAATTGTTATTGTATACTGTACAGGAGGGACTTTAGAGAGCATCTTGAGCACCTTTTATTACTGTCTTGTTTGGGAACAGAAACATCTCAGATCGCAAAAACCTACAGCAGATAGTAAGGACAGCTGAGAAGATCATCTGAGTCTTTTTTTTCTTTCATCCCCGAGATCTTCGTATCTTTGTAGTTGTTTACACAAGAATTTCTTGTTGTTTTCGTTTAAAATTGATGAACCGTAATAATTATCCACCTAAGGGTTCAGTGTTCATGAAGTGTACTGATAATTCCCATGATAAAAGATGGTAAAGATAGTGCTGCTACACACACACACACACACACTCAAACTTACCATAATGCGCAGTCTAAGTGTGGGTGTCAGCAATCTGTTCTCAACCCGCCTGGTAAGCCTGACCTCACCTGACTCGCTGTGAATCACAAAGCGCCCATTATCAGCTCCTACACACACACACACACACGCATACATACATACATTCAAGCAACACCACACAAAAAGAGGAAGAAAGCTGTTTAAGCAGTATGACATATACATTCATTCATATATTTAGAAGTGTGTGAGGCAGTCCTCACCTGACAGAATGGCATAAGTGAGAGGTGTTCTCAACCCTTCATCCCCGTCCACTGCATTAACTGGACCAGGAGAAAAATCCAACACAATATCCTGAAAAGGAAAGATGAATCGCAGATCAAAGTAAAAAATGTTATCTTTTTTATACATTAAAGTGGTGAGGCTTTTGTGATCAATAACTACACAGTATAGACAAAACAAGGAAGAGAATAGACAGAAAACTATAGATGCAGACATATACTAACACATTGAACATCTGAAGAATATCAATAAATATGCAAAACTTACGTGTGAATGTATGCAGCGGGAATATACTGTATTTTCATTTATCTATGGCAAGCATAGGACTTGCCATACATAAATCAATATAAAAAATTGTAGTAGCCATGTTTGAAAGGGAACATGAGAAGCTGGCTGTTAATGTTTAAAAAGTCAAACTTGTAGGTAGTTGTTACTAGCTGCAAACATGTCCCTTATGAATTATTAATTAAGGATTAATTAATGTATTTATAAACTAATGTGAGGATATTTATGTTTTTATTTTAATTATTTCCATATTTATGTTGTTCAAGGTGGTTTGTATGGCATTGTTAGGTGGTTGTTAAGGCATCCTTCATGGTTGCTATGGAGTTGTTACGTGGTTGCAAGTTGTTGCTATATGCTATTTCATTTCAACCCATCCCATATATCATGGAAAAATTGTCCTGAGTTTGGATGATGAAGCATTGGCCATGCAGAATTGTGGTGAATGTAGTTTATTCTCAGCTTAGACCAATTCCCTTATTATACTCATAAACCATGGTGTTGGCACATGTAAAAGTCTGCCCGCAATTCTGGCCCAAATGCTCAGCTCAATGATTTTTGCTATCTGGGATTTTATATTTTGAATATACCAGAATGGTAAGATTAAAACATAGGACGAATACCTACATCTACACAATATCTACATAAACTTTCAATTATTTAGAGGGTATCTCTGCGGTAGCTGAATTGTATCTAAGTGCTAAGTGTGAATGAATGTACTAACCAATTCTACTTTATATGTAAGAGTACTTTACCTCGTCCTGTTCAGTAATGTTGACTGTGTACAGGGGGTTGGCACAAATAGGACTGCCCTGACTGATGGAGAGGAGTGTGCAGGGCTGGAACTGTGGGTACTGGTCGTCTCCGTCAGTCACGTTTATTGTTATTGTGGCCGTGGTGTTGTAGTGCTCTATGGTGTTCATCTCCTACAGCAGATTTCACAAAGACAAAAGCATTAGGATTAAGGAGTTTTGCCCTAGGACTTTTACTGGTGAAGTGTGCCAAGCTACTGGTGAAGCTTGTCAATCCAACCCTAGTCAGCCATGGGGTAGGTAATGCTGTTATCCCCTACATTACACCATCAAATGTTTTATTCACTATAGAGTATAGTGCACTATTTTAAAATCAGAGTTAGTCACAGTATGATTAGCAAATCTAATGATACATAATGCCAAAAGTTTCCTATCATCTGCCTTGCTCTCAGTGATGTAAGGCTTGAAAACAGCTACTTGACCGTGTAGTGACATCCTTTCACGGTACCACGCTGGAATTCACTGATGTCTGATTTTATACACCTATGTACAAACTGTGTGATTGGAACCTGAGTTCAGTGAATTGGATGGATGAGTGAATGCTTTTGGCAATATAGTGAATTAACGTGCACAAGTTTGTTTACTTGAGTCACATGTTTTGCATTTCTGATTGTCCTTTGTACAGAACATTGTTTAAAATACCAAATTCAGCTATGCCAGCAAGTCAGATCTGGCGACTTATCAGACTGAATTTGCGTGTCCCATCTGCTTGGATTGAGACTGATACAGATCTGTACACATCTGATTGTAATTACAGTTCTTACCCACATCCATATATGGTTTGGCTCTGTCTGGCAAAAATCTGATTTAATTTGCCCAAAATCTGATTTTATGGGATTTCTGGCTGTACAGACTATCAAATATCAATTAGGATACAATCTAGTATGCCAAAAATTGGATTTGGGATGACAGTCTGAGCATAACCATAATAATTAAACTACTTTATAACTAAATTTTAGTAAAAAAATAAAAATAAAAATAAAAAAGAGAGAAGAAAATGTGAGAAACTGTTACCATAGCGTAGAGAGTTAGCTGGAGCTGAGTTTTTGTTTCATAATCCAGAGTCCTGTTCAGAATTACTTGACCACTGTTGGGAAGGTCCATTCTGAAATAGCTAGCATCAGGCTAAACAAACACAAAACACAAACAAAATAGAGATATTGAGAATTGTGTGCAGCAAATACATTTTAAATATATTAAATTACAGCTAAAAATAATTTAAAATTGATATGGATATATTGTTTCCATACTGATGTCTCATCAATTCCAAAAATGAGTGTGTCTCCATCTGCATCTTTTGCCTCAACCATCAATACAGTGGAATTCATTGCAGTCAGCTAAACACAGAAATGAATAATGGTCAAAGTAAAGTAAACAAAAAAGACATTAAAATTAGTAGTGAATATAGTGAAGTTTACCTCACTGATCTCTATAGGCTGGATGGTGCTCTGTAGAAACTCTGGTTTATTGTCATTATTGTCGAGAATCTCCACTGTGATTCTATGCTCACGCTAAAGACAAAAGTGGCACATACTATAAAGAAGGTCACACTGAAATCAAATATGTAATCATTTGATGTATACACAAATGTATTGACGTTGGGTTTTATTAGCTATGGTTTCATAGCAGAATGGCAAAATCTTGGCCTAAAGTATGTGGACACCTTCTTAACAACGAAGCTTCTTGGACACCTCTTACTATAGCCATTAATACAGAGTTGAACACCACCCTGTGTGGCTGTAACAAGCTCTATTCTTTTGGGGAATGATTGTCACCAGACTGGTGAAGAAGTCTGGCTCCAAATCAATGTTCTACTTCATGCCAAAGAAGATCAGTAGGGTTTATTTAGGCTAACAGTCTTCCCTTCCAAGCAAAAAACAATCAGCATCAACACCAGCAAGTCTCATAGTTACGTGTTTGGCTGAAGGGTCTCCAGAGATGTTAAGATTGGCTGTTCTCAATCAAATTTAGCATGGCTTGGCTCCCAGTCAGACCTCCAGTTTATGCCAAAGATTATCAGTAAGATTAAGGTCAGAGCTCTGTGCAAGCCACTAGCATTCCTTCAAACCAAACTCGTCAAACTGTGTTTTTATATCTAGTATTAATCCTAACCCTTCACTGCTCCACTGAAACTAAGAGACCAAGCCCAAACCAAAAACACCTCTCAGACCGTAATTTCTCCTCACCTAAAATGAACTGTTGGAGTTCTGCAGTCTGGCAGAACTCCTATATTCTCTCATATTCTTAAGCAGTTCCTGCAGATTTAGTGGTAGTGATGGAGTGATGATAGAATGTGCCTAAAGCATCCCACACATTTTCAATCAGGGATAGGCCTGCCGGCAATGCGACTTGCTGTGGCATAGTATCTGTGTCTTCAAGGCAAGCTCCCCAGGTGGCAGCAGTATGTGGAGGATCATTGTTCTGCTTAAATTACCTGCCTGTGCCAGTAATAAAGACCAAAGGGGATTTGACACTGTAGGAAATTGCACCCAATATCAAGACACAAGTTGATGGGTGATCTGCTGTTGCTTCTAGATGCTTAAATTTCACAATAATAGGATTTACAGTTACCCATAACTTAGCAGAGGCTTCTGAACTGACTTGTTTGCCACATTTTATATTGTGGCGTGGAAGAGGAAGGAAGACCCGTGAGACTCATGCTGAATGCTCAATAGCTCCTTTATTACACAGGCTAGCCACTCACTTACAGTCTTTAACAAGACTAGGAGAGCTAAAACCATTCTATTCTATAGGCTACCAACAGAGCCAAGTGACTGAACTCACTATCCACCTACTTTACGGTGAGTGCCCTAACCAGCACCCATCTGCATGGCCCCTCCCCATACCCTAGGTTACGGGGGAGGTACCAATTACGTAGGCTGGAGCAACACAGCACAACAAAACACAAGAGGCCCCACACACAGAAGAATAGAAACATGCCTACAGGCAGCCACACACACAACCCAGAGCCGCCACAATATATCTGAGTCATGTATTTGAGCCAGTGCTTGTCTACATAGACTGCATGGCTATGCATTTTGTTTTTGTGTTTGGAAAACTAAATTCAGTAATAAGTAGAGGTGTCCACATACTTTTATTCTTCTCTCCAATGTAATTTGGCTAATTCATCTCCAGTTGTAACAAATGTTAGGTAACACTTTATAATAATGGTACATGCATGACATTAATAAAGGCATTCATTCATGTACCATTATTATAAAGTGGTACCAAATGTTACAACTATAGAACTGACTATGGTTTACCTGAAGGGCTCCATCCTCATAACAGCTCACAGTGGCCATTAGAACAGAGCCATGCACCTGAAAACAGCAGCAGACATTAAAAACAAATGCACAGACCTGATTTAGTTACTGATTGATGATGTTATTAACATTTATGCTAAGTTACCTCTCGATCCAGAACTTGTGAAAGGTTGGAGTTCAGCCTAACGGTTTTCCCCTCCAAGACAAACCAATCCGCATCAACTCCGGCAAGGCTCAGGCTTATATGATTGGCTGAAGGGTCTCCAGTGATGGTGAGATTGGCGATGAATTCGCCTTTCGGACTGTTCTCTCTGACAGCAGCAAACACATCCTGCCCACCCTCACACTCACTGGCTGCCGAACACATACACACACACACACACACACACACACACACACACGTCAATATCAATAAAACTTGCTTTTCATTTCTGCAGAATTATTTATTATACAAACACTGTGTAACAATTCGTTTTCCAAGATTTATTTTGATTTATTACAAATCCTGAGAATTATTAACCTTCATTTTAAGGTACTTTTTGCACATTTTTCTAAAGGTTTCTTCAATGTGAGAGATGGGTTTTTGCCAAGTCCACAGTACTTAATATTTCTCATAGTCTCTATGCTTAGCTGAGGTAAAATTAAGCTGTCACCCCTGCCATGATAAATTATCAAGATAATTTAAACAGTTTTAGAAAAACTAAATGCATCTTTGAACCATTGCAATTGTTAAAACCAATAAACCATTTTAATAAAGGGCCCATTTTTGATTAAATTGTCTATCCTGACATTGTCCACATTGGCTTGCCATGACAGTATGAATGCAAGCAGGCATGTTAAACTGGTATTCACAGTATTCTGATAATGACCATTTTTTGTCAAATTGATTTAGATTCTTGCAATCAGCTTCCACATCAACTTGAAAAACTGACTGTTTAGCTGCTGCCCAATATGTAGATCCCACTCCTTGACAGGTGCCATTAGAACCAATTAATCAGTGTTAGTTACTTCACAAAGGCGTGTTTTATGTTCTACCATTGCAGAGTTTGTGAGTTCATACCTGATTCAGTGAGATGACTGCTAGGTGACAGAAGATAATACAGCAGAAGTGTTCTCCAGATGTCTCTGATGATGACCAGTCTGTTACTCTTCATTTCTAATGCTGATTTACAGAAACAGGAGATACAACACTGTTGGTCATTGCTTTGCAGATTAATTTTGTACTTTTTTTTTTTTGTGAGTGATGTTTTTTTTGTCACATCCACAGTGCTGCCCAGTTGGTTGCACTGGTTAAAACATATTTTTTACATTATATTTTTCTTAAATGTTATTATTTACGCATTTAAATTATTTAGTTAGCTATTAAAAAACCTAACTAAACTATTCAATTACGGTCCTCCTGGGATTACCTTTGATATCAGTCACACCCCATCCTTCACATTGTTTTCCTTTTAAGGAACTGAAGACACTTGCTTAATTATTGCACTCAACTGTCACATACTCTTGGATTCACATATTGTACTATCCAACTGCCTATATCTAAACAGCAATATCTACATGTATACTCATAGTTTATAAGTTCATAAACCTTCATCAGTGCAGTAACATATGTATAGTGTAAGTTTTGGGAAAATCTAAATTTTCTATATTTATATCTATTTGTGTTTATTGTGTTTTATGCTACTTTGAGGGACCTAGCATCTACATTGTTACTCCCCTGTGCCCCTTGTTTTTGTGATGTGACAATAAAACAATTTTATTTTGATTAAATCATGGTCTGCTGTTCTTACTTTTCTACAACTGATTTGATTTGCATATCACTGTTAGTGGCGAACAGAGCTGTATACTGTAGTTTATCAATCACGTTGCTTCTACAGTGAGTGGCCTTAAGTCACATGACCTCTGACCAGCACTCGTACTTTTCGATTAAGGCTCAGTAATCCCTCTGAGATCCTGTTTTCCCTGCTCTTCCCTTTCAGACAGGTCGACCTCCTCACATGCATACACCCAAACACATAACAACAACATTCAAACTGAGTCCTGCACCAGCTTAGGCGGTCTTCAGCTAGTGTGTGTGTGTGTATGTGTGTATATGTGCATAGCTTGTCCCTGTAGAGAAGTATTGTCAATAGAAGAGATTCAATATTCTCTGAAGAGATAAACATGGATCTGTTGGCACCATGTCTAATGTCAGGTCTGGGCTAGAGGGGTATAAAGACCCCCAGCACTGAGCTGTAGAGCAGTCTAATGACGTTCTCTGTATTCTCTCAAATCCTCAAAGCAATTTTTTTAAAGTCAAGACATTTACTCCAACAAAAGCAAGAGGCCCAATCTTTTTGGTCATATATACCTCCATTTCTGGTATAATGTGAGTGTGGTAGTAGTTCCTTTTTCATGATAAATGTCCAATTGAAATTACTTTTATAATTTTTACCTTTTTCTTATGTTTTTAATTTTTTTTTCTTCTCCTGTAATGTTGCCATTTGGAGACTAAGCTTTAGGTCTTGGCCTCCAGGTTTGTTCCCGGCTGCACTCCAGAGGAGCTCGTGACTCAGTTTAAGCAACAAAAGAGGATTATATTGGAAAACTCAGTCATGAGTCTCAACAGATTTAAAAAAAAAAAAACATACAGGCATACCAGTCATATCATATAGACAGTATTGCTGACTCTTTGCTGGAATGAAAGCTAACATGCAGACAGCAAGTTCTAAAGCAAGACCAGACAGACAAAATAGAATCTGAAAACCCAAACAAGACAAACAAACATAATTATAATATAAAACTGCAAAAAATATGGCCTAAATATAATGCATCAAAGTATAATACATTAACAGTTTACTAGGTCTAGCTCTCATTTCTCTTGATATAAAAAAAATGTAAAACATCACAAGAGGAGAAATCAATACCTTGAAACGAAGAACATCAAGAGAAGATCAGACATGGAAAGGAGGATTTAACAACAGTCACATAACTGAGGGCAAAATGAAAGAGATGAGATGAAGATCTGACTTACCTATTTCCCCCAGAGCCTCACAATGAACTTACATTCCACTCAGTCTGTGTGTGTGTGTGAGTCTGTGTGTTCATTCTTCTCTTGATCCATTGTATGTGTATGTATGTGTGTGTATGTGTGTGTACCTGTGTGTATGTGTGTTAGCAAAACCCCAGGTCAGAAGTAAGAAGTGAGTAGTTTGTTTGTACACTTGATTGCTAGTTTGTTTGTGCATGAGTATATGTATGTGTGTTGCGTACACTCTAACAATGTGTGTGTGTGTTCAGGGGGAGTCAAAGAACAGTCTGAGGATTATGAATTAGTGAGTGCTAAAGCTTGATGGCTCTGAGCCAAGAGGAGAAACCAAGGTCTGAGCCAACAGAGTGACCAATCAAATTTGATATCCCTACAGCCTAACCAATTACATGATTTACCACCTTCATGCCGGCACGTCCAATCAAAGCTCTCTCAATCAGACCAATCCCAGTCTTGCAGTAGGCAGGTCATATAATAAAGGCCCAAACTAAAGAGATAGAATTAAAAGAGTAGAGTTGGTGACCTCTGTGCACTATGAGCCCACTCAGCTATTTTACACAGCCTACCAAATAGATCCAAATCGCTTTTACTTTGTTATAATAGCACTGACAGTTACCTATGGATTATTTAGTAGTGGGGAAATTTGCACTTGTTTCACAGGTGGCATGTTACCATAATTATCATGCTGCAATTCACTGAGCTCCTGAGAGCAGCCCCTTCTTTCACTGATGTTTGCAGAAGCAGCCTGCAGGCCTTGGTGCTTGGTTTTAAACACCTGTGGCCATGGAAGTGATTTGAATACCTGAATTCAATGACTTGGATGGATGAATGAATACATTTTTTTGCAATATAGTGTATGTGACTCATCCATTATGTTTTATAAAGTTATCATAAAAATACATTGAGATTTTTTTACATTTTATCTTATTCAATCATTTTTTGGGTTGGAGGCAATGCCAAAATAGCAAAGTACTGATGTTTAAAACATTTAGAAAAATGGAAATAAATATATAAAAATAGCTGGAGAATCTGATTCTGATTTGCCTTCTGCAAACACACCTTTACAGAGAAAGAGCCTGAAACACAGCATTCACAAACACACACACACACCCACAGTGATTAAGACGGACCAGGCAATGAACACACACAGTAATTAAAACAGACAGGAGATTAAGAGTCTGGAATAGCATCCTCTTTTCTAACAGATCAGCTTCTCCACTCTTAACTAATACAACACTTACTGTACTACTGGTGTATCTAGCAGTATCGCTAGAAGAATAGTCCGATTTGAGCCTGTATTGTCTCTGTGTGTGTATTGTTGGGTGGGTGTCTTTACTAGTTTCAAAGTATCATATAGTTTTATATCTTGACCTAATGAGTGGCTATGGTAGCTTAGTAGTAAATGTAAATTGTAAAACCCTATGTGTAAAGAGTGGGGCCACTTTAGACATAAAACATCTAGCTTGTTTTCAGTTATCAGTTTTAACATCTGCATCTATAGACTATACACTTTAATTGCTGAACATTACACCACCTTCCACAATTATGCTTAAGTCCTCCTTGGAAATTCCTACTTGGTTGGAGGTTGTAATTACAACTTGACATGCGTTCGAGTGTTTTTAGGTTGTGTGGAAATGGACGTTATTGGGAAAATTCTTTTCTTTATACTTTTGGTCTATTATCATAAAAAACAGGAGGTTTATTTTGGCCTACTCCAAGAGAATGAAGTGAATAAGACTTTTAAGCATTAGGTGAGCAATGTTTCTATCCCATTGGAACCATAAATCATAATAGACTTTTTTTCACGTATTGCTAGTGATTTTATTAGTTAGCCAATAACAACCTGCAAGTGTTTAAGTGTTAAGCAGTTTAGAATACAAACTGTCTGCATCAATTTATTGCATTTATTTATCAATTTCAATACATGTAATTTATTTATTTATCTCTTGTTGCCCCAACTGGGAAAATCAGAGCTTATCTGAAAATCCGAGTTTCCCACTGGTAAATTCGAGTTTATGGTGGTGTTCATGTGCTCTCATCTCGTAAATACGATATTTTCGACACGACTTACGGGCAGCATTATAGGCACCCCTGGTTAAGATGTATTAAAAGGGTTAAAATGGCGTTAAAATAGTAAGAGAAGGAGAGGTAACAAAACAATGTTAAAGAAGTGAAAAGTTCTCCAAAGCTCACTATTCCAGAAATGCATTAAAAAGTTGCATCTTGGGGTCACAAAGTCTCCATGACATATCACTTACAAACATAAATGTGAACCTCTGAAGTTTGCTAAGCGTTACTGGGACTTCAACTGGAAAGGTGTGCTTTGGTCAGATTAGACTAATATACAGCTTTTTGGGAACAAACACTCCAAGTGTGTCTGGCATAATACAAAAGATAAGTACGCACAAAAAACGTTTCATGCTCCCTTTGATGGGGGCAGACTGGTGATGCTGTGGGCCTGTTTCCTTTCCAAAGGCCTCAGGAACCTTCCCTGATTGCAGAAAACTATGATCCAGATCTGTTTTTTTTCTGGAAACCTGTGGTAGAGTTATCACCGCTTTTTGAATTTGACCAGATCCAGTATGGGAATGTCTTATACTAGCTTTCACAGATCTGTCTGCATCAGCATATGGAATCTGGTCTGCGTATTTGGGTCTGAAGCGATCCTAACACTTCCACATTGAGACCACCTTCCAGCAAGACACTGAGCCTAAACATACAGCCAGAGCTGCAGTGGAATGGTTTAGATCATAGAATATTCATGTGTTCACGGATCTGACCTAAATCCTATTGAGCATCTGTGGCACAGACGCTGTCCAGCTTGAGCTGTTTCACAAAGAAGAATAGGCAGAAATCTCAGTCTCTAGATGTGCAAAGCTGATAGGGACATACCCCTAATGACTTGCAGCTGTATTTGCAGCAAAAGGTGGCCTTACTAAGTATTGATATATGAATATTTTTGCACACACTTTTCAGATTTTATTTAATTAAACTTTTGATTAACAACTTTCCACTTCACAATTTTGTGCTAATTTGTATTGGCATATTATTTAAAAGGTCAATAAAATACAATAAAATATGTTTGTGGTTGTAAGTTGACAAAATGTGAAAAAGTTGAAGGGCTATTAATACTTTTGCTGTATATGTGTTTACAAAAAAACATATTATTTTTTATCTTTGAATTAAAAAAAAACTATACATGGATAATAGAATGCTGGGATGCATTCTGAACTCTTCCACCTAAAGCACATGTAAATATGTGGAACTGAGTAAAAAGCTTTTATTTATGAGGTGTTGTGTGGTTTGTGATGGGTAGGTTTGGTTTATTTATTTTGTTTGTTTTTTTTAGAAAGTACAGCCATTTTAAATACCAATTTGGTAGGGGAAAATTTGTATTACAAATAAACAGACATATTAGTTGTTAGAGTAATGAATAAATTATGGTTAATGTAGGAATTACTTATAATTAGAAAAACATATAAATTAATCAAAAAGTTACAGTCACAGTGCATGAATAATTTAGGCGCCAATTTAGCTGGAAGCACAAACTGAGGGGAAAAAGGAAAGAGGTCACCCAAAAAGCATTAAAAGAAACAGCTGTTGTCCAGGTAAACTGTGTTTTTTTAGTACACATGGTACATTTGTTAAAGAAACAACAAATATGTAGTTAGCTACATATTTCTTACATTGAGAAATTGTTAGTTAGCCAGGTTAAATGTCTGAGGTAACACTTTAGCTAGTGTTAACACTAAATAGTTAGCGTTAGCTAAGTTACCTGCAGCACACAACAGTAGGCAAGAGAAAAGCACAGAAGAGTCTTCTTTTACTTAAAGGAGTAAGTTACTGTGTGCAATTTAGTTTTTTAAAACAGTTTATTAGCTAAATAGTAATTTAGTAATTTAAGTAATTTGTCAGCCTTTATAAGGCTAGAGATTTTGAACTATACCCACTTTGAGTTTGAAGGCGTTTTGTAAAGAAGGTGGGTGTTCTGTGCCATATTTGGTTCATATATAAAAATAAATCAAATCTATGCCCCAATGTAATAAAATTCATTGTAGAGCTGTGCCAGTTCTGGCCGAGATTCAATCAGATGCATGCGCAAAACATGTCTGTGCCGGTTTGGGTCTGTTGTGTGAAAATAAGTTTAATTTAATTTTTTACAGATCTTGTCACTGTTCTGGGCCAGATTAGGACGAAAGTAAATTTGATATCAGGGCTGTTAGGGTTGTTAGACTGAATCACAGAATTAATAAATAAAAGCAAAATTCAGATATAAACATGAAAAGTCACAAAATTCGAAAATCAAAAAAAAAAAAAATGAATAACTGAAGAGCATAGTAATGTACAGACATCATACACATATCATATCAAACAGCAGAACTTATCATATCTAACCAGCACAGTAACATAATTTTGATATCAAACATCAGCCATTAAATGATCTCAGAAACAGATACCATCTGTTAGATATTATCGCTAATCCGCCATTTTTGATTTTATAATAAAAGCCCCAGGGGCGAAAATATAAATGAAAAGATGTTTATGTACTAAAATCACTGACTCTATTACATAAAATAATAAAGCACATCCAGTTTTTATTTTATTTGTACTTTGTATTTTATTGGACTTTTCCAACTTTTTATCGAAATATGGTCAAATATCTATATTATGTTCATATTTGCATCTCATTTTTAAGCATTTTAAGCAGGGCTTACATTTTGCCAAAAAATGAAATGGATATCCTATCTCTGGATATTTCAGTAAGATAATGTAAAATCATCACATCACAACAGTATAGCTTAGCAGAAGAATATTCCAGATTTTGAACTGGCCTGCCAGAAACATCATTTAAATAAAAATATCTGGTAAAATAAAATGAGAAGCACCACTATTACCTATCTGGTATTTTATCTTGCAGATAGACACAGCTTTAATTCCACAACATATTTGACCACATAAGGATCCTATAGAACAAAATGTATTGTTCTGTTCATTATCTGCTCAGTACATCTCCTTTCCTTACACCAGGAGGCACTAGAGAGCTATGGTATGTATAAGCTAAAAACACATTTTAAACTAAAAATGTAAAGCCTGTGTTTTGGACTCTTGCATTTCATTGTAATCACATGAAGGAAATGCACCAAACCCTTTCCAATCTGATGTGAGATGTGTTGGAGTATAACTGATAAGCACCTCTATTACACAGGAAACCCAATCTGATAAGGCAAACTACAGAACTACCCCCCCCCCCCCCCCCCCCACACACACACATATCCTGCTTTCAGACTGGATGCTACATGTCCTGCTGGGTCCTGGGTCCTACTTGGGTGACTCTAACAAATTTTAACACATATCTGGCTTTTTAATATCCTGTGACATGTTTTAATCAGATGGAGGAAGGGCAGGCGGTGCTTTGTTGTCTTGGTTCCATTGAGATGCTTTGCAATTCACATGTGGCCATATGCATCCCTGACCAGCTCTGCATGTGGTTTTAGTGATCAGATTATGAAGCATCCTTGGGACTAACTGTACCCCATTCACACCTATAGTTTGTCCTGGCCACTTATGATCAGATCAACCAGTGCGCGTGTTAAAACTGGTTCTTTGATAAGTATGAATTAAAATCATGTTTTGACAAATGTATGACCAGATAAAAGTGAAATTAATAACATTGAACATCTGGTTCCACTGTCACCTAACAAGGCATGTGATCTACATATTAGGCAGCACCTTATTTGAACCAAATAGTGATGGATACACCTTCGGTTTAAAACATCTCCAAAATGTTAGGCAGCTCTTATGGCAGCTCATTGGTGCCCAAGGCTCATTGAGGTTTGTGGAAGATCTGCTGATAATGCTTTGGTGCCACATAGCAACAGGACTCCTATAGAGGTTTTGTGAAGTCATTGCCTTAAGCTAACCATACACTAGGCGACCTCAGAAAAGACTTCTAACAGACTAAATCTACTAGTAACAGTCTAAGATTCTGCAAAGATTGGGGATCTTGGAGGGTCACTATTTTGTAAGACTGCAGCTTGACTTTTTAGAGTGTTTTACTTTCATTCATTTATACTATACTAAAATATACATTTTATACTTTTCCAGTCTGTCATGGTACAAATGGAAAGACATGTCAAATAGACACTCTTGCTCACTCCACAGCTCCACCTGTTTCTTCTCCTTTTGCACCCTCAAGAAGAATCGTCGTTCCGAGCCATCGCCAGAGTTTCACCCATGTCCAGTTCCGGAAATGTTCCCACGCTTGCCTTGCTGCTTCCCGCAGCTCTCCTATTGGTTCTTGACATTGTTCACGTCACTATTTGCGTTAGCCAAATCTTCAGTTTTTTTAATAATATTAAACATGGTTGATTTTATCTGAATGGCAAGACGAAAAAAAGACTGACTTAAACCTTAAATTCTAACAACCTTACACTGAACGATCGAGATGATGTGACCATAACTCAACTTTTGAAAGACTATAATAATTTTAATCCTAAAACTGAAAATTGAAAATCGTTTGATGTAAGGTTGGCATTAGGTTGTTTTAACAGAATTAGATGGTTTTAATGTGTTGAATGAATTTGTGGTGTGCCTTATTAAATCAGTATGAAATTTTCGATTCTGCTGCTGATTTTGGGAATGTGACAAAACAACATGCTTTGATTTCTCACCCAGTTCTGTTTTTCAGCACCTCCACACCATGGTCTAAAAGGGCTGTATGAGGTATGTCCATCCATGCAACCCAGTCACTGCAGCCCTCTCCCTGACCCTTGACCTGCAGTGTTCTCCTGCTGAGTCACTTCACCCTGCAGCACTTTTAATTCAGGACGAGAGCATACAGATCACATCTGGGACGAGTTAAATGTTTTCCTACCCCTTTTCGAACAAGCCCCGCCCACATCACCAGGCTTGGTTAATAGTGTCCTCCCTACTGTCTCTGGTTGGATACAGCATGGCAGAATGCACGTGAATGGGAACTCTTAGGGGCACCTCTCGTTTATCCTGGTGCAGGGGGTGTGGCTTGCATTAATATGGGTGGGGGGAAAGCAGCACTCCTAAAGCCAGATGTTTTGTTGGGCGGTAAATTCTAGTTAGAAGAACAGCAGAACACCGTGTTTGACATCTAGTCTTCTCCAAGAAAAAGCGCCTCTGTGGAATGGTGTTTGTTGTGTCCTGAAGGGAAACATGCTCACACTGAAGCTTTCTTCACCATCCGTTTGATGTTTTTAAGGGAAACTAGGGAAACTTCTTTGTTCTCCTGCAGAGTTTGCAGTCAGCTGGGAGCAGAATGGAGCTTCCAGCCAGTCTGGCTCTTCTCTTCACTCAGCTGACCCTGCTGACGCTTTGTTGGTCACTGCAGACTCAGGTTCATGCTCAACTTCAGGACAATGATGAGAACGGTGAGCTCACTACTGCAGCTACTACCTATATTACTCATATTACTGCTACTATTATTACTACTACTACCACTACTACTAATAATAATACTACTGCTGCTACTATTATTGTTGCTACCACTACCACTGTTGCTACTAGTATTACTACTACTACTATTATTACTACTACTATTACTAGCACTACTAATACAACTATTACAAATACTACCACTTTTACTACTAGTATTACAACTACTGATACTATCATTACTACTATTACTACTAGTATCACTGCTACTGCTACTATTACTATTTCTACTAGTATTATTATTACTACCACTATTACTACTACTACTACTCCTAGTATTACTACTACTACCACTATTATTACTACTACTACTACTACTGCTACTACTACTAATACTGCTACTATCACTATTACAGAGGGTTTAGTGAAAGTACTAAAATGAAAGTAAAGTGGGGGAGTACTAGCATTGCATGATGTTTCATGTGTCTGTGCATAATTATATACCGGGATTCCCCGTTTTTTCCACAGTTGCCCCATTAAGGGTTTTAAATTTCACTACTACTACTGCTACTATTATTACTGCTGCTATTACTACTACTATTATTATTACTTCTGCTAATTCTTTAACTACTATTAATAGTATTGCTACTACTACTATTACTATTGTTCCTTCAATTACTGATATTATTATTACTATGACTATAACAACTACTATTGCTACTACTATTACTACTACTAATATAACTACTAATATCGCTATTATTAAGAAGATAAGTAAATGATGATTCCCTGAATGGCCATTTTTATTTTTTAATACCACTACTACTACAATTACTACTAGTTTTACTACTACTATTGCTATTACTACCATTGCTACAATTACTGCTACAACTATAGCTATAACTACTACCATTACTACTACTGATTTTGTTACTAGCTCTACTACTACTACTATAACTACTGCTGCTGCTGCTACTATTACTAACACTACGACAGGGGTATCAGTGCTGTGAGAGAGAGCATGAAATGAAAGTAAACTTGGGAAGTATTAGTATTAGCATTAACACTGCTGCCTAAGGTTTGAAGCATTTGAACTCTTTTTCACCTTATCATATCACTCCATCTGTGTCTTTCTTTCATCTTTTTCACTTTATCATATCACTCCATCTGTCTTTCTTTCATCTTTTTCACCTTATCATATCACTCCATCTGTGTCTTTCTTTCATCTTTTTCACTTTATCATATCACTCCATCTTTGTTTTTCTTTCATCTTTTTCATTTTATCTCTTACTCCTGTCTATATATACCCCAGCTGTATCTCTTCATGTCTTTTCTCTCATCTTTTTTTCTCTCCTCCTCCTCATCTCTTTCTGTTTCTTCTTTCTGTTTCTATCATTCTACGTGCCATATTCTTTTGTTGTTCTTTCTTTTTAAAGAAAGAAAGAACCATAGATTTCCCTTACCTGAGCTTATTTATGTGTAGGACCTCACACAGGCATTCCTGTGCATGTTGTAACAGTGTGTGTGTATGTGTGTGTGTGTGTGTGTGTGTATGTGTGTGTGTGTGTTAGTTCGCATAATGAGTCATTTGTGTGCAGAAGGGACAGAAACTCATTAAGTCCCCATTCTAATGAGGCCAGGAAGCCATTAGGATCTTCATGCTGACTCACCAGCTCTGCTCTGTGGGTCTCTTCCTCCAGCTCTGTCTGTTCATTGCTTACACACTCGCTTACACACCCGGCACACTCGACTCACCTTCCCAAAAGCAACCAAAACCAAAGGTTATGTCAGCCATCATTACCTGTCACTGCAGCCTCACTAGTCAACCAGCTTGGTTATGCTGGTCATTATGTTGGTCAGACTGTTTGAGTAGTTTGGTAAAGCTGGTTGTTTAGTGTGGTCATGTTGTTGTCATAATGTTTTGGCTCATCAGTATATATCTGTTGTCCTTATGATGTGTGTAAGTTGTTTTATGCTCTGTTTTTTTTTTTTTTTTAGTAGGCAAGTGCTGCAATGATCATTAATTTATAACAGTACTACTCCACACAAAGTGCAGGGTACATAAACACAATTTAAACATGTTGTGGACATTTAAATCCCATGTTCAGCTGTTTCTTTTGTTTTAAAGTGGTGTACGATATTGCACACACTGGCATAGTGGGCAGCACCAAACGTCAATGATTTGATGTCACACATCAGACATCCAGAAGGTTGGGTGTCACCTTTGGCCATTTGGTTCTCATAGCATTTTGACAAGTCCTGCAATTGTGCTATTTCCACAAAACAATGCTCTACAGCTCTGGAAAAATTAAGAGACCACTTCATTTTTTGAATAAGTTTGTCTGAGTTATTTATAGGTATATATTTGAATAAAATTTACTTTGTTGTTTTATTTTATAAACTATGGACAACATTTCTCCCAAATTCCAAATAAAAATAAAACCCATTAATTTGCAGAAAATGAGAAATGGCTGAAATAACAAAAAAAAGATAATACAAGGAAACAAGTTCATAGTTTTAAAAGTTCAGAAATCAATATTTGGTGGAATAACCCTGATTTTTAATCACAGTTTTCATGCATCTTGGCACGTTGTCCTCCACCAGTCTTACACACTGCTTTTGAATAATTTTATGCCACTCCTTGTGCAAAAATCAGTTCAGCTTGGTCAAATCAAAAGCAGTTCAGCTTGGTTTGATGGCTTCTGAACATCTGTCTTCCTCTTAATTATATTACAGAGCTTTTTAATTTGGTAAAATCAAAGAAAGTGACATCTTATTTTTTCTAGAGCTGTATTGTCAGATCCCTGATACAGATACACATCCCCAATATAAATGTGTGTAAAGTTGCACACTAAATATGACCTATTTTTGTCCATTTCAGTCTAATTGTTTAATAATTTTATTGTTTCTTTCTTGAACAATATATCTAGTTGGCCTAGTTGCCATGTCCTTCCCATTAGTCATTGACCTCCTAGACCTCCTAAAGATCTCCAGCTCTGTCTGTTTGTTGCTTACACACTTGACTCACACACTCTTGCCTCATTACCTTCCAGCCATCATTACCTTCAACTGCTGCCTCAACCATTTTTATAAGTTGAATAAATATCTACATCAAAACAGCCCCATGATTACTACATGATTGCTCAGTGTGGGAACCTGGAACAGCTGGCTTGAGCAAGATTACACGCTAATAAACACACACACATACACACACACACTCTTACACCCAACTGAGATGTGTGAAACCCCTCAGCTTAAGCTGGAGGAGTGAAATGGAGAGGGTCCTGTAGAGTTGTGGATTTGGAAAGTTCCAGTTTGTCCAGACTGAACATGTGGGAAAGGAAATGTGGAGATGATTCAGTTTCACCCCCCCCCCCAACCCGTTGCGGGTTGTGGAAGTAAAGAACACAGCTGCACACACAAACACACACACATGCATGCAAACACACGCTGTACACACTGAGTACTCACCCAGGCTGCATGTCCCGTGTCAATGGAGAGATATGGAGTGTTAAAACATGAGAGGAAAGATCACTGTGGACCCATGAAAGCTGTTATCTGCTCTTCTCATTAAACACATCCCTGTGGAGATGAACTGATGACAATACCAGAAGTGTGTTCTGAAACTCTCATCAAGCAAAAACAACATTGTCTCTGGAAGTTAATAAAGTTTTATGGTTTTTGCACCACTTTTAGAAAGCACTGAGAAGCCAAAGTATTATGACGACTCAAATATAGCTGAATATTTTCTTAACAGCACTGCATATACACTCTTAAAATAAAGGTGCTTTAAATGGTTCTTTAGGTGAGACAAAAAAAAATCCACAATTTTCATTTCAATAAAAATATATTTGTAGTAGAGATACACTATATGAACAAATGTAATGGGGCACATTCGTTGTTTCTTTTAAAATCAAGGTTATTAAAAAGTGTTTATAGTGCTTTTGTTTGGGTAACTGTCTCTACTGTTTTTCTACTAGAGTGTTAGTGCAGAGAATTACTCTAAGGATTTAATTGCAGTCAGCGACAAGAGTGTTAGTGAGATCATGGTCATAAATCAGATGTGAAGGTCTCAAACACTTTCACAAAGGCCAAATCCCAAATTATTATGACCAAATACATCTTGTGAGGGGTATCTGGTCATCAGTTTTGAGTACCCTGCAGAATAATCTAGCTTCAGCTTTTGTTGGTAGCTGGGTGCAGATGGTATATGCTGGTTTGTGATGAGCGGAGGTGGTGGAGAAGCTGTTCATCCAGGAGAAAACATTCTCAAAACTGGTAAGCCAGCTAAGCATGTTGGACAGCATGCTGAACATACTGGTAAACAAGTTAAATCAAGCTGGTACACCAGTTTAGTAAATCTGGTCAACCAGCTTGGTCATGTTGGTTGTCAAGTTGGTCATACGGTTTGGATAGTAATGCTGACCAACCAGCTTGTTTGACTAGCTTAGACTGACTGGTTGACTAGCTTGGGCTAGTCCAGAACAACAATTTAGACAAGTGGTTTCATCTTAAGCCATGAAACACAAGAATTGTAAAATATTCTCGTGGTCGTGAGTGATGCAGATGTCTTGTCTTTCCTATTAGTCATTGACCTCCTGGAAGCTCTGAGCGTCACTCGCTCTGTCCGAGGAGTCACCAAGGCCAAAGGTCGTGAGCCGGAAGCGCAGGCATGGCGTTTCCGCTCTCGCACAACTCACCTTACTCTCCCGCGGGATTTCTCCGTCTACCTGCTAAGTTCCTCTCAGGGTTCTCTCGGCCTGCATCTGGTTGGACAGCAGACCAAAAACTCTGAAGCAACCCTCATATCCCTGAGCTCAGAGGCCGCCCTGCAGCTGGATGGCCTGCCCCTGCTGCGCCTCAGCTCCAGCACCCGGGACAACTGGCTGCGGCTGGAGTACCGCTCTCAGAATGGCCTGAAACCTGAAGTCCTGACGCTCCCAGGTGGAAACCCTTTCACTAGTGGTGATTGGGTGAGGTTCGGGCTGAGCCTTGAGCCCAAGAAGCTGCTGCTGTTTGTGGAGTGTACGGAGACCACAGTGCTGGAACTGGACCAGGACCAAACACTGAACCTAGAGCTTCCACTGGACCTTCAGGTCACCTTCTCCAGTACTGCAGGGAACAAGACCAGCAAGTTCAGTGTGAGTACCTTAAACTCCAATTAGCTTGGTTGTGTGTCATAACTGTGTTTGATCGTTGGAAAACTCTATAATGTCCTCTCTTATTTCTCTGTTCTAGACTGTTCTTTTATATTTAAATATATTTACACTATTAAATTCATTTACACTATTCTAGAAGCTCCTCCCACTGATCTTGAATCATTTTTGTTCCATGTGTTCCACTCTTTACACATTTATAAAATTTATTCACTCAATTGTGGAATATTGTCTCATTCATGGTTATAGAATTTTCTCTGCCTTTCAAACAGACCAAAACATTTTCTCTTTCATGTTCTCACCTGCTTGCAGTTATATACACTCTATATTTAAACCCTTTTTAATACCCTTGATTTCAATAAAACAATGAATGAACCAGTGACCTAATTCTTATTTTGTCCATATAGTGTATGCAGTGAACAGGATTTGAACAATGTGTTTTTCCAGGTTTTTAATATTTAACAGATTTGCATTAATATTAACAGAATCTAAGAGAGTGAACTGACATTCCTGTTAGTAGATTTACAGCAGTGAATGTTTGATTGATTCCAGGGCTACTGGCAGACTGCAGAACTCTCCACCAAGGCTTATGAGAGGCGCCCCTGGGTGTGCGACAGTGAAACAGGTATAAAAATAATGTTCTGTTTATGATATTGTTAAATGGGTCCAGGTGCCCTTTATATACAGTATATCAGTCATGCATTCTCCTTACTATCAAAATCGTAAATAGTAATTTAACCATCTGGGTTTCTTTCTTTGCCGTCTACAGCCAATGACTATGAATGTACTCTGGTTTGCCTTAACATTAGATACACCTGCTTAAAAAGTGCGTAGGTCCACCTTATTCTGCCACACAACTTCTGAAAGTGTCTTTTGGTATCTGGCACCAATATTAATGTTAGCAGCAGATCCTTTATTTTCAAGGTGGAGTCTCTGTGAGCATCAGTGTGCCTTTTGCATCTATGACCCTGTTGTTAGGTCACTTTTGTCAAATACAGAACACTGGATACTAGGAACAAATCACATGACCTGCTGTTACAGAAGAAGTGGCTCAGATCTGATATGAGGATCACTGTTTAGAAATCCTGAGTTGTGCTGCTTCAGCAGCCAGAGTCAGAGAGAGCACAAATGGCCTTGCTCTCTCTTGTTGGCAATTGTTAGAGGCATCTCATGATCAGAATTTTAACCCCTTTGATGCCCCGGAGTCTGTAGGTTACAATTCACTTCAATGCTATGGTGATCTTTACCTTCTAACTGAATTTAATATAATAATAACAGTACTTACTGAATAACATGTAGAGCATTCAATTAGTAATATGCCAACAGTTTACATATCAGGCATAACTTCATACACCCCTGTACATTTGTAATGATTTACAGGGTTATTCCATGGAGTTACTTTCAAGACTACAAACTTAACTGGAAATGCCTCATACTCTGTTTTAAATAGATTCCTCCACTGAAAAGCTGGTGGGTTCTTGAGATTGATGACTGACAAACAGAGTAAAATTAAACTTTTATACACTGTGTTTGTCATTGATTGTGTATGTGTGTGTGTGCGTGTGTGTGTTTCAGCCCCCCTCCCCCCTCCCACACAGAGCACAGCAGTGACCCCTGTTGCCCAGAAGTCTGTGGACCCAGAGCTTAATGTGGTGCATGACGAGCCAGATCGCACTGCTGGGACAAGGCTGGGGCCTCCAGGGACCCCGAAGGACAAACTGGCCCCCAGCGAGCCAGCCCAGAACCTTGTCAGCATAGACGACACTCTACAAAACGTCAACACCATGTTGGCCATGCTTAAAACCCAGGTGGGCGTACAGGCCATTCTTACTGCTACGTGCATGTGTTGTGGAAGTAGCTCACAATAAGACCACCACTGTAACAAGTACATTGACAGGACTAATATGTTCTTCATTATTCTCATAGTTCTAGAACATGTTTTTTTATTATTCTCTTATATTTGCTGAAAAGAATATTCTCTTTTATTCAATGAGTTCTAAACAATTTTCTCATATCCACAGTGTCCTGGAAGTTCTATCTTTTCTCTCTCTTCTCATCTATCTCTTAACTGTAAAGTTTTGAACATTTTCTTTATTGAGTTCTAGAATATTTTCTCTTTTAACAAAGATTTAGAATATGCTCTCCTAATTACAAAGTTAAAAATATTTCACAAATTTTTAGAATATTCTCTCTTATTCACTTAGGTTTAAAATATTTATCCCAATTTACTGTCCTGTATTATTGGCCTTTTAAAAAAAAGACACCCTATGAAGACCATTTCTATGTGAACAATATTGAAAGATTATAAACTATAATTAAAATTAAAAGAACACTATGTCTTGATATTTCCCTCTTAGACTGAAATAACCAAGTCTCTAACATCGACTTTCAGAACGTTTTCGCACATGCAGAATTCTTTCAGCTAATAGGTGGTTTGCATGTGCAGCCTGTCTCTTATCACCCCACAGCGTCTCAGTTTAGATATGTTTTATTCCTGTGTGTCTCCAGCATGAGCAGCTGCAGGCCAGAGTGCAGTATCTGGAATCCTGCGAGTGTGTGAGGCGAACCTGCACGTGGGAGAGCCGTGTAATGGAGGAGGGGTCACGCTGGGAAGTTGACAGGAACACAATGTGTTCGTGCACCTCAGGGAAAGTCCAGTGTACCGCCTCAAATGGTGAGTGACACTTCTGACCAGTAATAAAGATACGTACTTTATCATCATATATGATTACACACATTGTCATATCAGCGTCTACTGAGCAATAGCTGAACATGAACATCATAAACACACAAAAGGCTGGAATACCCATCCTTCTACAATAGCAGCAATAGTCTGCATTTGTTAATATGCTGTTGATCCATGGAAGTCCCCCTGGTGTGTGGTATCACCGCAAAATCTCCCTCCCTCTTTAACGGTTTATTTTTTTTTCCTTAAGTGCTGTAATGATTATGGTTGGATTTGGTATTAACTTTAGTAATTACTTGTAATTACACTCTTTTAAACTTCTAGAAGAAGAAAGGAAGGAATGTGTGGGTGGATGAGGGGTAGATGAGGGGTAGATCTGTATGTGTGTGAGTGTGTGAAAGAGAGAGAGAGGGAGAGAGAGACCTTTCATTCTATGATATTACAAATTATACTCATTATGATAAAATTAGCATTCTCTTTTTTGCTTTCTTGGTCACTGTTCTGGTTCTTAGTACAAAGATCATCCTTTTGGCTGTATTCATACTGCAGGCAAACCAGATATGTTTCTCCAATCAGATCTTATAAGATGATCAGACTGGATTTGTGTGGCAGTCTGAACATAGCCTTAGAGGTTTGAGCTCTTCCAATGTTCCTCTTGCAGATCCATGTGAGTCCTCCCCTTGTCAGAATGGAGGTGTGTGCCAGGCTATGCACTCTGAACCATGGTTCAGCTGTTCCTGTCCCCCGAGCACAGTGGGGAGACTGTGTGAGGCTAAAAGCTCTCAGGTACCAAAGTTTAGAGTAGTGACTTGAGTAGATAGACTCCCAATAAAGTTTTTTTTAGGAAAATAGATAGTACTTAGACACTATTAGACTTGAGAATCATTTCAATTTTATAGATCTACACTAGAGATGACACAATATTATTGTACTTTCTGATTACAAAACTAAATCTCATGCCAAACTGTATAACACAGCGTAATCCAGGTCGTGTTTGTGTACAGTCCTGTAACATTACTCTACCGCCTCAGTTCACATGCTCCACTCAATTCAAGATGTTGTATCTCTCAGCTTGTCAGAAATGCATATGTTCAGCTGTCCATCAGGTGGTGGTCAAAAAGCGATTTGTATTTACTGTCGTGGAGTGTAAGCAAGTTATGCTCCAAAACTGCAGGGGGAGTCCCAGAGCAAAAATACAAATTCTTGCATAATGCTGATTTAAAGACCAATTGTATATTTTGTGCCATGGGTATCAGTATCAGCACACTACCAATACTCATTCATATTAATGTGCCATCTCTAGTTTCTGCAAATTATATTGTGTGTTGTAGAATTTGCATTTGTTTTGTATTTTCGAAAGCATTCCATTTGTTTTCATCCGTAGGCTTGCTTTATGCCCAAAGTTGAGGGTGTATGTCCCGGAAAATTTAATCCCATACACCGCTGGTTCTTTGACTCCACCTCCGGCTCATGTAAGCATTTTCTCTACAGTGGCTGTAAAGGAAATGCTAACAACTTTCCCAGCCGTCGCGCCTGTCAGGAGCAGTGCAGCCATGGAGTTTGCTGCTATCGCCAATATAAACTACCCAGACCTTCTATTAGCAGCGAGGATGAATATGCACATTCTAGGGATACCCTCGGATACAACGCAACAGAAACTGGGCCAGGGAACCGTCTGAGGGGCGAGGAGATGTGGAGGATTCTTAAGAAGCGCATGTTGGAGTACAACGGTAACATTTTAAATGGCGATAACAACATGAACTGGACTGGAATAAATGAGGACAGTGAGAGGAGGCGTTTTTACAAGACCAACTGTGCTGCTGAAGAGTTTGGCCAACAGGGGACAGTGCTATATGTTTGTGAGTATCTATCCCTGATGCAGTGCCAGCGTGTGGCTCGGAGTGGAACTACAGATCAGCTGGAGGTGGTTAGTTTCTCACTGGGTCAACGCTCTGCGGATTTAAACTTTGCCCCACGCTGTGGCTGCTGGTTTAATGGCCGACTCTACCGGCCAGGCGAGGGCTTCCAAATGGCTTGCGAGGCCTGTGTGTGCACTTATAGGGGTGTGGTGGAGTGCACTTGTCAGCAACTCACCCAGCGCAAGGAGGTGAGAGACATGAGCCAGTCTGAGAGAGAAGAATACCACATGGCCATTCAAAAAGTCTACTATAAATCAGGTACAAAGCAGTGTACCAAAGTAAATGTTGTTTGTCTGTCTACTTTTTCTATGTAACGGTTCCAGATTCTGGTCTTGGAGTACCTCTGTCCTGCATATGTTTTATGTTTAGTTTATATATCTTTATGCTTATGTTTTGCACTAAGATAACTGAGAAAACAAATCAAATTATTAATAAATCCTTGAGATGAACTGGATATTTTAAAACGGCCAGCAACAGGGTTGCAGGGGTACTCTAAGGCTAGAGATATACTTGCTTTTGGTCGTGTGCTCATGTATATGACCAGCTGCATTGTGAACGTAACTGGTCACATACTTGCCCATGTGCTACACTTGTTCCTGGAGGTTTCCACTAGAGGGCAACTCAGGGTTCTGACAGCTGCTGGACAAAACTGTCGGCTCCTTTCCCACACATCATAAAGATGTGAGTAGTTTTGAATTTGGTCACACAGCTGCTTCTCAAAACTTTTAGCCATTTATGACATGCAGAGTGATGCACTGCCTGTAGTGGTTTTGTGTGTACTGCACTTCACATACGCATCAATGTCATTTCTAAAGATTTGCACAAAAAACACATAACACAGGTACAGGATAAGCAAGGCAGTCATCATGCATACACAAACACGTAGTTAACAGCAAGTAAATCTCCAACATAAGGGCGTTTTTACACTTGTTTTTTTTACTGGTTCGATTGCTGTCAAATGTAAAATCTGTTTTTGAGGACTGGAGGGGTGAAGAGTACCAATCTCTGGTCCTATTGAAATCAGTGGTCGAAAGTTCACTTCAAGCAGACTCTGGTGCTCTGGTGCTCCCTGCGCTGTGTGTGGGGTTGCGCGATTGCCTAATTTTACAGTGTGACTGGTCATCCAACTTATCATATTATTATCTCTTCAATTTGTATTTATGTATTTGTCTAATAAAACACACTTCTTACTGTAATAAAGATTAATATTAAGTTTTAAGAGTTTAAAATGTAATGTTACTATAATATGCTTCCCTTTTGTTTTGTCTCATTCTGGCTTGCACAGATAAAAATCTTCTCATATGAAAATTACCGTTTGTCTGGAGAAGCTCCTGAATGTAAAAGCAATCCACCAGTAATGTTCTAAGTGTGAAAACGCCCTAAGAGCAACAGATCTAATGATGCATTTGACAACTTTGCAAACAGTTGATTTTCAAGTTCACCAGCTGACAAAATTGAGAGTCAAAAAAGAATTGGTAATTGTTCTCGTAATGGTCGCTTATTTACACTAAAAACAAAAACAAAGACTATGTTCTCACAGCAGGTAAAAGTAGCCCGAAATCCAATCTTTTGGGCCCTTTTTAACACAAGTGGCAATGTGACTAGGTCTGAGTAGCCATATCAAATTCATACAACTTTCTGAGGAAAGAAAAACAGCTGTGAGGGAGGTTTTTAGTGGTAGGATAGTGAAATAACAGACCTTGGTTCCTCTCTTTTTTGACAATTTGCTTCCAAATTTGTAGCTGGCCTTCACTGCACACTAACTTGACCACTAAGGAATTGTCTGTTACTGCTGACTCCATTCTGATTGATTACCTCTGAATTAGCAGGTCTCATTAGGAATTGCTCGTTTGCATGTCAGTTGGATTTGAATTGTTGAGAAAATTGGATCTGAGCCACTTTTCCTGTTGTGTTAATATTGCCAAATCATAGTCAATTAGTAAGTCAAATCATGCTAAATGCCTTAGGAGAACAGTCTGATTGCACCATAACTGAATGTGTTGTGTATCTGTTGTGTGATCAGGCTTGTGGGAGAGCTTTGTCAGACTGCGAGCTGATTTTCTTCCCCAGGCCAATTACCATGTATACTTCTTGCCTTGGCACCGTTACTTCTTGTGGATGGTGGAGCGTGAACTCCGGGCTGTTTCATCGTGCAGTGTTTCCATTCCATATCTTGAGTGGTCCGTGGACGCGGGTGCCCAGGACACGTCCTATGCCTGGCAGGCTAATGTGTTTGGTGGGGACGGGATGTCTGGAAGTGATTGCTTGAGACTGCACCCCTTCCAGCAAGCAGAAAAACCCTGGGAACCATGTCTTCGGCGTCGCTTCAACACCTCTGTCTCTCTGCCTGATGCTGTGACACTCCAAATCCTGCTGTCTGAGCCAGAATTCATGTCTTTCTCCCGACAGCTTCAGTTGGCTGGCGCCTTGTTCCAGCGCTGGGTGGGGGGTCACATGGCATCTCCACTTTGTGTCTATGACCCTGTGTTCCTGTCCCACTGTGCCTTCCTGGACCACCTGTGGGCCGAGTGGCAAGAGAGGCATCCTGAAGCAGCTACTCTGTTCCCTTCAGAGTGGTACTACCTGAAGATGGAGCCATTTGGAGTATCACCAGAGGATGTAATGAAACCCCAACAGCAGCTCTGCAGTGTCTATGTACCCATAACTCTTGGCTCACCTTGTAACTCCACTGACGTACCTTGGAAGATGCAGCTAGGCAATGGCTTGCGTCAGCCTTGTGGCTTGAGCTCACTTGCAGAGAGTGCGAAAGGCCAAGGCCTGGACATAGACTCAGACTGTGAGTTCGACAAACAAGGATTCGATGTACAAGGATATGACCGCAGTGGCTTTGACCAGATGGGCTGGGACTGTAATGGGTTCAGTAGGGAGGGATTTAGCCGGGATCACTTTGACAAGGATGGTTATGACATTTATGGTTACAATCGATATGGCTTCAACCGAGCCAACATGACTGCATTTGGCATGAAAGGGGATGGAGCGCTAATTTCATCTACCACTAAGGAACTTGTTAGTCAACTTTTTCCTAATGGCTTTAACAAATACGGCTTCAATCCTTTTGGCCTGGACAGGGCAGGATTTGATGTGTTTGGTTTTAGAGTCAGTGGCTACGATAAAGACCAGTGCAACTTCTTCTTCCATGGACAGCACTATCTTCGCTTCTATTTTCATGCTCGGCTGCAAATGAGCGTGGCTGAGGTGCATTCTCTGTCCACCATCAAGCGTATTTGCCCCCCAATCAGCTCTCTGCCATCTCGTTGGGTGAATCAGCAGTGGATTGGGCAGGACTTAGAGGAAAGATGTTACATAATTGGTCAGCTGGAGCGACAGTGGGAGGAGCAAAGACCATTTGTCAAGGATTACAACTCCCATGATTCAACAGTCAGAGGAATGGGCCTCTGGCTGCCAATTACTCCTGACCTCAGGTAACAGTTGGTTTTCATTTTGGATCATTTAGAGTAGGAAAGTGATTTTTACTGTGTTTATCTGTCCATCATCTTTGTATCAATGTCTGCAGGTTTTGTTTTGAGTTGCCCTGGTTCTCTGGATGTCCTGCTGGCGTGGCTCCAGTGGAGTGCCCTGATTTGTGCCAAGATGCTCGTTGCCCAGGGCATGGGAAGGCCCAGTGCTATGTCCGCGCATGTGGCTCATGTTTCACTGAGTGGATACATGAAGATACAGGCGAGCCAGTGACATGCCAGGAGTGGTGATATACTTTCTTGTGACAAAGAGCCCACGACTAATACAGGGTCAGTGTGGCCAAGCTTAGTTAGAACAGGCCCAAAAATGTGCTTTGAGTAACATGAGTGCAGCTGAGGTCTGTTAGTTGTTCGGAGGTTGGCCAATCTATTCACAATGTTGTGATGAGGTCTTATGATTTATCTTTTAAAAAAACACAAAAAACAATGTTACTATCAGGAATGATAATGTTTAATGTTTTTTTTTCTGAAATGTACTGTGGATAGTTGTATAGTAGTTATGTGTAAGTTTTTATTGGTTAGTCCAGTAACAACAATTTCCATTCCTTTTTTGGACTACAAAAGGCTAAAGGCAGATTGTCAAAGATCAAGGCACTCTAGTCCCATGACCTTGTGTGTGTTATTGTGATTATACCACAGTTCTGGTCCTGATATTTATTGTACTGTAATAGCTGAATAATCTGATAATCAAACCGATTAAAGTGTGGAGAAAACGTGAAATCTCTCTTCCCCAGTTTTATTTATTTATTTATTTTATGAGTACAGCTCAGTTTTGGCTGTTTGTCTCATTTCATATGTGTTCTTGCAGAAAAAAGTAAGTGTGCACTTTTATTATTTTACTGGTTTGACATTAAGAGTTTTAATATAATATTATTATTGGCATTGTTCCTTTGGATTGTTTAGTAGTTTTTTGTCCCATCGGAAAAAATGGAGTGCAACTTCGGGTTAGTGCAACTTTCTTATGTGTCAGTGTTTCTAATGCACTAGTAAAAATGAACCAACCACAGCAATTACTTAACCCCATGCTAGCAACCAACTGAAAGACCATAGGAACCACCTAGGATACCATAACATCTGCATAGCAAGACCCTAGCAAGCAGAAAGCAACTCTACAGAAACCACTTAGCAACACTATTTCAGCTATAATACAAAGTAACCATCTAGCAACTACTCAGCAAGCCTATAGAAGCCCCCTGCTCTACCATAGAAAGCATCTTAGAAACCTGCAGTTTCAATAGTTTTGCTATATATTTAGCTTTAAAGATGGTAATTCCTGTCAGACTTGATTGAATATGTTGTTTGTTGTGTTGTTTAAGTGTGTCTCCACAAATTGCACTATATGATCTATTGGGGCACATCACTTAATAATTCAATTTAGGTGTTTCATTCTTCCCCATTATCACAGGTGAACTGAACAAGTCAGCTGGTGAAATTCCTTCCCACATGGATATTCCAATTAGTGTCCAACAATGTTACGAAGTGGGGTTGCCAACGCTCTGGTGACTCAATAACTACAGAACAGATAGTCTCAATACTTTTGTTCTATACATTTTATGCTTGTTTGAAGGCTTACTTTAACTTCAAACAGGAAGCAGTCTGATGTGTGTACAAGAAAATGCAGTAATTTAGTAATGTCTGCTTCATCCTCCCTGTTTAGAACATTTCCTGTTTAGAAGCGTGCCTTTCTCCCCCATTTCCTTCAGCTGCCCCCACTTCTAAAATCATGTGGCTCCTCAGTTGTCGTTTGTGATGATTATGCTTATTTTAAGCTGAGAGGACGGTTCTCAGACTGTGTGTGAGTGAGGTGGAAATGAGTGAGGTTTAGTTTAATTTAGAATCTGACCCTTCCTCCACTCAGCTTTGCCTCTTCCTCTCCGACTAATTGTTTCTGCATGTCTTTCCAGAGACAACTGTGGTGCGTGGGTGTATGTGTGTGTGTGTATGTGTGGTTGGGGGGTTGTGTGGGTGTTTAACTGACCCCTTTTTGTGGAGTAACATGCCTCTAGTTTCTGCTTGGAGGGCTTTGTTTCAGACAGGCCTTTTAATGTCTTTATACTGTACTGACCTATAAACAAGGGGTTATCAGTAACTAATTGAACTAATCATTTAAGCTCTTCCAATGAGTAACCATTTATCAACAATTTTTTCTATTTTAGCAGAAATCACTTATTCTTTCAGTTTTTTTTAAGTGTACTTTATTATGATTTACATATTGTTATTTGTAGGAAAAGGATTGATCACCTAATCTGGCCTAAAGCGTGTGGTATTTCACTGACTGTATTTATTCTCTAGTATTTAGTAATAACCCCACTAGAACAATGTGGTGTAGTTTTATTAGTCATTTATACAGTGTAGATTCTGCAGAAAACAATTTAAGGTCATTCTGAAACACAATATGAGGATGTGAAAGTCCTGTTACTTTTAAAATAATCTTTAAAAATGCCCCATGTCTTACAGCATGCCATATTGTACAGTCATAATAAAAAGTTAGTTTGACCCATATTCAAATTGCGTCTTTTGTTGAATTTCTAAGTAAAAAGACACTAGAGGTACATGTGTATTGGGGATTTTTTAGTGGACTATGTCATCCCATTAAAACCTATACAAATAGGTAAATTCGGAGTTGGGGTTCTCATGACAGCTATTATAGCAGGTCTGCAGTTATTGAACCTGCTGGAGTTTGAGTCCCACTTGATAATTTATTACTTTCCAGTAATTATGGAATGTCTAAGAGGAAAGAAATTTCATCTGAACGGAATTGCTGGATTGGTAACATCTTATTATAATACCAATCAATGAACTTATAAATAAAGAAACACCCACTCTTTCATTAATCGTTCACTAACGGTTGCAATAGAACTAAAGTAAACACCTGAATTTAGTAAGTAAGCAATGCGTCCCAATTTTGTCCATATATAAAAATATGACCTTTTTTTGGAGTACTATTTCTCTTTACCTGTTATTTTTGGGTGCAATTCCTTTTTATCATATTGTACATTAAATTCAATCAAATAAGCTATAACATTGTTTTATGTTAACCTGTGCATAAGTGTGTTAGAAGGACACACTTATTTTAAATTACAAAATCAATAATTGCAGAATTGCATGTATTTTGAGTGTAGTGCCCTTGTGGAACTTCTCCATCAGACTGTATACACTGATATACCATAACATTAAAACCATCTACCTAATATTGTGAGAGCCCCTTACATTACATTACATTACATTTGGCAGACGCTTTTGTCCAAAGCGACTTACAATAGTGAAGTACAAAAGTAATAGTAGTTAAAGGTAAAAAACATAGGGCCTAAAGGAGGTCAAAGAGAATAATGGGATAGAGGAGTAGTGCCCAACACAGCTCGGGACAGAGGAGTAGAGAAGTAGAACAATGTAGTGTAGTTTTATGAGTCACGTATACAGTGTAGATTCTGCAGAAAACAATTTAAGGTCATTCTGAAACACAATATGAGGATGTGAAAGTCCTGTTACTTTTAAAACAATCTTTAAAAATGCCCCATGTCTTACAGCATGCCATTTTGTACAGTCATAATAAAAAGTTAGTTTGACCCATATTCAAATTAGTGCCCAACACAGCTCGGATCTTTAAGGCATGAACCCCACAAGACTTCTGAAGGCATCTGGCACCAAGACTAATGTTTACATCAGATCCTTGAAGCCTGCTAGTTCACTACTTGTCTAGCTGTTCATCCCACTAACCTCACTCTGCTGTAATACAGCACACAGCACACAGATTACCATTATTTCTCAGGATTTCTTTGCTGACCCTGTATTTGTGTGTTTCTCTCTCATTCTTTTTCTCTTTGTCACTCCTGCACAGATTGCACCTATAATGGCAGGATGTTCAGCAATAATGACATATTCAGACCAACCCCTTGCACTACTTGTGTGTGTAAGGTACGAGCTCATAGCAGCTTTTATTTACACAGATTTTATTTAATTCATTTTATGAATTTATTTAATTTAGGATTTCATGGCTCTCGTTCTCTCTCTTTTTTTCTCACCTATCTCCCTTGTTCATACACTCCCCCTTTATCTTATGTTATCTTTTATTTTTTCTTTCCCTCCCTATTTTTTACTTTCTTTTGCTTTCTTTCTCTCTCTGTCTCTGTCTCTCCTATATATACTAATTTCTATCTCTTTTTTTTCTTTCTCCCTATATTTACGTATACATTCTCTTATTTCCCTTTTTATTATTTATTCTATCTCTTCCAATGTAATACTTTTTTCTTTTTCTCCATTCTCACTCTTTCCCCTCATTTATGGTCCCTCACACTTTTATACTTTTTCACTCTTTTATACTCTCTCTTTTATTTTCTATATTCTCTTTCTTTCTTTCTCTCTCTCTCTTTTGTTTTATACATTCTCACTCTTTTCACCCTTTTTACTCTTTAATATGCTGTCAGTAGCTCAGTACCTGTGTGTAGGTTGTTCAGAATGTGAGTGTGATGTTGTGTGTTGTAGAATGGACGGATGAACTGTGAGGATGAGCATTGTCCTCCACTGTCCTGTTCAAGAAAGTACCTCCCGCAGGGGGCATGCTGCCATGTTTGCCTACCAGGTACACACATATATACACACAAACATACACACATACCAAAACCAAACACAATTGTGAGTAAGGGCTGTGAGGATGTTCATTGATGTGATGTGTTCTCATGCTCTGTAGGCTGTGAGTATGAAGGTGGTGCGTATGCGGATGGAGAAGAGTTTGTATCCAGAACAAACCCCTGCCTGCGGTGCACATGCTTTGTGAGTCTTTTCTCTGACTATTTTGTGTGTGTGTGTGTGTGCCTTTGTGTATTTGTCAAATGTTTGGTTCAGTCATGCAGAGAGTATTGTGTCTCTAATGAGTTGTCCTTGAATAGAAGCTGAACTGATTGACCCCATATTGGGAGAAATATGCATCAAACACACAATGGTATCAATTCTACAGCAATGAATCTTGTTTTTTTGCTAAGATGACTGAACAACATACACAGAGAATACACTGTGTGTGCTTGTTTTAAATGTGTGCAGAATGGGAATGTGGAGTGCAGCAGTCAGAGTTGTCCCCTTCAGGACTGCACGCTGGTGGAAACTGTTGGTGGAGAATGTTGTCCCAGGTGTCGAAGTAAGTGTGTTGTGGATTTATGTCTGTGTTAGTGACCTATTTTACCATTTTTTATATTCTTCCAATAAGAAATCTGTTATTAAAATGTTATTCTGATATATAATACAAGTGACACTTAGAAATTATTTGATTGACAGCCTTGGCCGAAAGGTATCGTCTACAAGACCTGCATTATGCCCTTTCTTTTTATTACATGCAGTAGCTGAGTTGTAGTAAGACCTACATGAGTTGCGCTTGTAATGCTGACACATTGCACTTACCAATTACACTGGTTATCCAGTGAAAAAATCTCAATGAAGCTAAATGAAGGCAGTCTGAGACACACTTGATCTGGGAGAAATGGTAGACAACATGGCGAACAGTTTGACAGTCTACACTCACTGGTGTAATCTTGGGAGTGTGAGAGTGCATGCTTGTATGTTTATTAAATACACATTTGGTTTACAAAAACGTTCTGAATTGTATGTATTAATAAAACCTCTTTTTTATATCAAGGCTGTTTTCATAATGGTAAGCACCATCCTCATGGCTCTCAGTGGCAGCACCCAGAAGACCGCTGCAGTGTCTGCACATGCGCAGTGAGTTATGTATTAGTATTGCATAGGTCTCCTACCTCTTAGTGGTTTTAATGTTATGGCTGATCAGTGTAGTAGCAAAATCACATTTGGGGTAAATATGATTCTTCACCAAACTATTGCTTTAATTTTCATCCCTCTCTCTTTCTGTTTCTCTCTGTTTGTCTCTCTTATAGGAGGGACATGTTCAGTGTAACAATCAGGAGTGTAACACACCATGTGGGAACCCTACCACACCTGCCCCGCCTCCACCTCCACCTCCGCCGCAACCTCCCTGCGATTACAGTGGTGAGTGAGTGAATCTGATAGGCTTCCAGCAGATATGACCATTTTAAACAATTGTGTTATCTGACTACTATTAGTAATATACAGTATATCTTAGTTTATTAGTAGTTCATAATTAATAGAATTAATGAGTCATAAGGATTAAATTAGTATTAAGATGGAAGTAGCTGTTTGTTGCTTGTGGGCTGGGGTGCATCATCCTCTTTTGCTCCACTGTAGTAATTACAAGTCTCCCCCTCTTTGACAGCTTAACACCTGCATATTTTGGCAAGCTGAGAGATGCTCAAAGGCAGCATCAGAACTAAAAGAAGTGGGTTGCACAGCTCTGGCAAGAAGTCTTGTGCAGTTCCACCAAAGATACATTCTACCTGTTACTGACAGTGTACCAACATGATATTTTTAGGTTGAATAAAGGGTGTTTTTGTTTAAATGATGTTTAAAGATTAATGTCTGATTAATAGTTCTGTTACTATTGTCATGTATAAATGTGTGTGTTTGTAGGTTGTATTTTAAACGGAGTGAATTACCAAAACGGGGATCAAATTCCCAGTTCAGATCCGTGTGAGCTGTGTATGTGTGTGGTGAGTTTGCATCAACAGTAAGACACCAAGCACAAACAAAATACATAATTACTCTCCATATATGTGGTATAAATGTTGCAATATATTCTTACACCAGTTTCTCCTGTTTTGACACACCAGCTTTAAGAACTGACTGGCCACTTTGTCCATAATATGTAAATCAAACCCTTCACATGAGCAATAATAATCACGTTTACATTTACATCACATATACACATCCTCTCTCAATGGTTTTATTGGTATGCTTGATCAGGTTACTTTTTTAGGTTACGTTAAGATCAGTGTACATGTACATTGTAATTTGTGTATGTGTTTCCAGGCTGGAGAGGTGCATTGTGAAAGAAGACAGTCATGCCCCCCTGTGCACTGTGAGTAACTCTCTCTCTCTCTCTCACACACACGCACACACAAACACACACACACACACACACTTCCCAGATAGCATAGATCATTGAATAATTATTGAATTTTGGTTGCATTATACTGATGAAGAAACATAATTTAAACACCCATTGTTTTATACTGCCTCATAGACATTGATTAGATTTAAAGTTGGGACATTGAATCAATGTTCATATTAAAAATAAGAAGTATTATTGTTATTATTTTATGGTTCATTTGTACACTGTAAGTACACAGTCCAAGCTATGGGAATGTAATACAAACAAGATATACTTACTTAATGAAAGTTAAGTTTTATACAAACAATAAAACTTTAAACTAAAAAAGTGGAATGTTGTGCAGCTAACCTAGTTTTTTTATTTTTCGTCAGTTAGTATCCTACGTAGGTGCTTGCTATGATGCGGGGTTCCTCATGTGTTCCACAAGGATGCTAGGTGTTGGTGAAAATTAATGAGAGTGAATTGCACTGTACTGATGGTGTACATCAATTTTGGTGGCTGTCGGGCCACAGAAACTCTACTATTGAGTGTATGAAAATGGATGGGAGCGAATGGGAGGAACAAGGGATGGAAAAGCAACAAATGGATGAGGTCAGTATGGCTGTGGATCATAGCTTGGGGATCTGCACTGAAGGAGTGCACGCAGTTTGGTAGCTGTCAAAAGGAAGACTTTGGTTTTAGTTAGATTTGGGCAAAAGAATGAATGGTAGTCAATGGGGAAAATGAGGAATGGAAATAAAACAGCAAATTAACTAGTGTGGGTTAAAACAACTGTCCTGGTAAAAGTTTATCTGAAATAACAAGCAAAAGTACAGAAAATGGGCGTTTACTTTTCGCTTCCAATTCATTCTTATAGGAAAACGATGAACCACATTTGGTTCAATAAAGGAGAATGTTTGAGTGTGAAAAGCCTTTGAAAGGGTTAAGGAACCTAACGGAAGGTCTCTGATTTTAACCCATTAAAAAGGTTTGTCACATTCACTCATAGACTGACTCCAGAAATAACCATAAATGTAAAAGAAATGAGTGTATATGTGAAGATACCGTTGTATGTCCAGAGGACCATCAACCATCTTCACACTCACATTTATTACATACACATGTGTATAGAGGTGTTCTGCAATTTTATGTTTAAGAGCCTGAATCCTCAGAGATGCAGGTTACCCTGATCTGTGCTCCTGCTATGTGTGCAGGGTGTGAATATGAGGGAAGAAGGTATTCTGATGGTGAGGTGTTCCAGCCCCCTGGAGATGGACCCTGCCTCAGATGTTCCTGTGAGGTTAGACATATACTGCTCATACAGTGTAGATGTACTGAGACTAGCCTGTATTGTCATCATATGTGTTATTAATCTGAAGATAATATCCATATTCAGTCAAATTGGCATTAAATATAATTTTTGACATTGTGTGTGTCTTTGTCTTTGTGTGGTAAAGAGAGGGAATGTAAGGTGCCATGAGGAGAAATGCCCTGCTGTGTATTGCTCAAACCCTGTCAGAGACCCCCATGTCTGTTGCCCTTACTGCAGAGGTAATGCACATCAATACACTCAGTTCACCTCAGCCCCAACCCCCCCAACACTGAATCGAGCTTCCAGAGAACACAGTTAGTTCCACAGCTTCACAGATCAATACTGGAAGGATTTGTTGCCCTCTAGATTCTTCCTGACATTAGGCATGGTCCCAACAGGTTCATGTTTATCTGCAAGAACACTAGAAAACTCACCCTAGGCAAGAGGGGTTACCCATGAAATACACCTTTAGACAATCAGGACAAAAAAAAACTCTCCCATGGGTTGAATGTGAGCTAGATGGGTTTCAGGTGGGTATGGGCTCTGAGTGGGTTTGTACATGTGTTTTACCAAGACCCAGTTGGGCTTCTCAAATTGGCCCCATCATTACAGCCCACCATGGAGGCACAAGTGCCTCCTGGCCCCATCACCTAATATGATTTTCCTATGTAGGCCCAACATAGAACCCATAGATAGTACCCATATGGTCCCCAAATGGCATGGTATTTGGGAACCTATGCCTGTTCAGGTACATTTCTGGCATATTGATATCTTGGCAACAAAAAAACACTGTACACCCAACCCACATACACCCCGACTTGTTACGCACACATGGAAAAGCAGCAGTAAACAAACATAACTGGTACAGTTATGCTTTCTAACTAAGTAGCTTACTGAAAACCCTATTTATAGGTATCATTAATAGGTACAATTTTAGTGATATCAGGGGTCCCACTCCAATGACCAAAGTGAAAACAGTCATTCCACTCCCCTATGAACCACATGCTGACAGCAGTAGTTATGTTTGAAAAATGATGAACTGTTCATGTTGTGTTTGTGTTTCTGTGTGTGTGTGTGTATGTGTAGGGTGTGTGTCAGATGGTGTAGAATATGAGGAAGGTGCCAGATGGACCTCTAGAACTGATCCCTGCACGACCTGCTCCTGTTTGGCTGGAGAGGCGCGTTGTGCAACGAGTGTGTGTGCTCCTCCAGACTGCCAACATCCCAATACTGAACCTGGTGAGGGAGAGAAAGAGAGAGAGAGAGAGAGAGAGAGAGAGAGAGATTAACACTGCAAGAAATGATACCTTAACCTATTAAATCCTCTTAATTCTTGTATAAATATTTAATATTTCTCCTTTTGGGATTATTGTTGTCAGGCAGGGCAAATGAATCAGACTTGTGTGAATATAAAAAGATACTTTGTGTTTGTTAACACAAAGAAAAACAAGGCATGAGGCCACAGAAGAATCCACAGCAAACACACAGATATGGGCAAAAAAGGGAGTCCTCACAAAAGAAAATCATATTTTAAGATAAACATACTTTTTCTGTCTCATTTTTTAGTTTTCATTTTTAATTGATTTTACCTACTAGATAAAGCTTGAAAGCAAAATGATCTGCCAGAGGAATTAGACACGTTTAGTAGATTATATTGCTTGATAATAATTATTGTTTTAATGCAAACATGATAAATATTAGACATGGAGACTAAATGTACGAAGATTTCATTTGGTATAAGATTTTACAGTTTATAAGTGTACATTAAAAATATATTTCTTAAAACTTCATTATGTGTCTTTAATTCAGGAGCCTGCTGTCCTTCTTGTGATCGCTGTCTCTTCAAGCAGCGTGTTTATGAAAATAACCAAATAGTTTATGACCCTGAAAAACCTTGTCACCAGTGCACCTGTCAGGTAAATTTATATCTGATACTCTATTTCATTTTTTTACTGCAGCTGTACAAATACACTATGTGGACAAAGTATTGGGCCCTCAGTCGTTCAGTGTCAGTATACAAAATAGTCTGTACTGCTTTTGTTGGGTTTTTACTAGATTAGAAGCATTTCTGTCAGGATTTAATTCTGTTTTAATTGACAAAAATATATGTATTGACAGCATATTGATGTATGTCTGTGTGGTGAAGGGAGGTAATGTAAGGTGCCATAAGGAGAGATGCCCTGCTGTTCGTTGCTCAAACCCTGTCAGAGACCCTCACACCTGCTGCCCTGTTTGCAAAGGTAATGCACACCAATACAGCCACTACACTATTTGATTAAAAAAGGTTACACTCAACACTATAAAATTAAGAGCGTTACTGAGATCAGAATGTTTTGGATGATCTCTGCTTGATCTTGTCCCTAACTTCCCAGGGCTGGAAGGCTTTGTACCCCCTCTAGCAGAAGTGGTGTAATGTCTTACCTTTCCCCTACTACTACTACATCATAACAGAACCACATATCAGTTCTGCTAAGAGCTGCTGTCATTGATGAACCGTTTGTGCTGTGTGTGTGTGTGTGTGTGTGTGTGTAGGGTGTGTGTCAGATGGCAAAGAGTATGACGAAGGTGCCAGGTGGACCTCAAAGACCGATCCCTGCATGACCTGCTCATGTGTGAGTGGAGAGGTTATTTGTGCAATCTCAGGGTGTGCTAGTCCAAACTGTCACCATCCCAATATCGAACCTGGTGAGTGAGAGTGTTAGAGAGAGGGGTGGGGGAGATAAACATCTGTTTTATGCAATATATTTAATAAAATGCCTTATTATATTCAAGACATAACAAGCTATATAGCTTAGTTCTGAAATAATGCTTGAAGCAACCACATGTTTGCTAATGTAATATGATGTAAAGGTCTCATTCCATTTCATTCATTTTAAAATGTCTAGTTGTGGTATCTAGTATGAATGAATGCCATGTGAGCTGGTTGTGTTAAAAAACGTGCTCCGGGGATCCGTTATAACGTTGCTTTCTCCTGTGGGGGAATAGGATTTTGGCTCTTGCTTATAAATATTTATACATGCAAACATATTGCCTCTGATTGGCTAACAGCGCTGCGAGGCAGCAACAAGACAAACAACACTTTTTAAAGACATTTTTACACTAATAACAGACTTTGTAATGTCATATGTGACTTTACAACATGTGTAATGCCCTGCAAAGTGCAGTTCAGCCACTGACCTGTCTTAAGAGTCTCTGTAAAATGCAAAATTCACTGGCGATACTATGTAAACCTAGTTACTTACACACAGTCCAGAAAGTAAAAATCCACCCCAGGGTTGGCTGAGCCTCAGCAGACCCGCCCAGGCAGTTGGAACAATTTTTTTTTTATCTAGTGTAAACAGAACTGTTTTAAATATAAACCTACCTATCTCAATTGTACTTCGCTGGTGGTGTTTCATAGACAAATTCTAACCATTTGTCCCTTAGCTCTGAATTACTGGGCAAAGCATATAGCACAGATGTGTTATTTGCACAAATAACATGGGAACAAACTGCCGTGAAGTTCCTAGCACTGTTAGCTTTTATCTGTCAAGATGTGTCACTGGTTCACAGGTTGACGTAGATCGACTCATTTTCTGAGTAATTTCTTTTATTAGCAGACAATAGAGGTTGAGGAAGAGTTTCATATGCAGAATGCATATACAGCTCAGAGACACCTATTGTATTTAAAAAAAAAGTGGGTTTTAGCAGAAAGACACATTAAGACACATAAGAAGAATAATCTCATAATCATCAATACATTAAAGATTATTTCTAATTAAAATATATTTCTAATCACTTTATTATCTGTCTCTAATTCAGGAGCCTGCTGTCCAACTTGTAATCACTGTCTGTATAAGCAGAGGGTTTACGAAAACGGCCAAAGATTTCCTGATCCTGATCGGCCTTGTCAGGGATGCACCTGTCAGGTACATTTACACTCAAGACTTAATGCTACTCTATATCTCTCTGTCACTGCAGCTGTACAAATATAAATGATAAGGACAAAAGTATTAGGACAGATTCTTAGTCAGTGATTTAAAAATAGTTTATTCTGCTTTTGTTGGAGTAACTTTCCCTACTGTCCATGGAAGGCTTTCTACTAGACTTGGATTTGCACATCTGGTGAGAAACATGTGCAACTTGAACATGTAGTTTAGCTGTAGATGTAGTTTTATAAATATACCTCACATTATTTATAGAAGCTCTGTTTTAGTTTTCATGATCAACAGGTCTATTCTTATATGTGTAGGATGGTACAGTGAGATGTGGTGAGGACCGTCAGCCAGAGTGCCCATCGGTTACCTGCTCCAACCCTCAGACCCCATCTGGACAGTGCTGTGCCCAGTGTCCAGGTAAAAACACACCCAGACTAAGGAAGACTTTATATTTTAATCATGGGTTCGTTCCAATCGCAAAAGAATACAAATAAAATAAAATAAATAATGAAAAAGTAAAAAAAAAAAGTTGTGGCAAGTGTGAAGCCTGCCTGGAATTATTGGGCCCAAGGCAGAAATGCCCGTTCATACAGGTCAATTGAGCTTAGAGTAGAGTATAGGTAGATAGACATTAACAAAAAACATTCTAATGGTTAAAGCTGACTAGCTAGCTTAGCGGTGCAGTAGTAATAAATGTACCTCAGTAATTTTTATCAGAAATGTACTTTAGCCAGGCTATTCTGGTTCAAGTTCAAAGTTTCATTTGTCACATACATAATCATATACACGAGTACTAGCAGTGATATGCTTTGATGAATGCCTAATCACAGAAAACAATAAGACATAAGATAGAATACACAGCTTAGCTAAGTAAAAAAACTAAATGTAAGTAAATTTATGATAGAATGAACGATATAATATGTACAGAGATTGCAACTAGAAAATAAGAATAGAGATATGTAGCTCCACTAAATTTACACAATGTAAAAATTATCATAGGAAGTCTACTTTTGTCACAAATTTAACTAGCTAGCTGGCACCATCAGCAGTGTTACTTTAGTCATACAGTGTATCTTAGAAGTGTATTCTAATAATGAATTTACCACAGAAGTTTCTAATTTAATATGTAGCTTTATACACTTTTAGATCTTTTAGATAGAAAACAGACAGATTGTGTAGGGGTAAGAAACTGATACCACCTGTGATATGTGATGGTGAATGCTTTATTTAGATTAATTTGTGCAAGTAGAGCATAAACCTAAACCTGCCATTTGATTAAAAGAAATGAGTCATTGGTTGGTATAAATTATTATGTTTTTTAGCGTAATACGTTTTTTTGCTGTTTTTTTTTTTGTTGCCAAATATTTTAAACTGCTGAATATCCCTACATGTTACTCTTGAAAAACAAAAGTCATAAAATGATGCAGCACAAAACTGATTGTGGCAGGAGTATCTGCAGTGTCATGTATGTTGTCATAGCAATGCTACATTACTTTCTGTTAGTACAAAATGTATTGGTGCGCTGATCATGCTCGTGCTATATTATGATTAATGCCTTAAAGTTATTTAATGCCTTTACATTATTTAAGGTTTTTAACGATCTTCTATTCTGTCTGCCTTCTGTTCACAGGCTGTCTATTTGATAACCGTGTGTTTACTGATGGAGAAACGTTCCCGAATCCAACAAACCCATGTGAGCAGTGTGTGTGTACAGGGGGATCAGTGAACTGCCAACAGCAGTGTTCCAGACCCATCTGCCAAAATCCTGTCCAGGGGACATGCTGCCAGAACAACTGCAATGGTACACAACAGTTCAGAAAAGTCAACAAACAGGCTGAACTTCCAAATACTTCTCCCTTGCTGAATCCACAGTAGATAATCCGATATTTGAAGAAGATCAGACAGCACTCGTATAATATCCAATGTATTTATTTGACTCACAGATAAAACACGAACTGTTCGGCCCTTAGGCCTCGTTTTTTATACTGATCTGTCAAAGATTCTGATATTGCTAGGCATCCCTGAACACAATTGCACAAATTTACATCACTTTTTCAATTATCTCTTCTTCTAGGTTGCAGTTATGCAGGGAACAATTATCCAAACGGAGCCACCTTTCCTCATCCAAATGACAGGTGCAGGGAATGCCACTGTATGGTGAGTAATGCCATGTGTTCTCTTTAATTCCCTGATATAAAAAAAAAATCTGCTCTGCAGGAAAAGTTCAGTTCACACTTGGTTAAACGCTTCTGTTCTGATTTCTGCAGAATGGTAACGTGCAGTGTTTGATGAAGAGATGTCCTTCTTTACATTGCGCTAATCCCATCTTGAGTCCAGGACAGTGCTGCCCTCAATGTCCAGGTTAAAACACCTTGTGAAATAAATGCAATTTTTGTGGACACTTCCAATAAATCTTCTATTTATGATGCATTATAAATGCATTAATAATGCATTACACAGCATGCATAATACCTTGACCACCATAAACTTGCATATTATTAGAACTTATAGAAACATACAGAACTCATTATAAGGTACAAGTGTGTGAATTCAAAAAGACATGTTTCTAATGTTCTTATGAACAGATTTTAAAACATTAAGACATATAACAAAGTTGCATAGTATACTAGTGTACTTGTAAGTTATTATACAAGCTTTTGACGATCATTATACTATATTATATAGGCCATATAAGGCATTGTTAATGCACTTAGGATTCATAGAAAGTGTTACAGAATCTTTTTATAATAATAAATTCTCTCTTTATTATTCACACTTTCACAAAAAAAGTGTTCAGTGTTCATAAAACATCATCATACTCCTGTTATTAATTGTAATGTATTGTGTTACAGCACCTCCTGCTGATTGTGTTTATGAAGTACGTTCATACAGACACACGCAGCAATTCCACCATCCCCATGACAATTGTCAGTCATGCTCATGCACCAATGGAACAGTGAGCTGCCACCATAGACCATGCCCCTTCGCTCCCTGTAGCCACCCCATCCTGCAGGAGTGCTGTCGAACCTGCGATGGTATGAAAAAACTTGGATTTTATGTTTTATTTTTTCAGCTCTTGCTGATACTATTGAAGTGTACCTGGTTAAATCCTTGAAAAAAGCACCAGCTATCACTGATAGCAGGCTTCAGAGGGTTTAAGCTGGTCATTGATGATCAACATGGTTGAAAGCTGGTCATCTAAAAAACATGCCCCAGTGAGTTAATTCAGGTCTTAATCAACATAGCATACAGCTCTGGAAAAAAAAAATAAGAGGCCACTTAAGACATTTCTCCCAAGTTCCAAATAAAAATATTGTCATTTAGAGCATTTATTTGACGAAATGGCTGAAATAACAAAAGAGATGCAGAGATTTCAGACCTCAAATAATGTAAAGAAACCAAGCTCATATTCATAAAGTTTTAAGTTCAGATATCAGAAATATTTGGTGCAATAACCCTGCTTTTAAACACAGTTTTAATGCAATTTGGCATGTTCTCCTTACACACTGCTTTTGAATAACTTTATTCCACTCCTGGTTCAAAAATTCAAGCAGTTCAGCCTGGTTTGATGGCTTGTGATCATCCATCTTCCTCTTTATTATAAATCAATAGAAATCATAGAAAGTCATCATTTTAAGTGGTCTCTTATTTTTTTCCATTGCTGTATGATTTAATTTGGGTTAAATGGACTAACTGCCCTATCAACCAAGCTGGTTGACAGGCTGGTCACATTAGTTGATAAGTTAGGTCAAGTTGGTCATACTAGTGAATGAATGTGGTCATGCTGCATAATAGACATTCTAGATTGGCTATTCTGGGCATTCCGGTCAACCAAAGTGATGCTGGTCAACTTGCATGGTCATAGATAAGTTTACGACCGAAAGTTGCTGGCCAGCACCTTGGTCTTCAAGGTGTTACACTGCAGGTGATTCCTGTGGCACCAAATATTAAAATCTCTCACTAGGCACCTGTACTCCTCCTTTATTATCCCTGATGCAACCCACAATAGCTGTGTCATCAGAAAACCACTGAATGTGACACAACTCAACACAAATCCACGGTGTACATGGTAAAGAGCAGAGGGGCCAGCACCGTGCCCTGAGGAGCTCCAGTGCTGCTGATCACAGTGTCACACATTAAGTCCTTCAGTTATTCATGTGTTTACTGGCTAGTCACGTTTACTACCTTGGTCAAGCTAGTCAAGCTGGTTGTGTTGGTGTAGTAAAATAAAGTAGTGGTGTAGTAAAAAAAATACTGGATAGAGAACAGTCATTCAAAAGTTTGAAGTCTGCTCCACAGCTCAATGCTGGTCGAATCTGATGTTCTGTGAATCTGTGGATTTGCTTCTTCTCCTGCAGGCTGTATGTATGACAGAGTGGAGTATGCTAATGGGGCAGTGTTCGCAGACAAATCGGACCCCTGTGGGACATGTGTGTGTCGGGAAGGCACTGTAACCTGTGAGAGAAGACGGTGTCCAGCCAATGACTGCCCATTTCCTGTTCCGGGGCAGTGCTGTCAGAGCTGTGAGGGTATGTCACAGTGTGTCCTGTCGTGTGATTGTGTAGTCTGCTGGAATGTTTAACATTTGAAGACAATGAAGGTCTATCTACATGTCTGTGTGTGTGTGTGTGTGTGTGTGTGTGTGTTTGGGTGTCTGTTCTCCAGGTTGTAGGTATGCTGGTGTGGAGTATGCCAACAACCAGGAGTTTCCCGACCCTGCGGACCGCTGTAATCACTGTGTATGTACAAATGGTCATGTGACCTGCAGTCGGAAGCCCTGCTATAATTCTGGCTGTTCACACCCCGTAACTCTGCCTGGACAGTGCTGCCCAGTGTGTGACGGTAAGAGACACTTCACTCCACTGTAGACATCACACAGTCTGCTGCTTAGCAGTCTGTTGACTGCTGATTGGCAGGCAGGCAGTATAATGTTTGTGAGACTGTATGAACTGAAAGCAGATCAGTGCACTATCAATCCAGATTTAACTGTAGCAAAGTCTACTCTAAATTTACAGAGGCCATCTTGCAACACCAGCTGGCGGTTATCTCTCTCATTAAGATGTGAACTGTAACTATATAAAACATTATTAATAATAATGTAAATAAACAAATAAGTGCATAACAAAATATCATGTTAAAATATTACAAAAATGTACATAAAATTAAAGTAATGATAGTATATGTAATAAAGCATGATTTTTTAAAATAGGCATTTCACAGTATTGTCTATAAATAGCCATAGTAAAGATACAGTAGGATATACTAATAAAAGTAATAATATATAACAGTTTTGACTGTTTTATTTGTGAATTATGTTTTAATATGTATGTAATATGAATGGAAATAGTAGTAATAGTGTAAGATTATCTAATGTAAATAGTAATAATGTAATAATACACTATATACATTATAAATAATTATAAACACTATGTAAACAGAAGTACTGGGACACCTACACATTTATTGTTTCCTTCAAAATCAATGGTATTTAAAATAATTTATCCTGCTTTAATTAGAGACAGTTCTGTTCATAGACTGTGTATAGCTGGACAGAGCATCGTCTCTCAAAAGTGAAGCCACCACAGGTCGGGCGCCCCCTGCTGTTCTGTTGCAGAAAGCTGTGTAACCCCACCCATCCCCATAGGTTTCAATGGTAACAGAGACAACTTTCAATCACGTTTTTTTCCAATATACTGTAATTCTACCTCCATTTTTTAAATGCAACAGCTAGTGTAACCTCTGCTTATATTATCATTTTTTTATATCCCAACAGAATCTGTTTTTTAAATGTTATTCAGCTCTATTCAAAAAGGTGTGGTTATTGTAAAAGGGCTGGGTTACACATAGCCGGGGTGGGACCAATGACTGTATGATCTCTGCGGAGGCAGCCCTTAGGGGCGGGGTTATTCAAATGAGTAGGCTGTCTCTCCACAGGCTTTCTCCCTCCTCTGGTCTCTACTGCACAGACTCAGGTGTTTTTTACAGTCTCTGGTTCTATTCTATTGGCAATAGCATTTGCATATCTGTTTCAGCAATGGGTACAATTTAGTGCCTGAATGCATTCTTTAGTAGGGGTTTTCACAATCTACTACAGTGTAGTAGATTATATAAATAGTTAAGATAGTAGCATATAATAGCATATAATATTAATGGTAATACAATATAGTATATACATAGTAAATATAAATAATATATAATATTATTATATTGTTGCTGTCAGACAAAAAATTGTTTCTCCAAAGCAACTTTGTTAACGTTCACATCATTTTTGAGCAGGTATTTTGGTCCATGGTGAACTTAGGTTATCCTGAAAATCTAACAATATGTAGAACTGCCAGATTAAAATTATGGTAAAAAATTAAATCAATTGATATATACAATTTTGCTGGACAGCAAAAAAATATATATATAAAATATATAACAGTAGCAATACATTAATAATGTATAAAATAAGTAAAGTGATAAGCATCTCTACACTGTTAAGTGTTAATGAGGTTTTAGGTAATAATTAATACACAAGGAAAGATGCACACATGCACTGTAATGAAGATATGACTGAACAGATGCTTTGTGTAGATGCTCCACCTAACATTGAGCTTTTGTGTGTAGATTGTCTGTTCCAGGGTGTGGTTCACACTGATGGAGAGACCTTTCCAGGACCAAATTCAGCCTGTGAGGAGTGCAGATGTTCTGTGAGTAATAGACTCTTATACACCCACAGTCATAACAGGTTCTGAACAAAATGTCTGATAAGTCAAGTCAAGTCACGAGGCTTTTATTGTCATTACATCTGAGTACAGGTACACAGTGTAGTGAACGGTGCAACGGTGCAACATGGAACAACAAGCAATAGACAACATGAAGTGCAAGAGTGACAACAGTGCAACATAAAACTAACACTAAATAACAATAAATACAACAAATACAAAAGACGAGACAATTTAAAAGACAGGACAGTGCAGTATACGGTATATTAATGTGCATAGTGAGGATAAGGTGCAGGATAAGGTGATAATAATATAATATAATAATATAACCACTGAAATGTAGATCTTGTAGAAATTAGTTGGTGTTAATAGAGTAGTAATGTATATGTGTGTTTGTGTTTGTGTCAGAGAGGTGAGGTGAGATGTCAGACCAAGTCCTGTCCAAGAGTACAGTGTTCCTACCCCATAGTGGACCTGTGTGGATGTGAAGTGTGTGATGGCTGTAGTTTTCATGGCCGAGTTTATGACAATGGAGCACGGTTTCCTGATCCTCAGGACCACTGCAAGCACTGCGTCTGCATGGTACACACACCTTCATCCTCCTCATCATAAATTTCTATAAATACCGCACTTCTCCACAACTTTTCTGTCTAATTCTTGTTTTGTTTTAAGTGTCAAAAATGAAAAGAGAATTGAGTGATTGACTTTTTCTAGCATGTGCCCCAATATTACAAGTAAAACATTGCTTTTGTACATAGATTGTCCTTGGGTCATTTTTGAACTTTTCTCAGTAAATGTCCTAGTTTTAATTTATCTCATACATTTTAGTGCCTTATGTTTGGGAAGTGCAACATTTACCTTTGTCTCCTGGCACCTACTTTTTGCATACTGGGCATGCCTTCCCCCTATGCTCATCATCACTGTACAGTCTTTCCTTCCAGAATACCTTCCCCTATCTGTTTACTTGTCATTTATATTAAATTGTACTTGCAGGACTTCTGCAGAATGCAGAGCATTCCAGAAGCTACTACAGCCTCACTGTTTCAATCCTTTCTTTTCTGTGTGTGTAGAATGGCGGTGTGTCGTGTGCATCGGTGGATTGTCCTGGGGCGCCCTGCAGAAGGCCAGTACGTCGTCCAGGGGAGTGCTGTCCGGTGTGTACAGGAACATGTGAGCATTCAGGACAGGTGTATGAGAGTGGCTCCACTTTCACCCCAGCCAATGACCCCTGCTCCTCCTGCACATGCCTGGTGAGTGTGTTCACTCATGGACTGTTTGTGTTAGAGTTTAGAAACTCTTCTTTTTGTGCCATAAAAATAAAATGCAATGTGAAAGCTATAAATGGCAGTGTAGAACATTTGTAGAACATTTTTTTGACAAAGACTAGTTGGCAAATAATGCATTATGTGTACTTTTATAGAGTTTGCAATAAGGTTTTGTTCTGTGCATAAAACAGTAGATTAAAAACTGAAAAAAATTGTGCTGAAAAAAGTGCTTTATTTAATATTTTTTCATATATATATATCCCCCAAAAAATTGAAAGAATAATAATAATAATAATAATAATAATAATAATAATAATAATAATAATAATAATAATAATAATAATAATAATAATAATAATAACATTAGGGATAATCACAATATGAAACTAGGAAATAAAATTATTAAAATTGCTAATAAGTATGAGGTTACAGTGTTATTATATTCAGATCATTTTATTTTTATGTATTTCTGTGGTGCCATATATTGTCAGTTTTCTCCAGTTATTTGCAGATATTTTTCCCTTCATTCCTAGTGTGACATTCTCGTCCTGTTCTGTGTACCTCTCGTCTTTCTCTGTGTCTTTACCTACCCTCATGTTTGTTTATTTTCCCCTCTGCACGGGCCCTGTGTGTATCTCGTGTCTCCGCTCCTGTCTTCACCTGTTTGTTTGTAGCTCCACCCCCTTGTTACCTGGTCCCAATTGTTTCTTGTTTTCTGTCCCCATCTGTGTGCTTAAATAGTCCTCTTTGTTCCTGTTTCTCCAGTCTGTGGTTGTATGTTGTTACTTCTGTCAGGTATTGGGTTTCAGTGTTATCTGTTATCAGTGCTTTTGTTTCAGTTTTTGGTTCTTCGTTTGTTTGTTCCTGTTTTCAATAAATACTCACAAATGCGTTTGCTTCTCGTCTCCTTCCTGCTTCCTACCTGACACCTAGTGTATTCATATTTAGAAAACTAAAGGAAAGATTTGCTGCATCACATTTGTGGAATTAAAGACCAAATGTTTCCCATTTCTCACTCGTTGAAGAAGCACAATGAAAAGCTAAAGTCAAGTATTTATACAACATACAAAAACCTGCATCCCAAAACCTAGGCTGCAGCTGATAATATATTTATGTAAAGGAATGAAAAACAACCAATTTTGTAAGCATCACAGTGTCAAAACCATATGACATTCATGTGTGGCATCACCAAGAAGCCTTGTAACCTTCCCTACCTTGATTCCAATCTAGGCTTTGCAACGCAGATATCGTCTGAGTGAGGTGCATGTGAACTGATATTGCAGAACAATGACCTCTGTGGTCACAGCTTCTTACCTAATAAATTTTTTGTGCGTGTGTGTGTGTGTGTGTGTTTTTGCAGAATGGAAGGGTCAGTTGTAAGGCCTGGCTCTGTTCTGAGCACTGCACCCACCCGATCCAATCTACAGACTGCTGTCCAGTGTGTGACGCCTGCTTATATGAGGGACTTCGCTACACAGACAGGCAGACGTTCGTATCACAGTCTGACCCGTGTCAGCAGTGTCTGTGTTTGCGTGGCAGTGTGACGTGCACTCGTACTGTTTGCCCTGAGGTCTCCTGTCCTTCTCCAGTTACCTATCGAGGACAGTGCTGTCCCCAGTGCCGAGGTTAGCACTATATGTGTGTGTGTCTGTGTGTGTGTGATATAATAAGTGCATGTTTGTATTTGTTATAAATTCCACACTGATAAACATTATCAATCATTAATATGAACTCTTATAATTTCACCCCCCAGGTTGTGTGCACCATGGCAGAGAGTACAGAGAGGGGCAGATGTGGAATCCCCCTGGTGAACCATGCAGTCAGTGTACCTGCACGGTGAGACACGCAAACACACTGTGTGTCTACACCTATCAGCCATAACATTAAAACCATCAGGAATGAGAATAACATTGATTACCTGGTTCCAGTGGCAAACTGTCAAAAACTGGGATCTACATATTTGATTGCAAGTGAACAGTCAGTTTTCTCTTTATGTTTATTTTATTTTTTATTATTAATTTTATCCCATTTTCTCATTAATATGTAGACCCAATCACCACTCATATGATTCGTATCACTAGGATTGCTTTTCCTTCAACACATTTTTAAACTGAATCTGATGCAGCATCACTGGGCAGCCAGTGCAGAGAAAAGCAGTAGGTACCCAGCTCTGATACATTAACTAACAGATGCCTTAGCAGACCAACATTACACTACAAGTGATACAAAACCCACCTAGAAAAAGCAAGGACATTTGTGAGCTCTCGAACTCCAGCTGCTAATGGGACGTTACAGGGTACAGGATTTAAACTGCCAATCCTAAGATAGTAACATAGTAACAGTGCTTAGTCTGCAGCACCTCTCTGAGCCCCCATGGGAACAGTCAGTTGATATGTTGGAAGCAGGAAAACTGGGCAAAACAGGATTATGAGTGCCCAAGGTTTATAGATGCTGATAGAGGCCCCACCTCACAACTGGACTTAACCCCTTAAAATGCCTTGTCCTGCATACAGGCTACAAATGTAGGTGATACAAAACCCTTTTGGCATTAAAATAATTTATTTACATTCTGAAAATGTGGAGCTTTTACACTTGTAGGAGAAGCTGCCTTTTCACTCTCTGCTCCAGGTAATAATTACAGATCAGTAACAGGAATCAACCCAAATTCTGCATGTTTGAAAATAGACGTAAAAACTAGACAAACATAGCGAAACTAAAGGCTAAGTTCTGGAAAGAGCCAATTTTATGATTTTATTCATTATATTTTGACATTAGCATCTTTACTACATTTTTTTTATATACAATTACAGTTTTTTTAAATTTTGTATACAATTACAATTATGCTTTCCAGTAATGTTTCTTATCAAACGTGAAAGCTTTTTATGTAATGCTTGAATAAATATCCTCAAGATTTACTGGTATAATGTCAGGCAGACAGTTGACAAAAATCCTGGCCTGTGTGTGTGTGTGTGTGTGTGTGTGTGTGTGTGTGTGTGTTTCAGGCTGGTAAGGTTCAGTGTGCCGCTTCGCTGTGTTTACCGCTGAATTGCATGCACCAAATCACTGATCCACAGTCCTGCTGCCCACGCTGCCGAGGTACCACCACCATTCCTCCATTACAACCCATCATCCTATTCAATACAAATGCAGATCAACAAATTTAGCCCTAGCCAGAGCTACACTATACTGTCCAAATGTTTGTGGATACCCCTTAAAATTCAGAGACGTCTTTGTACAGAAGTATTGAAAATAGAATAGATCACACTGGAGCAGAAAATCATGAACCTATTGGAACCATGCATGTCAGGTGTGAGCTAGAGAGATATACAGCTCTCCAAGGATTGAGCTGCTAGTGGTTGTTAAAAATGTCCTTGTTGCAATCAGATCCTAATGACAATGCTCTAAAATCTAGTAGAAAGCCTTTTCTAGAAAGCCTTTTCTCTCTTTTTAATGCCATTGATACCAGAAGAAATAAGTGTCCCAATACTTTTGCCCATATAGTGTCTTTTTTTCTTTCCTCAGGCTGTGTGTATGATGGTGTTGAGCATGCTGAGGGCAGTACATGGTTTGCCTCCAGCAGTCCCTGCATGTCCTGCATGTGTGTGGACGGAGTGACCACTTGTTCGGAGATTCAGTGTCTCTCCCCCTGCATCAACAAGATCAGTGTGCCAGGGGAGTGCTGTCCACTGTGCGCAGGTTAAAGCTTTTTCTTGACCTCCTTTTTATGTCTTGTACAGCCGTTGTGGGTTTTTAAAGCAGCATTATGTGAGAATAGGTAACTTGTCACTCCTGTGATACCCTGTAATTCTTACTTTGAGACACATTTAAAGGACATGCTTTACACATGCGTTTCTGGACAAGCTGAGAGATATTGTAGAGCCATCTGAAGTGAAAAAATCAGTCTCATTGGTTCATACTGTGGCGAGGAGTGTGCCAAGCTTTAAAGCAGCTATATTTATATTACTATACGTGTATGTCTTTTGCAGACTGTACCTATGAGGGTCATGTGTATGGACCAGGAGAAAACTTTCATCCATCTAATGACCCCTGTCAAATCTGCACCTGTGAGGTAAAGCTGATGTGCATGCGTTTGCTTTTTATACGATGCTTTAATGCTAGTAATATTTATGATTGTGTTTTACAGCAAATGTTGATGTTGATAATTCAAACATTATAAATAAATATTTATGCCTGATTTTATTTATGTATGTTTGTGTGTGTGTGTTTTGCAGGTGATGCCTGATGGACAACAGCATTTACGTTGCTACAGAAAGCAGTGCCCCAGCCTGGTGGACTGCCCAAAGCACAACATCCAGTTCAGTGGGCCGGACTCCTGCTGTCCAGTCTGTGCTCGTCAGTATCAGTTTGATCAGTGGTTTAGGGTATATACACTCTTAAAAGTGATTCTGTGTTTTAGTCAGTGGAAACTAATATTATTAAGTGGAGTGAACTTATCGGCCAGTATAACTCAATAAAATGAGTTCAGAGAACTTCAACCTGAAAACTTAAAAATGTTGGTTGAACCAATGAAAAAATGTGATTTGAACCAACTTTTAGTCACTACCTGTGTCAATGCTCTTTCTAGAGTGTTGGTTCATGCAGCTTTCCTATAGGCTCCTAGCACCATATATTTGCATATTGGGTGTGGCCTCTTCCTTACTTACCATCTTTGTGTTGTCTGTTGCCCAAAGCTACCTTATCCTAGGCGTGCAATATTATAATATAATTTGATTGCCAGGGCTCAGTGTTTGTGGGCTGTAAGAGCACATTAACTTTATTCTGTGTTTCTGGTGATCACAGTATGCTGGCTTTGAGCTACAGAGTTCACTCTTTGCTGAGTTTACTCCAGTATTATACTGTCAGTATTTGCAGTTAAATAATAATATACCAGATATGTTGAGAATACCACATTGAGTTAACTCAGCCTTTTAAGGCAGCAGGAGAACTTATATTGCTGAGTTTAAACAACTTGAAATGTTTTCCATTGTACTTTAAAATTATGAAGCACGTAATTAAGTTGGATAAACTGGATAATTTAAGTTGATTTGCCTTAAATTTAAGTTGAGATAATGAAAACTGTCAACTTGAAAGTAATCAAATAATTATGTTGAGCTAACTTAAAGGAATTGTGTTGATCTAACTTGTTTACTTAATTTGTAAAAACTTAATTTATTTATGTGTTACCAATTGAAGTAATTTTTTTAAGTTGGTCCAACAATTCTCTTTTTTCAGTGTAGGGAGGAGGTTTGGGTATATAGAAGCACAAAAAAGAGACTACTGTGTAGTCAGTATGCATATTTTCAGTACTGTGCTTAAATTTCCATTTTTGCATGTGCATTTTAAGCTTTGTGACAAATGTGAATTGTCAATCCTATGATGATTTTATCCAAGATGCAAATGCTCCAGAATTGGTTTAATGGAATCATTAAACCATTATCATTCTACATTAGCCTCCATTGAAATTTAGCAAGGTCATCTTTCTCCTTTAAAGTGGATAGTTTTCTATATAATTTATTTTGAAAACTTCTGATGCAAAATTTTGTCGTTAAGAATGCAGGAAGAATATTTTTCTAATGATTATCCTATGAAGCTCACATTTGTGCAGGTGTTGCTGCATACCAGAATAGTGTACCTCCACTCCAGAGTGTGTCACATTTTTCTTTAAGTCTTATGCAGGAAAACAGGGGTGTGAAAATATTTTATAGTAAATAAATGATTTACTTTGTAGATTTTAGATTTAGATTTATAGAATATAGATTTCTTGACATTAGCACAAACACATTTGTGCAGATGTGAATTTATCTAGACCCATTGTAAATGTAATTTCAATCAGTTAACTAACCATGAAACTATTGTTATTATATATATATAAATAATTGTATCACCTGGGACACAGGTCTTACCTCTGTGATTGGATGAATGTATGTTCCAGAGCCTCTCAGTAACTGCACAGCAACACTAATCGGAAATGAAGTACTGGCCACAGATGATCCCTGCTTCACCTGCCAGTGCAAAGTAACTCATGCATACACACACTGACATACCTATGACCTATATTTAAGAATCATTGAATTGACTACATCTCTCTGTGTGTGCGTGTGTTTGTGTGTATGTGTCTATAGGATCTTACATGGACCTGTATCCATCAGTCCTGCTCTCCTCTCAGCTGCCCCCCAGATGAACATTATACACCCCCAGACTCGTGCTGCCCTGTCTGTGATGGTATAGTGTGTGTGTGTGTTTTTGGCTTGTGGCTGTTGCTCTGTGTGTATAGTGAATGTGTAAGCATGTGTGTCTTTCAGTGTGTGTGGTGGAGGGAGAGCGGGGTCGGGTGTCTAATGGTGAAAGCTGGACAGACAGTGAAGACGAGTGCATCACCTGCTCCTGCAATGTGAGTGAAGCATTATGCGCACACTTACACACACACACTCACACAAACACACATACACAATTGCAAGTTTATTGAACCTCAAATTCCAACAAGAGAAAAAAGGATATCCAAGAATCAGTCTAGGGTCAGCACAGAATTAAAATTAGCTAATATCACGAGCAGGCAAAAATCAGTAGCAAAGATTACCCAAAACACAAGTACAGCTCAGAAACTGGATATAAACACACAAGATTCTGCAGTGATAGAGTTTGTGAGCAGAGCTTTTTAAACTTGCTGATAGTCCAGAAGTGAGAGCAAGTGAGCCAGGTAGGCTGAGCCAGTCCCTAGAACTTTGGAGAGACTGTTTACCCTGGAGAGGCTGACATGCTGTTTTTATTTGTTCATTATAGGGTGTTGCGTGCAGATATGTTTATTTTATATATGTATTTATATGTATAAAAACCTACACAGTACTGTATAGGGAGATAGAAAAGATTTGGAATAGTATGGTAGAATATTATTGTATAATAATGTAATACTATTACTTAATTATTATTGTGTACATTTTTATTTTTAAATAATAAATCTGTAATCAGAACATTAAAGCAGTCTCAGTAATATCTGTGTGCTGTATTTCTGTGTTAATGTTTTTGTTTCAGATGGGTCACATAGACTGCAATATAGAAGTGTGTGCTCCACTCATTTGCCAAGAGGGACTGGTTAAAGTAAAAAGCCCTGGGAAGTGCTGCTATGAGTGCCAAGGTACTACTCCTGTGCTTGTGTGTGTGTGTTTTGCTTTATTTATCAGACTTGTTTTATTTATTTTGTATTATATCTATGCATATTTGAGTTGGTGTATTTGAATTGTGTGTGTGTGTTGCAGACCCCAGTGTACAGTGTGTGTATGAAGGTCAGAAGTATGACTCTAATGAGCACTGGGAGGTGGACCAGTGCACGTCCTGCACTTGTGTGTCTGGAGACGTGCACTGCCAGACAGAGAGATGTCCTGCTTTGTCCTGCGCCGCTGTGAGTCACACAGATACACGCCTTTGCTGTGTGTGAAAGTAGATTTGTGTGTTTCTGTAAGTGTTTGAGTGTGTTCTTGTAAATGCAGGATGAAACACCGTCTCTAATTCCGGGAATGTGCTGTCCTCACTGTATCCCCCGTCCTGCCACCTGCATCGTGTTCGGAGACCCCCACTACCGCACGTTTGATGGAAAAATGGTGAACTTCCAGGGGGCGTGTTCTTACGTTCTGGCTCAGGACTGTGAGGGCGGAGACTTCAGGTGTGTGTTCATGTGTTTAGGTCATGCATTCAGATTAACTGCAGGAATGCATATAATGCGCCAATTGCTTTAGGGTAGTTCTGTTAAATCAGCGTGAACTGCAGAGTTGTAAGGGCGGCAATGTATATTTATTAATAATGTCATACAAACTATGAAGGAAAACATATGGCATTATTTAGTAAACAAAAAAGTGTTAAACAAACCAGAATATGCTTTATATTTTAGATTATTCAAATCATCTAGGAAAGGAAGAGCAATAGTTATCTCTGTCGCACTTTAGTTCTTCATAGTTTCCAGTTTTAGAAACCGCAAGTTAAAAGCTCCCCAGATAAGAGAACCTAAATGCTTCATAGAGTATTTTGGTTTTTTTTAACACTTTTAAGTTAATACATGATTCCTTATGTGTTCCTTCACAGTCTGGATGACTTCAGTATCATTTAAAATGTAGGAAAAAAAGAAAAACATTAAATTAGTAGGTGATGGCACTATCAGGTTGAGTGCAACACCTTCTTTAATAACTGATGCTATTCTGATTTCTTGATTCTAATTTGACGTGAGCGTGTTCTAAATGTTTTCCTCAAATTAAAATTGAAATTTGCATTTCTATTAATTACAGTTTGCTTTGTGTTTAGCCATTTCTCAATATTGTTCATTGTCCAAATATTTATATATGTTAAGGTTTCGATTGTGGTAACTGTGTGCTGTTGGTTATTTGACTTTACTAAATGCAATTACTGTACTAATGATATTATTAAGAATATTTGATCTGAATTGTGTGTTCAGTATTCATGTAATGAATGATGACCGTGGACGTAAAGGCGTGTCTTGGACTAAAGAGGTCACTGTGTTTATTGGTGATGTGGTGGTGCAGCTGCTGCAGGACTGGATTGTGAAGGTATTTTCATCTTGTGTAATTACATGTAACATTACTAACTTTACTGTAGTGTTTAATATGTCTAATGTGTGTGGCTAATTTGTTAAATAATTATGCCATAATGATACTCAAAACTGGCTCAGGTTCAGAGTTTTTGATAAAACATTTTGACAAAAAAGTAAATTCACAGAATTGCAGTAACTAGTACAGATAACACAATGATTTACTTTCGATGGCATAGACTGGTATAGTGTTAGGTCTTATCCTTCACTGCCAAACCAATGAGTTACATTTAAGGTATATGTCCAAATGTTTGTGGACACGGTTTCAAATAAATACAATCAGCCACTTTAAGCTGGAGCCATTGCTAAAGCAGATGTACAGATGCACTGACATACTGTATATCGTCTAGTCCCTGTAACCATATGCTAATAATAGAATAGGACTTTCTGAAGCAGATAAATATCCACCTACTTGCACCTTAAATAATGCCAGGTGTGGGCTAGAAGGATTACATCAGTGAAGATGTGTTCTCTGGAATGATGGTGTTCTTCTTTTATACATCATAAATGCATATTATTTTTCAGATTATTGTTTATTCATGTACTTTTTCTCCACAGGTTGATTATGAAGTCGTCTCTCTACCGTTTCTGAAAGAGCCATATGTGTATCTAGAGCGAAAAACCAACACCATTCTTCTCAACACCAACATTGGTGTGAAGGTACGCACTCATTGTGTGTGCTCAAAGCTAAACTGCATTTAATATTTCAGGTCTCAGAGTGATCTCTTCACTGTAATCAGTCACTAATCACTGGTGTATGAATTCTGAATAGCTGGTGCTTGTTGTGCCTCCAGGTGTTGTGGAACGGACGCTCTCACCTAGAAGTGAGTGTTCCAGGAACCTATAAGAAACACGTGTGTGGAATCTGTGGAAACTTTAACAACTATCCTCAGGATGACATGAGGCTACGGAACGGACAGATCAGTAACTCAGAGGCAGAATTTGGGAATGACTGGAAGGTATGGAGATGACACACACCTTATACTGTGTGACGACAAGGAGGGAGCCATGTTTGTATTTGTAGTTTGTGTTGGAATTTCAGGTGCAGCAGCAGATCATTCAGTTAAGAAGAGAAGAAGTTTTCAACACAGAAAGGTGGCAGTGCTGAGTTCCATTTAACTTCCATCCACCACCTTGCACTGCGTAGCTGCGTCTGTGATTAAAGGAGCTACATTTTAAAAACCCACCCAGATATCTACATGTCTGCTATTAGCTACCAGTTAGTGGAGGGGAAACCAACACCAGAACATCCTGACCAAGAGAAACAGATCGGTTCTAAAGCTACGATAAAGCAGCGTGTCAGCCTTACTTGGCAGCTTTTTTTATTATTAACATTAGCTTTAATTTAATAGTTGTAATTTGTCTTGTGTTATCTGTTTTTGTGCCTGACATAGTTGAGGGGCTCATATTATGGAAAAATAAAGAAATATAACATTAGACCACTGGCAGCTAAAGTGAATAACATTTGATTATAGGGTTCTGATGGCACCTGTCAATATTTGAGATTATTATATTAGGCACCAAATGAACAGTCAGTTCTAGACAGCATGGTCTCCAAAACACCAGGCAAGGAAAGACCACTGGTAAACTGTAAACAGGATCATGGGCACACAAGATTAATTGATGTAATGCATGATGTAGTCATTGGACAATGATTTCAAATCTACTAACTTTGAACTTGGCTGAAAATAATGTAAAATAATCAAATTCCATCATCCTGTTGCAGGTGGGCAGTGGGAGCCATTCCAGTGGTCAGTGTTCAGATGGCAGAAACATTGACCCGTGTAAAGAGGCTGGGTATTCTGCTCGCAAGACAGCTAACAGCCGCTGTGCAGTGCTGAAATCTGCTGTGTTCGAGCGCTGCCACAAGGTGGTACCCCCCGAGATGTTCTTCGCCTCCTGTGTGTATGACCTGTGTGCTTGCTCTGCAAACTCAGACGAGTGTCTGTGTGAGGCTCTGGAGGCGTACGCTTCGGAGTGCCGCGAGGCTGGAGTCATCCTGCAGTGGAGATCACCTTCACTCTGCGGTGAGTTTTCACTTACACACTCAAACACACATACTGTAGTTCGATTCTGTTTCCAGATGCAATTGGTTATGCTAAATTGTCCCTCAGCATTAGTGTATTGTTTTTAATTATTATAGTTTCCAAATAATCCAAATTAATTTCCAAATTATATGCAGTTTCCAAGTGAATCACCTCTAACCCTTAACAGGAAGAAGCTGTTAAGAAAATGAACTAATTAAAACCTTTTCTGCATCATTTTCATGAAATTTTGCATCCGATGTTTTTAAACTAAAGTTTGCTTAATATAATAAAAAATAAAAACCTCTCCAAATGTTAAACATGAGGTTGGGTGGATCATGCTCTGGGCTTATGTTACAGCCACTTGCATGGGGAATAGTTCATTGGTAGACAAAAGTAAAATAAAAAAAAAGTTCAAAAGAAGTAAAAAAAAAAGAACCAGACAATTCTGGAAACAAACATCTACAAAAAGCTGAAAATAAAAAAGGTGATTCTGCAGCAGGATAGTGACCCTAAACAGAACTCAAAATCCATAACTAGAAACCTTTTTCAGAAAGAGAACTGAGCTGACTCACAGCTGCTATAGCAAGTATCTACAAACTCTGATACTTACCAAATGAAGTCATATTAAGTACTTTTACTACCATCAAATTTGATATTTTTTTCTTTTTGTTTTGAAACGGTAAAAAAATAATCTTTAACTTTCTGCATTTTGGAAATTGGGTCATCTTTTAATTGCCATACTCTTCGCAGTTACAAATACTTTGACCAGGGGTGCATAAACTTTTGTTTGCACCATACCAACTAGTGACCTAAATATATAAATATTTTAGTTTCATAATTGCAAACTGATAAATTAAACATCATTTATATTAAATCAGTTTAAATATTAGCCGTCCTAAACTACTGACTACTGAGTTTTGAAATATTCTTGGTTTTCTTCTTCTCTTCGCTCCTGTGTTTATGGTGTAGCGGTGGGCTGTCCTCTGGACCGTGGATATGTGTTTGATGAATGTGGACCACCATGTCCTAAAACCTGCTTTAACAAGGATGTGCCGCTGGGTGTGATTGAAGCCCACTGCTTTAAGCCGTGTGTCCCAGGCTGCCAGTGCCCAGCTGGGCTGGTGGAGCACGACGCTCACTGCATTGCCCCGGAGAAATGTCCCAAAATCATCTATGGCAACTCCTGAGATTCTCACATCCAGCCAGAAAAGAATTTTACCTGAAACACACATCAAAAATGAGCCCTTTCTATGGATATATTTATATCAACTAATTCTTGATATAAAAAATATTTTGTTTCAGTATTTGGCCATTAAAAAAATAATAATGTTCTGTATTTAGACTTTTATGTTTTCGTTAATGGGGAAAAGGGAGAAATTGTTAATATATTGTAATTCATTGGAATTACATATAACCCTGCTCTGGGTCTGAAGCACACAAGACCTGGAACTGAACCTAATACTCACTAGAACATCAGACTGGTCCCCACAGACTGGAGCCTCTCCACCTGCACTACAGGTTTCTAGTGAGAATAGTGTGATTAACTCTAATAATGGTGCTACTTCTAATTCAGGATTGCTATTAACAAACATGACTGTTCACTGTGGTTAACCCGGTTTAACTGTGATTGATAAGCTGGTGTTTTTTTTAGCAAAGTGTTCTCTTTCTCTAAAATGAGACTAGAAGCGGGTATAATTAAGATTGTGGTTGTTGATGGATGCTGAAAATATTAAAACACTATTTTGTGCTTTTTGTTCCTGAAGAATTAAGAGCTTTATTTTTTACATTTATCACCAAACAAATACAGGCAGTAATTTTTAATTGTATGGGTTTTATAAGAGAAAGTGTCTCTAAATGGGCATTTTTGCTATTGCACTGGTAATATACTCAATGTATGTATATCACTGTACTCCACTCTGTTTTTACTGTATTAAATAAAGTAATTTTTATAACGCTCTTTGAGTCACTCTTTTATTTATGAAACACTCTGAAACAAAGTTATTGTACTTGATTAGTGCCATCATTTGAAGGGCACAAACATATATTTGCACAAATAGCAAAGCCTAAAATGATCAGTCATATAGGTTGCACAAACAAATATCTTAGAAAACAAAGTGAAAAATTACAGGCAGGAGACATTAAAGCATTTCCTAAAATAAAGTGTAAAAACTCATTAAAACAAACTTACAGATCCTCCCTTAATATTTTAACCTGGCCTCCTATTGGTTTTCAGGAACAGCACCAAAAAAACCAAGTGTTTGCATGTAGCCATATATTAATTATATATATGGCTACATGCAAACACTTGGTTTTTTTGGTGCTGTTCCTGAAAACCCTAAAATGACCATAAAATGACCATTTTGTATATAAATTATGTACACAATAATACAAAAATCTTACAATTCTGACTTAGTATCTTATAATAATAATAATAACTTAGTTTCTCATAATAATGACTTACTGAAGGAGTGGCAGAAACAGACTTTCATATAAAACAGTCTAAATCTTAATATTAGGTATAAAAAAATGTGGGGATGACATCAGAAAAATGCAGTACTGAGTTAATTTGTATTCTGGGATCAGTGAAAGTTCTCCAGTACCACCTGCAACCCGACCCTCACAGTTGCCTCAGTAACAGACGCTACTTTGTTGGCATCATTCATCATTCATCAAGATGAGTCCTCTGGTTGAACAGGTGAGACGCTTCCTACTTTTGTGTTTTCAGCAGATGTTTTGTGAGAAGAAGTCGTATTACAGTTTTAAATATAGGTGGTGATCTTTTAAATGGTTTACAGATGGAGGACTGTGTGCATCTGGTGTGTGAGTCTCTCGGGGTTCGTGAGGATGATGAGGTTAATGTAGAGAAGGTGTGTGAGCTCTACCAGAAGGTGTTCTTTACCCCAGCCAACCTGGATGATACACAGAGAGCAATCACACAGGTCAGAATGTGGAACTGGATTCATTTATGGAGTTATGAAAGAGTGGAATAAAAAGAGGTCTGACCCTTCAGTGATTGTGTGATGTATTATATTGTATCTGTAATTTCTACAAGCTAAATTCAGTTTCATTAGTTCTTTAAGATTTGTGCAGTACTGTGTAAAATCCCTATTCCAAAAAAATTGGGGCACTTTTATTAAACATTAATTTAAAAAATAGAAAGCAATAATTTGCAACTTATATTTTATTCATAATACAACATAAAACACATATCAGACATTAAAACTGAGACATTTAGTTATTTTGTGAAAAATATAAACTTCATATAAACAGCTGGTGTAATGATCTGGGGAGCCATCACGTAGAACAGTCAGTCACCCCTAGTAGTGAGATGAAGGACAATAACAGCTCAGTGAAATGTGCAGGACATCTTGTGGCTACATATGTTGCCACTCATGACAAGTTTTCTAACTGGCATATTTCAGCAAGATAATGCTCATCCACACACAGCAAGTCCAGATTGTGTCTGCCAGATTGCAGCCCTTCTTTCTTTCTTGATTATTTATCATTAATCAAGCATTTATGGAACTCCAGCTTAGACAACCTATATTTGCTAGACTCTACTTTCAGTTGTATAAAGATATTACCCTAATAAACGTATCCTTTCACTGTAATACCATAATCACTTACATAAACCATGTTTATAATGATGATTCCATTTTAAGATGAGAGAAAGAGAGCGAGAGAGACTGACATGTTGTGTGATTTGTGTAAAGGTCAGTGCACAGAATGCAGGACGGCCCTGTTCTGGCAGACTGGTTTTACATGTTCTGATGGTGATGGAGAGGGAGCGAGACAGCAGGGAACAGGTATATATCTTTTTTTCTTAAAATGATTTATTTAACGATTCACTTAATAAAGTATAATTAACACTTTAGTTAAATAATCTTGTCTGCCTAATAAACAGATCTTGAACCAATCTATATTCATGGCCATATCTAAATAGTCTTTCTGTGTATATTTGAGAATCTGAATATTTATTTATTTATTTATTTATTTATTTATTTATTTTTTCCTGCAGCTGTACTGGGAGCTGCAGATGTTAAAGTCTGGCAGAATCAGCACTTCAGCTGAATTAAAGTCACAACCTCTTCTCCAGAACTTAAACAGCAAGCGTGAGAAACCAGGTCAGGTAGGAACCTTCATTAAGATAGTCCTTCATTAACGAAGACGTTAATAAATATGGTTTGCATTCACTGCTTAATCTATGATTGAATTCAGATATGAATAAGCTCTCTAACCCATTTAAGTGGCATTTGTCTATAAAGTTTACATGTAGCTACACTGAGCATTTTATTAAGAACACCTGTACCTAATTAGCCAATCATGGAAATATGAGACAGGAGCTTTAGGTACTTGATTCTTTCTAAAACTGCAGATCTCCTGGGTTTTTCAAACATCCCTAGTCTCTACCGTTCTCTCAGAATGGTGTAATAAGGAAAACTTGTAGGAGATGACACAAAGGCTACTGTAACTTATATACATTCTGGTGAACAAAAAAGCATCCCAAGGACAGAAAGTTGAGGCTGCAGTGGGACATGAATACTGGACAGTTTAAAACTGAAGAAACATAGCCTGGTCTTATGATTCTTTCTGCTGAGACACACAGATGATAGGGTCAGAGTTTGGTGCCAAAAGCATGACTATCTTTATCTAACCTGCCTGGTTGGTAAAGGCTGTTTAATGGTGTAAGAAATGTTTTTTTGGAACACTTAGGACCTTCAATACTAATCAGTCATGGCTTAAATGCCACAGCCTGTTTAAGTTTTTTTGCTGACCATATTTGCCCTGCATATCCACAGTTTTTTTCATCTACTGTGGTCTCAAATAGTTTTCTTGAATATGATAATAAGTTACTGGATCTGAATTCAATAGAATACATTAGGAATGTGGTAGACCTCATAATTTATAGCATGTCATGTTAACATGGACCAAAATCTTTAATGAATGTTTCCAGAATCTTGTGAAATTTATGCCATGAAAACCTGGGACTGTTTTGTGAGCAAATGGAAGCCCTGTCTAGTATTTGTGTAGTGTTTATAATAAAGTGCTCAGTAAATCACAAAAAAATGCAAGTGGGTTTAATTGGAGGTTACTGAGAATATTGAGTGTGTTCATGTGTTTCAGAAAAAAACAAAGCAGAGGGGTATGAGGAGTCTTCTGGGCAAGGGCAGGAGACTTTACATGAGGTCAAAAAAACACACACACATGTATAAGAACCTGCATGATATTTTATAATCATATTTATGTGTAAAATTCTTATAAAGCTGTTCGTGTCCAGGCTTATACTTGATGGTGTATGGAGTGTTCTGCCATCTCTGCCGCATGGTTATGTTGCTGCTAGACCACTGGGCTGGAGGAGACCAACTTCTTCAGATGTTCTTCTACTGCTGCAGTGTAAATACGACATCATCAAAGAGCGGCTTTATAGAGAGATGCTGCAGGATGAGCATGGTGAGTATTAAGCCCGCTTTTGTTGGAGTAACTGTTTCTACTGTGCAGGAAAGGTCTTCTATAAGATTTTGGAGCAATGCTATGAGTATTAGATTGCATTCAGCGATATGAGCATAAGTGTGGTCAGGATTTTATATATGTATATAACCTAGCTTTAAATATATGATTTATATATAGAAATCTAGATTGTATGGATGCAATCAATATAAATGTCAATATTTCGTTATGCACTGCTCAAACACACACTACTATTTTTAAATTACTGCAAAGAGTACTTTAAAGTGGCAGTCTGTATTATTTTGTTTTTAAACTGAAAGCAGAGTGGAGACGGGACAAAATATTGTGTTTAATGGTACCAGTGTGCTGAAACAATATATTCATTCTAAAAACTGGGGTGTCGGGTCACTTTTCGTGGGAGTTCTTCTGGCCACATCACGCGTCTTTACGTACTTACGTCTCTTGTACAGCCTCTAAAAGAGGATCCGGCTCAGTTTTACTGAATGCGAGCAGCTGGTGGAGCAATAGAGCCTTCAGACGGGGAAACTCAGACTTCAGTAGCTGAAAGGAGACCGCATCACACCCGCCCAGTTTAAATTGATTCTTCCGCATGCATGGTGCAATTACCCATTCTCACCAGACAGGGCCCTCAAACCCAAAGGTTATAGACATCAGCTATAAGTAATACCAAATTATATTTTTTGTTAAAGAAATGTATGAACAACTTTTAAATGTTAGAAATGGATGTTGAGGTTCTTTACCAATTTAAATGTTTTTACAACTGTCTTCATAAGAAAATGCTTCATTATTGGAGGAAAAATAGTTTTTCTCTGGCGTCATTTAAGGATTCAAGGATTCAAGAGCACTTGTTATTGTTATTCACACCACATGTGGTACATGAGGTGGAACGAAATTGTATTCTCACGGTCCAGTTACACTTAAAAGAGCAATTGTTAAAATAGATAAATATAAAGGTAAAATAAAATAAAATAGTATAAAATAGATATCAAGATAAATACACAAAATATAAAGAAGAGTAGGGAAGAACCTTTGGTTCAAAAAAACCTTTTTAGCACCTTTACTATGATGTATTAACAGGTGTTGTATGGTGGGCATCAATGCCATCCCAGGAGCAGGTAAACTGTGTGTGTGAGCTGGGTGAAGCAGCAGAGGAAGCTTTGAAAGAGAAGGACTTGCTCTATCTGTGTGACCTGCCTGGTGCTCTCCGCTTTTACAGGTATTCATATAAATCATAAAGATAGAATTTTTGCCATAAGGATTTGAATTTTGTGTTTTTGAATATCTCACACCCCCCCTATATATTTTTAAAAAAATTGATACACTTAAACCCATTGACCACTTTCTGAGGGTAATGGATAGCATCTGTAGCACATATGTTATCGCCAAACATCAGTAATGACCAAGAGATGTACTACATTCACTTACACCAAAGAGTTTTCAAATAAAGTGACCAGTAAATGCAATACTACAGCTGTTTAAACCAGAGATCCGCCTCCAACTTTGATTCCTCATTGGCAGGAACACGGATGAGGTGGTCCTACAGGCCTGTGGTGAAGCAGTTAAACCCAGGGATCAGGCATGGTCATCGAAACCAAAGGAACAGGCGTGGTCAGCTGCAGTGTTTCTTTCAGAACTGGAGTCTGAATATCAGGAGGAGAGAGCTTCTCTCACAGTGCTGCTCCACAGGTCACTCGTCAATCATGCTCACATTGATTAATAGCGGTGTAGCTTTGTGTGCTATTGTTGTGTTGTGTGCTGCTGTATCTGCAGGGTGGACAATTCAGTCCTGAGGGAGATCTATTTGCGGTTGTGTGTTGCTGTGAGGAGAGCAGAGCGAGAGCTTCACTCCCAAACAGCACTGCTGGCCTCCAAACAATACTGGGACAAGTGGTGAGTTAACTGGACACACACACATTAAGCTGAACCTCTTGAATTTTTGCACCAGGAGTGGCATACATTTATTTAAAAGCAGTGTGTAAGACTGATGGAGGAGAACATGCCAAGATGCATGAAAACTGTGATTAAAAACCAGGGTTATTCCACCAAAAATTGATTTCTGAACTCTTAAAACTTTATGAATATGAACTTGTTTTATTTGCATTATTTGAGGCCTGAAAGCTCTGCATCTTTTTTGTTATTTCAGCCATTTCTCATTTTTTGCAAATAAATGCTCTAAATGACAATATTTATTATTGTAATTTGGGAAAAATGTTGTCTGTAGTTTATAGAATAAAACAACAATGTTCATATATACCTATAAATAGCAAAATCAGAGAAACTGATTCAGAAACTGAAGTGGGCTGTTAATACAGGACACCTCAGACCCTTTGGAGGTTTTATGCTTTTAATGGGAGAATATTAGTCAGGTGGTTTTAAAGTTTTGGCTGATTGATGTACAGATATAAAGACTTTATTAAGCATTTTATATAAATGCTTTTCGTTTAGTTATTTTCTGTTCATTTCAATGGACATAACGAAATGCCTCAATAAAACCCATATTGATCCAAATTATATTTTCCAGGCCATATACTAGAGGAGCTGTGAGTCAAAAACTGCTTAAATTTTGGCTTCAGGAAAAACAAGGTCCAACCAGGATATTCCAACAGGATTGGAGAGCAGCGGGCTGCACACAACAGGTTCTCACACAGTCCATTCCCTCTGTTTACTATTTCTGTATATTTGCAAGACCCTGGTAATATTATACATACTGTAATACAGGAATTATTCAATACATTGTAATATATATTGTGATACTGTAAGCAAAACAGCTTCATAAAACATTTAGCTAAATGTACATTAAATTTGGCTGAATTCTTTGTTAAATGTAATGTAATTATTTTGCATAAATGTGTTCCCTAACATTTAGGGTTAGAATTAAGTTTTAGATCAATGTTAAGGTTAGGATTAGGTTTTAGGGTTTAGGATAGGGTAAGCACGGTTAAATTCCATAGAAAATCATTTATATTAGCTAAGAGTTCAGTTATATTTAATAAATATTAAGTTGAATGCTAGTTGAGTGTTGGGTCAGCATCTACAATGCATCTTTAATTGACAATCCAAATAAAGTACCTTTTTAACGTGAATCTGTCCAAGTACAATACTGCCATCTAGTGGTCTGGGTTTAAACACAACACAAAATAAACCGCTGTCTTCCACTAGTCTTTGCCAATAAAATACTAAGTGAAAATTAATACTGCACTATGTAAACTGTTTTTGAATATGTATGCAGTATTGCAAAACTCTGATATGTCAATATATAGTTACTTTCTGTACTATACAGTCTAAATTCTATAAAGTATACTATAACGTCTAATTAATTCTCGTACTTGCCGTTTTTCAGCAGGTTGCACTACAGTGTTTGGTGCTGTGTCAGGAACAGGAGAGAAAGAGCCTCCTGGAGATTCTACACACACTTTCCCTGGATGAGCTGCAGGGCCAGAGCCACACACTGCCACCAGCTTACAGTGAGTTAACAAAACAAACCCCACACATACACACACATATACACACTTACATACACTCACATAGACAGGGACTACACACAGTCTTTTAGAACAACAGTTCCATGTTTGAGAATACTTTTCTAATAAATGAATTAATCTCCTTTAAATTTTATACATTACTGACACCGCTATGCAAATAAACACAACCTATCTAGTCCATGTAGAGAAGTATTGCCAACAGAATACGACTCTTTAGAGCATATAAACATAATTCTGTGCACCATGATTAATGCCAGGCGTGGGCTAGAGGAGGATAAAGCCCGCTAGCTTTGAACTGTAGAGCAATGCAACTGTTCTCACTGGAATGATAGTGCTCCATCCAATACATTTGCAATCATATTTTCACATCAATGCTCCAATATGTAGTAGAAATCTTTCCCTGGACAGTACATTTTTGACAGATAATGTAAGAAGTATTTGGATGAAACATTGCTCTAAATCAAACTAAATTCTTGTTTTAATTTTTAATATATTTGCATATTTTTATTATAATTGGTTATAATAGACCACTTATCATATAACTATCATTTCAAAATCAGTGCAGTTGAATATTGTTTTATACGATTAGTGGCAATCTAGCTGTGTATATTATTGAGGTAAGTCATATAAGTGTGTCACATAAATTAGGTGTGTATGTGTGTATGTGTTTCAGAGGCCCCAGAAAGATCTGCTGTGTCTCTGAGGCAGAGCTGTGTGTTAAGCCTGAGAGAGATAAACGAATCACTGCAGGGAGCGTCCTGGCCAGACTGTGCCATTCACCTACTCACCCAGCTCTCACTGGCACATGAAGAAGAAACCTGGACCATACTGCGCTCTCTTCCAGCCATGGTAATTTACACACACACACTAAATATCTATAAAGCAGAATATGAAATGTAAAGAATGTGACAGTGTAAGTTCACTACTTCCAGGATGCCAGTGGTGTTGCAGCTCTGCTGCACAGATATGAGAGTGAGCTTCATTTCCCTAAGATGAACAACCTGTATGAGCTCCTACAGCCAGACACCTCCAGAGACAGAGCCACAGCATATAACTTCACTTTACCAGTGAGTTACTTTTAACCAGTAAATAGACTGATCACAAAAAACAAGATATTTTACATATGTACATAAGATATTTTACAAAATGTTATAAATGTTTATTTAAGTGTAAGTTATTAATCATAAAGAGAAGACTACTGTATAGTTATTTATTTTAGGAAATTGATGTAAATTATGTTTAGTACTAAAAGTGTGTTCCTATATTTAAAGGGTTTGAGATGTCAGTGCTGTAATTACTAGTATGCTACAGTTGTGGTCTGTAGTTTACATTTACTTTTTGGTGGCCATCAATAAGTTTCTGGAAAAGTTGATTGATTATTGAAACTGTTGGGTTTGGATTGGATATTCCACCAGCTTCATGTTTGCCTTCTTTTTCCATTCTTAACCACCTTAGATGTTTGTTTAGGGTCATTGTCCAATCTATCTTATGGTTTGGGATTATACAAAATAATTCAGAGGTAGTCCTCATTCTACATAATTACATTCACTTTATGCAACAATTTCACTGGCATCAAAACAACCCAGAGCATGATGCTCCCCCCACCATGCTTAACAGTTGGTACAGTCCTCCAAGCCTACCTCTGGTCAATGTGGCCAAACAATTCAATCATCATTTCTCATCTAACTATATAATTTTCTCCAGAATGCATTATCTATTTTAGATAGGCCTCCATGATATTTATGTAAGCGTTTGACCACAACTGTACAAATGTTTAGATGTGTAGCAACTCTCAGTATGGCTGAAAGGGTGGTTAACTTATGCTTTTTCTGTACTGTTGGCAGGATGGTGAGAGGACTGAGCAGAGACAGCGCAATCCATCAGAGAGCGAGAATCAGGCCCACTGCAGTGGTAAACCACAGAAAGATCCAGCTGCAGTTCTATAAGCCTACAGAATTTTAAATAACGAACTCAATCATCTTCTCAACGTAGTGCATATTATAATCTATATATAACTATGATGGATTTGTATATCTGATCACTATTAAGGCTGATTTATACTTCTGCATCTAGCCATTGTGTTGTCAACCCAGCTGTGCGTGTTTATACTTCTGCATTCGTGTGACCGTGACTCCGCGTCACTCTCCAGGAATGTGTGGGTGGGAACACAAGGCTCAGTGGACCAATCACAGCTGCTGCTGTCTGCGTTGGGCGTTAGGGCACACGGCTACATGTAGGGTACGCAATGGCTACAGTGTAGGTTTGAGACAGAAGTATAAATTGGCTTTTATTTTTTTATTATAGGTTTAGGCTATACTCACATCTGTCCTTGGTCATTAGTCAATAACTCAATACATATTAACCACATAGTATTACACACAAAGTTATTCTGAAAATAATGTGGTCTGTATGTATTTGCTGTGTGTATGTTTTGTGTTTCCAGGCTGTGGCGTTGTTCTCGTCCCCGAAGATGCTCCATATCTAGAGATCCTGGGCACCAGAAAACACAGAAATGAGGAGAGCACAGAAAGGAGGGCAGGAGAAGAGGAAGAATGCCGAGTAGAAACAGAGAGAGAGACAGAGGGAGCAGTGCAGATGAGAGAGTTAGGAAAGGAAGAAGAAAGAGATGGACAAGAGAAGAAGAAGAGAGAGGAAGCAGTTGAGAGGAGAGATGAGAAAAGAAAAGAGAAGACTGAAGGAGGAGAAGAAGAGAGAAAGGTGGAGATGTTTATAGAAAAGCAGGGCTCACTGATCACACTGGCCTGGAGCAAACCAACTGATGCTGTGAGCAAAGAGCAGGTACATAAATACACACTTTGCACACAAAATTAGCATATGCACAGGGGGGAAATACTAAAATAGCTTAATGCGTAATGTGTAATAGCGTAATGTGTAATTGTAATTTGAGTGAGTCATTTCAAGTTGTAACTGAAATTGTCATTGTACTCATTTGTATTCATTTGTAACGTATGCTACAAATCGTAAAAAAAAGTAAGGTAATACGAGTAAAAACAAAAACAAGCTAAAAAAAGTATTTTTACATTTATTTTGACTCTTATTTCTCTGCAGATAATAGGGACCCAAATATTTGTTGTTTTGTCTGTTCAACTTAATTTATTTATTAATATACACCCATCCCTGCATGTCAGGCCTGCAACACATAACAACAGGTTGTGATAGTAAAGTGTTTTATTTTATACTTTGTAATGTAGCTATTCCTTTTTATAACACTCAAAATATGCTTTAGCACCAAGGATAGAAATACAAAATTAATCACACAATTTCTACTAGAGACAGGTCAAGACTGCAGTGTCCATACCCTCTTCTTTAATAGTCTTGCCTCTGCAATGTGTGCAGTGCGTTATTTTGCATTGTCTTGTTAAAAGATGCATTGACATCCATAGAAAAGATGTTGATAAGCAGCATATGTTGCTATAAGGTGTTAATATACTTTCTGATATATTATTTAAAAATATATTTATAGTTTCTAAGCTGTCGTATCCTGTTCTAATGCTCTTCTACATACTACAGGAAATGAGTGCTGCTCTACCAGAAGAAGAACCAGCAGAGATATCTACAGATTCACACACTCAAATCAGCACACAGCAGCCCCATGGAGACTCCATAAATACCCCTAATGAAGAGCAGAGCCACACACATCCTGAGAACAGAACAAGCACAGAACATGAACAAGCACTTACTGAACATCCTGAAGACACACTGACTGCAGAGGAGCACACACACATACAGGCTCCACTGGACCAGTCCCACTCCAGCATGGTGAACAATGTTTTTACATCTTCAGTCAATTTCAATCTATCAGAGATTGTTTGCAATGTAAATAATAATCAAGTTTGCACACATCATCTAATTCAAAGTCTTATTTCCTAACATTGTCTACATGTAAATGAATTCAACCAGAAGTCATCCAGACTATTGAGAAACACATAAGGAATCATGAAGTAACTTAAAAGTGTTAAACAAACCAAAATACTCTGTGAAGCATTTGGCTGCTGTTATCTGGGGTGCTGTTAACTTAAGGTTTCTGATGCTGGTAACTGTAAATAACTTTCAAAGTTCTTGAATTTCTATTAAATTGGCTGACTTTCATTTCCTAGTGTATTTTTTCTTTACTTTTTTCTTTAGTTGACTAGTTCTTGCGATAATATGGTTTAAAACATTACTCAAATAGAGCTATTCACTGAACTCTACCTCTAAGTTCAGTACAGCTGTTAACTAAAAGCCATTCCAGGTGACTCTACCTCTGAGCTGACTGAGAAAATCCAGCCAAGATGTGCAAGGCTGTTATCTAAACAATTTTAAAGGATCTAAAATATAAAACATATTCTGGTTTGTTTAACACCTTTTGTTTACTAAATAATTATATATGTTTTTCTTTATAGTTTGGGTTACTTTATTATTAATTGCAGGACATTTTAAAGTAATGAAAAAACACTGAATTTATGGTGTGTCCAAACTTTTGACTGGTACTGTATATATTATATATATTTCTGCAGATAGCATGTCAAAGAGCATCCTGAAACAGCAGCAGTTTCTGCAGATAGCATGTCAAATAGCATCCTGAAACAGCAGCAGTTGGAATAGTGCATTGGAGTGTGCATTTAGGTAAGGTAAGACCACTGGTGGGGCCACCTTTGGACTTTATTTCAGGCACTTTGACAGCCCAGTGTTATGTCAGTAATGTCCTCCAACCAGTGGCCCTTTTCTGAATACACACTACACAGTTCACTATTCCAACAGGACAATGCTTGTCCACACAATGCTACCATTTTAAAAGCTTGCCTTGAAGACACACATACTATGAACAAATGCTCCAAGAACTTTTAAAGTCCTGCGTCTGTAAGATCTATGTAATATTCATTTTCTTTAAACAGGACACTGAGTGTCAGAACAGTGAAGCAGATGAACACACCACACACCCAACTGAGAGCACAGAGGACACAGTGGAGCCACAGGCCACTGCCCCAAAAACACACACATCTGAGGCAGTAGGAATGGAGGCAATGGGTAAGGAGCAGGAGTCTGAGCTGGTGTGTGGAGGTCAAGAAGTGTGTGAGGAAAAGCTGGAAGAGGTGCGTGTGGATGTGTGTGAGGAGCAGCAGCTCCAGCGTGAGGCTACCATGCGCAGCCTCGTCCACATCCAGAGGAGAGCAGAGAGACGGTGGCAGAGAGACAGAGACAGACAACTCCTCAGAGTGAGAACAAATCCAGCTAATACACACAAAAATACAGTACATTCATTCACTCACACACACACAAATACATTTTATGAGATATTATAATACTACATAAGTAATTAGGTTATTAAAAAGAAATCAATCTCACATTTTTTTAGCATATATATTTTTTAAATGACTGAACATTTGTATAGTTCAATTTGATTAATAATGCTGTGCCTACAACTATTCACTATATAGTGCACTACTTTGAGTCTGTCTGGCCAAAAAAAAACTAAGCAAACGATAATTTAAGTAAGTAAATGATATGGGGTTGCTGCAGTTGGTCAGGTCTAGGTTCAGCAACAGTATGTGCTGAAAGAAAGAGGTCAGCTGACTACCTAAATATACTGAATGTAGACCAGGTTATTCCATCATGGTTCTGGAATTGTGAAAGAGTGGTTCAGGGAGCATGAGATCATCATTTTCACACATGGATTCTCCAACACAGAGTCCAGACCTTAACCTCATTGAGATTCTTTGGGACTTTGTGCAGTGGTCAGACTCTACCATCATCAATGCTGCTGGAAGATCTTGGTGAAAAATTAATGCAACACTGGGTTGAAATAAATCTTGTGACACTGCAGAAGCTTATTGAAACAATGCCACCGCGAATGTGTGCAGCAATCAAAGCTAAAGGCAGTCCAACGAAATATTAGATTTGTTTTTTTGGCCAGGCAGTATATATAACATGTACAAAAATGTATACAGCAGGTTGCACATTGTTGAAGTCTTGTCCATGTGAAAGCACTGTTTGGAGCTGACAAAAGCTACAGTAACTCTGATAACCACTCCATACCATTTTAGTCAACAGAAAAGTCTACCAGAATGAAAAATATGTACAAGGTTGATAGACTACAACAGCAGAACACCACATGTGGGAAGACAATGGAGACTCTATCCTGTAATATTATAGAGCAAGTATTATAGTCGATTATCATATGGTTTGTTCTGTGGTCCATTTGAACTTGGATGTCAAACTTTTTTTATTTCAACATAGGGCATTTCAAATGGAATGCCCTCACAAATCATACAGTATTTCTTACACAGATAGGCAGTGGAGCCTCACAACCCTGTGTTTAGAATCCAAGATAGCTGCACTGTACATTAACACAGACATCCCAAGTTGCAAAAGGTGATTTCAGGGAGGTTACCCCATCCAACACCCCCAGAACCCTCTCTGTTTTCTCTCTCTCCTTCCCACACGCGATTAGATAGTCTCCTGTGCACTTGTTCTGAATTCCGGGAGATTATATGTGACTCTCGGGCATCAGGGAGCCACTACCGAAATGCGGGAGACTCCCGCAGCTTCAGGGAGACTTGGTTTGTCTGTTAACAGTAGTAAAAGCAGTATAATTACACAGTTTATTATCACATCTATCTTTTTCTGTCATTAAATCATTGTACACTTAGTACTGTCCAACTTCTATCTGTGAACATTTTCCTATTTTGTTTGTATAACAAAAATACTGCATAATGCATTGTTATCAGCTTATCAACTGGTATCGCTAACAATGCTGACCTGGGACAAATGTTACAGTTATAACCTGGTGATATGTTTGTTGGATTTGTTGTAAAACACTGATAAACTCCAGTTGTGGTAAAAATCCATCACCTTTAGCTTATTGTTTGGAAATTTGGAAGTATTTTAAACAAGTCTACAATTACTGTATCTGAATGTTTGATTGTAACACTGCCAACGGTATAAGGTAATTCCCAGCTCTGACATCTGAATTCTAAGGTAAGAATTGAATGGTAAAAGGTTTGGGAATGGGAATGTTTTTTGTTTTTTCAAATCCATATTTGATTCAGGTGTTTTTCCTGTATAAGGATCCATATTTGATATATCAGAGACATTGTATTGTTAGATTTTTTTTTCTTAGATTTTGAGTGAGTATTAATCCATACTTGGCTGCCCACAGGTTCAAGAGCGGCTGTCAATCATCCAGAACAGGAAGTCAGATGAAGACATGCTGGGCTTGACTCAAGAGGATACATTCAGACACCTGACCAGTACTCTACAGCAGGTACAATACTCACATATTGTGTAATTCTTCTAATTATATTTCCACACTCAAACCCAATCAATCTGACTGTGTGGTGTGTTCTCACTGCAGGAAGATGAGCAGCACCAGAAGATCCTGGTGAGAGAGAAACTGCAGCAGCTGCGCAGAGAGCGCTCCTACATCCTGCAGTCGAGAAGAGAAAGGTAGCTAACACACAGAACTTCAGATGCAGTCTACAGTTAGAAAGAGCTGTAGAGCAGATGGAGAACATTTTAGCATGTGTGTTAAATTATACATTAACACATTTGATCCTTTTGTGTTGCCTGTGTTTGCAGGAATACTGCTGGATTTAAGGAACTGCTAGCACCCGCAGCTCAGCACTTGGCCAACACAGAAGATGGGCTTTAAGGCTTTAATGGTTTATTGGGTTTATGTGGGGCATTTTTGCATTGCTAAACGAATCATATTTAAAGATTTCGACACTCTAAGCTAAGATCGGACATTTAAACAGCCGTCTGATTTTGATCATAGGCCTGCACAGCTTGTGTTACCCCAGTTTTGTTGACTTATTTATTTAAGGAAGACCTGCACTAAATGAAGCTCGTGTCCCACATTAGGGCAGTTCACATTCACATTTTCCCTCTTTATGTCTTATTAACAATGTGGAAGTTCTACTGCCCTCTACTGCCTCCCCTGGGCTTCTCCGAGATGGTAAGTTTCATGGAAGATGGCTGTTGTACACAAAGCCAGGCTGCCTCATATAATCAAGAGATGTTTACATACACTTAAAATCCGTTTATAATCAGATTACTGGAGTTATCTGATCATTCAAGTAGTCATGTAAACAGCATACTCTGATTTCTAAAAGCAGATTAAAATCTAGAAGCCAGATTAAGAAATCTGATAGAGAGCTGAATTTTAGTTTAGTAATATTATTTCTCAGTCCATGTGAACTCTAAACAGGACTTCTCAGACTGTGAATGTGTGAAAACAGACCTTGGTACCAGAAACAAGCAAGTGATATTCAACACAGCACCTGAGAGATGTTAAAACTTTATCATCTAGCAGCTGATGTATGTTCAGATTGTGACTCAAAGGGGTAGATTCACAGCCAAATAAGTCTAGTCTTTAACTTAAAAGGAAAATATCCTTTCAAAATCTTTCCCTTAATCTAAGAACGCATCCTAGAGTGTCAGAATTTTGGTTTGGTTGCCAAGCAAAAAAATATGCCCGACACTCTCATTACCAAAAGTTCATGTAAACACATTAAATGGATTAGTGGCAAATTGCTGATCTTCAGTTACTAATTATTGATGTTCTGCAGTTATCTAATTATTAGATGCAACATAATTAAGGAAAGGTCCTAAAATGTTGCGTTAATATAACTAATGCCGATAAACCATCTTAGCAATAGTGGCAGGTTTCTGCTCCCCAGACAAATTATGAAACAGCACATATGGAAAAAAAATATCAATCCTTGATATTTATAGAAAAAACACGAGCAGAATGACTGCTTTAGACACAAGTTTAAATGTTTTATTGATACTTCCACAGTGGTAACATCACTGTCTCTGTCTCCATTCAGACATAATGCAGTCTTTTTCACAATTCTGTGTGTGTGTACATGTCTGTGCACTGTTGTGTGTATGTGTGTACGTGTGTATATACCAATCATAACTTAAATCCTATACACAAAGTCAGTCCCCCCCCCCCCTAATATTTCAAGTTTCAGTCAACATGTATACAGTATGTAAAAGTCTACAATGACAAATGCGACATGAAATAAAATACTCTTCTCATTCTGCCTCTACTTTTCTCCTCCTGTCATCAATTTAAAATATTAGTGGATGTGTTCTGCCTGCAAGGTTGTTTTTCTATTTTAACGTCCAGTCTTAGCAGATGTGAATGGGTGGTCACTACACTGTGCAATCAATGATTTGGGGGTTCAAGAGTTTGTCCAACTCAAATGGAATCAAGAATCAAGAGTTTTCCCAGGAAAAACACTGTGGACGTGTGGGACTTTACTGGTGAGCGCACTGCACTCCCGGGCCGTGTGGACCCCCTTCCTCATCCGAGCTGTCGTTATAAGCCTCGCGTCGGTGACTTCCAGACGAGCCCTGACTCATGTCAAACTCCTGCAGGTCCACCTCTTCTGTATCAGCTGAGATGACTGGCACCTCCTCACGTGATGGTAACAGATCTTCCAACTCCTATAAAAATATTCAAACAGTTCTTAATCCATCAGTCTAGCTGTATATCTGCCTGACTATCTATCTATATGTATATACATTACATAAGCAATAGTACTTGGACACACTGGTGTTTCATTTAGCCTCATTGCCATAGGTGTATAACATCCAGCACCTGAAGGGGTGGAGCAAAGAACTCTAGGAGGCCACCGTTGCAACAAATTAAATTGGTAAAATGTCCCCTTCTTTAGATATTCCGCCATCAAATATCTTTTAGATATTCCGCCATTAGTCAAATTACTTAAAAATGAAAGAATTAAGGAACCACAGCAACTCGTAGTTTAAGAGTGATATGTATCTATGCTACAGATACTTATAGCTCTATACATATAGTTATAGAGTGTGTGTACGAGAGCTAAGAAGCACAGTGCAGGTAAGTTTCCAATGCTCTGTTGACTTAATAACTGCAGAATTCCAAACCTGCTATTAAAGCTGCAAAGCGGGACCAACTCCAAAATAATGACTATGGATTAATAACGAGAAATAATAAAAAAGGTCCTGTTGGGCTAATGTGTAGGTATCCCAATACTTTTATCCATACTGTGTGTAATTATATGTCTAATTCATATGCATGTCCCTACGTCTAATGTGTGTAATTTTTAAAAAAATTATATATAATTTTATTTCTAAAATTTTATTTCTTCCCAATTTACAAGGCCAATTACTTAACCCACTCATTAGGACACCCCCCATCACTAGTGATGCCCCAATACCAGAAGGGTGAAGACTTGCACATGCCTCCTCTGATACATGTAAAGTCAGCCATTGCCTCTTTTTGAACTGCTGCTTATGCAGCATCACAGAGTAGAATCACAGTGCGCTCTGAGGAAAGCGCAGCGAATCAGTTCCGATACATCAGCTCACAGATGCCTTGTACTAATCAACATCACCCTATGGAGTGATGAGGGGAGAGCATACCATCTACCAACCAAAATAGTGCAAGGCCAATTGTGCTCTCTCAGGGCTCCGGTAGCTAACGGCAAGCTACATGAACAGGATTTGAACCGGCAATCTCTTGATCATAATGGCAGCGCTTAGCACACTGGACCGTTTGGTGCCCAAATGTGTGTTATTTTAAGTTTGTATTTTTCTCAAGATGTCTTGTTTAGAACTAGATGTTTTTATAAGAACTTTTCTGAAGTTAACACTTACCGTAAGTTTCTCTGTGCTGATCCAGCCATTATCTGGGAACCGCACATCAAACTTGATGTAGAGATCTCCTTTCTCAAACGGGTTTCTGTACTGGGGCATTCCCTCACCACGGACAACTCTAGTAGAACCTAAAACAGCAGATACCCAACCACATTTTGACACTTGCTCACTTTCTACATCAACATTTAACCAATTTCACAGGCCAAGATTAAGCCCAAACCTAGAATAGAACAACTCTCTAAAAGCAATTAAAACTATTGTGACTTCAATTTAATTCTTCTTTATTTCTGACTGAGAAAAAGAACCATATATTTGCTTAGTTAAACTTTATAAACTCAAGTAAAAATCTCTGCTGAAAACAAATAAGACAGAGCTTCAACAGAACAAACAAGGAAATCTCACACACAGTACACACACCCACCTGGCTCTATGACTTTGCCGGCAGGGTACTTAATGAGCAGGTGTCGGCCGTCAAGGTGTGTAAGAGTTAGCTGAAAGCCGCAGAGCGCCTCCACCAGGCCAATGGTCTGGCTCATGTGTAGATCATTACCATCACGGCGAAACTCCTACACATACAGAAAATCATCATATTCTCTCTCTAAAATGTACTGTTATTTAGTATTTACTCCTTTTGATTTTCTCCATTATTGTGCATTTGTCCTAGAAAATAGGTTTTCATCTTTTAAATCAATACGCAAATCATCTACAAGCAAAAAAGTAACTGTCCTTTCAAGTACTTTAACAAATAATGAGATTCAGCTCATTGAACATAGCCAAGCGTATACACAGTCAGCACTTTTGGATTATTTAATTATTCATTTCATATTGAAGTTTTGACAGGCATTTTGCACCAAGATCAAAAGAAAAGCCAGAAGTCAATAGGAAAAAACAGATTTAGATCTAGATTTAAGGGTTACAAATATGGCTGCAAAATATAACATTTCAGCAATGTCACTGCAATGTGCACATGTGAAATATTAACATTAAAGGATATGCAATGTCATAAGTCACAGTAAAGTTCTTGGTTTGCATGACAGATCAAGCAAAGGCAGCTAATATCTGGCCAATGTGATTTATTGTATGCCAGTCTTGGATACAAGGAGTACACTATTAATATCATTAAATTTTGTGGGAAAAAAAGAAATTGTGTAAGACATTCCTGTTTTTTTCTTATATTGCAGGATTACTGCAAATAAATATATTGAAATGTATTTTTTTATATGCAGCTCTAGTCACAAAACATTTAAGTCCTACAGCATCACAAACCCACAGCCAGAGCCATTATCTACAAATTTAGAACTCTGGGAACATTGGCAGGCCAACAACACCGGAGAAGATTAAGCAAAGTATCCTCAATGGTGCAGTGGTAAATCATCTGGCAAATCACCAAATTGTTCCAGAGGATCTTGCTATGCCTCTCTGCCCTCCATTTAGGTCAAATGCCTACTTCACCAATATCAATTTTTTTTTTCTTGAGAAAAGTCTTGACAATAAGTCTGTCAAACTCATGCTGTGTTTTTAAACAATACTGATGGATCCTGCGATCCTTTTAAATTGAAGAAATTGATTAAAAATATACATAATAAATATGCAAATGTCATTTTTTTGTAAACAGTATGATTTAATGTTTAAGGCCCCATAGTATGTAATAGTAATACACTGGGCACAAAGTGGTATTTCCTGTGGTGTTACACAATGTGCAACTAACTTTGTTGCCTTTTGTTTGATTATTGTCAAGTACATACAAAATCCAAAATTGTATGCACTTTAACAAATTTAGCAATATTGGAGAAAATTAAGATTTCTGTATGCACACAATGGATTAAATAACAGGTGTGTGAGATGCACTACCTCATGCTCCTTCTCCTGCAGCACCAGTATAATATCTCCAGGTTCAGTGTTAGGGGATTGGTCTGCTTCTCCACTGAATGTGATCTTCTGACCATGTTTCATTCCTTTATCCACATGAACCTCCAAAACCTTCATCTCCTTAATCACCTTGCGGCCCTCGCATTGTTTGCAGCGGTCCCTCTCACTGATCACCTCCCCTGCAGACAGAATATTAAACAACATGACCTAAAACGCCAGAACCACCACAATCAATCAGTGATGATTTCTGAGCACAGCACAGAAGGAACTGTAGAAGCTGGAATACAAAAAGATCTGCTCATCACATTTAACAGACACTCACCCTCTCCGCTGCAATCACTGCACACTGTCTGCATCTGTTGGACCATGCCAGGAGCCAGCTGTCTAATCATGATCCGCATGCCCCTTCCTCTGCATGTGGTACACTTCTGAACTGCCCCAGTCTTACCACCCTGACTGAGAGGGACAGACAATTTGTGTGACATTGGCACAGAATTTTACAGACAATTACTTTAAAAACACCAAGCAATTAGCTTAAGTGCACTTTCGTCCATTGCCTTGATCGGGATTCTGGAACACGACTGTTCAGGATGATTTTGTATTTTCCTGCCCCAACACATTCAGGGATTTTTTTTACCTGCCTTGTTCGGTATGGACCAACTATACCAAATATGTTAACTTGTTCTGTTTTGACTGATGTTAACACCCTTACCTGGGTGCAAACCTAACAGATGGACCATTTTTTTCATATATAATCTAAATGGGTTTCCAATAGAGAATGCTTCAGCTTGCTGCTGAGAATGCATTATACAACAATTCAAATCAGGTGAGGTAATTTAACTTCAGCACACACAATGTCAGCCAGTATAACAACATCTAAGCTTTTCACAGATGATCAAACGATCCTGCAGGGAACGTTCACATCCAATCACATCCAATCAAAAAAAATATATACTTACCCATTGCAGGCACTACACAGGACATTCTTGCTGAGCTGTAGTTTAGTAGTTTTGCCATTGTAAAGATCTTCTAAAGACACCCTGCCAGACATGAATAAAAATAATCAGTTTTGCTTTATGACTCCCAGGTGTCCAGATACCTTTAGACTCAAGCATCACTAGATCAAAGATAAGTAACATACACAGCTGATCTCTTAAGCCCTCAAGACAATTTAAAAATGTCTCTGTACAACTAAGGCCCAGTATGTCATAAATGTTATGTTAATAAATCAGGACTTATCAAATAGTAATGCATTTTGTTATCTTGAAGCACAAAGTTCTGATATATAGAAACATTTGTGGCAGGGTTCAATATAACTTTAACCATAACTTTTCTAAGCCCAGTTTCCCCAAAGGCATTTCAGTGGTTCTCATTCATCAATATCTTCCACCAACAACAATTTATTTAAGATTGTTCATAAGAAAAGTCCTAAGTCTCATTGTCCTTGTCAACTAAACATATCCCAAAAAAGAAAACACTGGTGAATCAGAATCTTTGTAGAAACTCCTTAAGAGGGTTTTAAGAAGACATTTCCTCTTAAGAACAGTTTGTGAATGAGACATAAATCATCTTAACTGGTACAAAGTGTGAGAAAGAGTGTTCACTGTGATGCTCATGACTATATACTACTACTACTACTAATAATAATATTTGTGTCAATTAATTAAAACTAAAAGACAATATCTAGACAAATGTTATACAGCAGCATCAATTAACTTACTTCAGTGGATGCACCATATCCTCTCCTCTCTTCCGGCCCCCATTTCGGCTTCTGCTGCTCTGACCGCCCATGAAGCCAAACAGACCTCCACCAAAGATGTGTGAAAAGATGTCCTCCATTCCGGCTCCTCCACCGCCACCCTCACGCAAGCCCTGCTCTCCATAGCGATCGTACAGATCCTTCTTCTCTGGATTAGTTAGCACCTCATATGCAAAGCTGATTTCCTTAAACTGATCAAACAGAAGCGACTTTTAGCATGAAAGCGTTTATTTATTTGTTCATAAAAGTTTTGTGTCAATGGCTGAAGCTTACCTTGTCTCCTGCGTTGGGATTCTTATCAGGGTGGTATTCTTTTGCCAATTTGCGATATGCCTGTAATTACAGTATAACATTTAGTGCCAGGTCGGTAAAACTGCTGTATACTGTTTTGATATTGTTACTGTTTTTTCATCACTTTTGTACAATCTGTAATGTTTGTAATGAATGTAAAATCATTTCTGTAAAGCAGCCACCTAATAGGATTATAAATATGTAAAAGACATATTTTAGATATTTAGCTGAAATAAGCATTAGTGTTTGATAATAAACCCAAAAGAACCCATGGTGACGTGCGTCACAGGTCCTTTAAAATCTGTATAAAGTTCCTTAAAGCACTCTGTTCATCATTTTAATTCACGGAGTCCCTAAGTGACATATACTTAACATCCTGAGAGCATCACAGAATAGTGTGTGAATCTGTGTTGGTACATCTGAACTTATTTACAGAATTTAGGTGTGCTGGGTTAGCCATTCAAATGCTTAAATTAATGTTTTACTTTCCATACTACTGGTTCTGACCTGATTTCAAGAACAAAATGCTAACAATAGTAATTATTAAATTATTGTTGTGTCATTTATGTTACACCATGATTTTAATTTTAGAAATAAGTACAGTTATGTGCCCACAATAAGAAATAAAGATGAATGGGCTGAATTGAATGCATCTGATTCAATTATGAAATTGGTATCAATACTCAGAAAGGAGTCTGCGCTTTTATGGATTAAAAAATTGCAGCACCATGATCGAATGTGATAGAACACTGTTACTGTAAACATAACACAATACTTCTATTCTTATAGCCAAATAAATTCTCTACTGCATCTATTGCGTCTGAACCGCACCCCCCACCCTTGATTAAACTTGTAGCTTATTTAACTAGTTACCCTAGTAGTGTCTGTTTTAGTAGCTAACTAGTTACCTATACACAATGACTTAAAAATAAGCTGTTTTAGAAATGTGACTAGTTTCTATAAGGCCTTTCATATTTTAGCTAGCTGCCTTTTGCTTTGTGAGGACATTATTGTTACACCAGTATTGACAAAATGAAAGACAATGACTTGTAGCTATTTTTCTCCACTGCAGATCCACGAGGGAGCTAGCTAGCTAGGATAGATAACCCCCGTATATTTAGCAGCGTTTGTGTCACACTCTATTTGTATTAAACCCCTGAATTAGCCTTAAGTAAGCCAGTCTGGCAAGCAGGCCTAGATCACTGGTAGGCCATTGGTTGGACATTTGTCCCATTTATTCACCACATTTAGTTAGCTAGTTAGCTAGCTAAGTTAGATAGCTGCTAGTGCTAAGTAGAGCCAGTTTCGACCGTCGCCTGCCTCTTTCTTTCTCTCTGTGATGCTCTTCATGCTAGCCGGGCTCATCAGCATCTTTTGTCAGGGCTGGGAGACAGTGAAGCTGACTGTGGACATCCTCAGCTAAGCTAGTTACCTATAAATACATCAGTGTACATAAAGGAAATGTTTTAGCTTAGCATGAATTAAAACGAAACGGCGTTTCAGGGCCACATGAGACTGTGTGGTTAGAAGCTTAGCTAGCTTAGTTACACAGCTAGTTAGCTAGCGTTAGCCGGCTAGCTTCACAGGTAATGCGCTAGCTAGTCATAGAGATGTATACATAAATCGCGCATCGGTCGGCGGCCATATTGGAGGGGTCAACCATGCATTTATTTGTACCGAGTAAGGTGTATCAAATACACCTATAATAATCACAACTCTACCCGTTTTTACCATTTTTTTCACACGGTTTGGTTTAAGGTTTGTGTGTTTTGTATATATAAATATCACACTAATTCATGTATACACTTATTTATATGCCATACCATATGTCTGTCTTTGTTAAAGAGCATAACACAAAGTATTTCAGCATATAAAGCACATATTTATAATGTGTGACAGCATCCTGTATTATTACTACATACCTGCCGTTTGTATCAAATCAAACCTTGAGAAAGGGGGTACAAATGGTAGAGTTGTGATTACAATAACGTAGGTGTATTTAACTCAGAACTAATAAATTCACTGGGGGCGCATGGGTGACTCCTCCAATATGGCGGCCGACTAAATCGCAGCAGGCAGGCTAGGCCAGCTAGCTAACGCTATAGGTTATATTACGTTAGCTTAGCATGCTAGCTATCTACCAAACTAGCTAGCTAGCTAACAACATCCCCAGCGGAGTCCGGAGGCAGCCAGAGACCCCAGGCCGCTTTAAACGCTTTAAAAAACGGGCCGTACCTTCTTCAGCTCGTTCTCCGTGGCTGTAGGAGACACGCCGAGGATGTCGTATAGTTTAGTATCCACGACGTTCGCCATGGCAGCGGAGCGGAGGAGGAAGGAGCGCAGGAGAGGAGGCCGAGCTTCAGTTAAAGGAGGCGATAAAGAGAGCGAGCGAGAGAGTGCGGGGAGCCGGCTGGAGACGTCATACGCAATGCGTCACTCAGCCGCAGCTCAGCGTGCCCTTGGGCTGCCTCTTACTTACCAGCCCTGTTTATCAGCCCTGAGTAGAGCAGCATGTTCTCTACAGTACCAGCAGCACCTGTGTTACCTGTATTACTGCTCTGGGCACTGTACTGTTCACTATTTAAGTAGCTTGATGTACCAAATATGTAGTAAGCTATTTAATTCAAAAGTGCATAAAAAGTCTCCACCTGGATTTAACTAAGCAAATCATCATTTTCACACGTTGTTTGGCCACCACAGAGTACAGACCTTAACCCCATTAAGAATCTTAGGGATGTGCTGGAGAAGGCTTTGTGCAGTGGTCAGACTCTACCATTATCAATGCAAGATCTTGAAATAAATCTTGTGACATTGCAGAAGCTTATCGAAACAATGACCCTGTAAATGCGTGCCTCAATCAAAGCTAAAGGTGGTGCTATAAAATATTAGTGTGTGACAATTATGTATATGACGTGATTAGATATGTTTAGTCATGTGGCCACAAGAGGGTGCAAAAGTGTTTCCTCACTGCCCTGTAAAAAGGTTTTCAGAGGCAACATTGGGCTAGTGTACCTCTTGGTGAGAGACTGGAAGCAGGATAGTCATTTTAATGAATTGCCCACCATCTAGACCATGACCACCAAGTCAAAGTAACACCTAAATTTATCCATAGGAACATAAGCAAGCAAACTTTATACTTTATACAAACTTTAAATATGAAGTTTAAGTTGATTCCAACAAGTCCTTCTTGAAGAGTTATTTATTTAGTCAAATAATGTATGTTCTAAATATGTGACCTAAACTTCAGTTCTATCAACATATACAAATATATGCAAAATGTATGTGCCACAAACGCACAAAAATACACCAGTCCAGGAAAGGCTTTCTACATGATTTTGGTGTAGTACTGTGAATATTTGCATTTGCATTCAGTGACAAGTGTTAGTATTGTCAGGATGTTGGATGATCACCACCCTACCAAATCACCAACTCCCCAGTCCATGAAGGTGGGCTGTAATTATGATGCACATTTGGGAAGCCTAACTGGGTTCCAGTAACAATACATTAATACATAAGATGCCTACAAGCACTTACATAGGGCTGTGTATTGACATAATATGTATCACAGTAAAGATGTTTTAGGGGTTGATTCGCTGCCTCTGGCACTGGGTGACTTGACTGTGTACAGCCTATCATTTTGGGTCACAATGTAGAGCCCAGCGTCAGAACGCTGGGTTTGCAACTTAGTTAATGGGTCTTCCAGTAACTTCCACTTTTATAGGTATATGTTTAATTAAAAGGAACATTGTTGTTTTATTCTATAAACTACAGACAACATTTCTCCCAAATTTTAAATAACATTTTGTCATTTAGAACATTTATTTACAGAAAATGAGAAATGGCTGAAATAAAAAGATGCAGAGCTTTAAGACCTCAAATAATGCTAAGAAAACAAGTTCATAATAGTACAGGTTTAAGAGTTCATAATTGCCTGGTTTTTAGTCACAGTTTTCATGCATCCTGGCATGTTGTCCTCCACCTGTCTTACACACTGATTTTGGATAACTTTATGCCAATTCAAAATATTCAAGCAGTTCTGTTTGGTTTGATGGCTTGTGATAATCCATTTTCCTCTTGATTATATTATAGAGGTTTTCAATTGGGTAAAATTAAAGAAATTCATAATTTTAAGTGGTCTCTTACTGGTTTCCAGAGCTGTAAGTTATTTGTGTAATTGCGATAATTGTGTGGAAGAAATACTTAATTATCTGGAATAATATTATTTTTTGTATTAGTTTTTAATTTACATATAGATATGTTGCATTTAAATGTATACCACATTATTTAATATGCAACACTCCCGGCACTCCGGTGTAAACGGTGCGTTTTGTGCAGCTAAATAAATAAATAATCAATAAATATCCAATAAATCAAACTCGAGCGCACTCCGGCGCTCGCGCTAAGCGCTCTGCGCGCTCCCGTTGCCAGGTCCGCCATTTTCTCCGCTGGAAAAGATGTGAAAATCTTTATTGTGGTGGAGGTCTGAGCTGGAGGTCTGAGCCCGGCTGCGCTGGACCGGAGGCGTGTTCAGGTGAGGAAAAGGAAGGCGTCGGCGGCGGCGGCGGCGGCGGCGGCGGGTGGGGGCTGTAGGTCGGTGGGTTGGTTGTCGTGCAGCGGGGTGCAGTGTTTTAACGGCGGGCTGAGGGTGACTGACAGTCCAGCAGCGGCTAATCTCACATTAGCTAACCTAACTGACAAACTACAGACAGCTCGGGTAGTGCTGGGTAAGTGCTGTGGAGCTTATTAGCTAGTTAGGTTAGCAGTTATCTCAGCTAACAAGCTGTTTATCTGCACTGTAGTTAAGCAGACCAGCGAGATAGATGCTAAGGGTGGGTGTGTTTATGTTCAGAAGGTCACGGTCGTACTGGACATTAAAGCTACATTAGTTAGGTTAGTTAACCTAAGCTAATTAGTTAGCCAGCAAGCTGAGATTATTTATTTCCCTGCCAGCAGTTCGTTAAATAACCCAGTTAACTTGAACCCACAGTCTAGTCCTGGCTAATGAGTCTCTCTAACTAGCTCTAGCTACACTGGCAGGATGACGGTTATCTAAGCCTGGCAGCTAAACTGGTAGCAGCTAAGTGCTGTAGATAGTTCATTGCCTTCAGCTGAGGAGCTGCTGTGGTGGCCTGAGCTGTGAGGAGTCTGTAAGGAATCTGAGGGAGGCCGCTGCTCCTGTCACGGTCAGGTGCTGCGACAGTTCCCCCCTGTCTGGTGGGATTAAATGAGGAAATGTTAGGGCATGTTTTGGTTCAGAGTGGTGGGTAGAAGTAGAGACAACATTCAGGCTCTTTCTGATGATCAGAATACCCAGTGCACTAGTAAAAAAAGAAAAAATATAAATAATACATTTATACATAAAAGAATAATACCTATAAACATCTGCTTTACAAAATTAGCTCAAATTACATCTAAAATGTTTCCTTCTATGTATGTATATTTCTAATAAGACATCTGTTCTTACTTCTAATATATACATTGTGCATTAATTCCAGTGTTTTCATATAATTTAATTCTTATATTCACTGAGAATGTTATCTTTTCCATTAGATAAATCTCATTGGTTACGTTTATTCAGTCATCTAATGTTGGTCATTCTTGTTGCATCCATTTTCTGGTCAGATCTTATTTTACTGGCTGCTGAAAGAACAGCCAGCAAGTATTTATCTATTTGTTCTGTGAAAGGGTAGATATAGCCTAAGTACAACATCTTACAATCTAAAAGTAATTCCATTTTAAATATATGTTGTAGACCCTCCAATATCTCCAAATCTTCACAATTTGTTTTATTTTTGGACACCCCCCTGTGGTCAGAAATTCTAAAAATTGACATAAATTAAGGTATTTTCCTATTTAGCGGAATGGTTTAATTGTGGGTGAGGTGTATAATGTATAATGTGCCTGTTTTGATTTGGGTGTGATGGTTTAGCTAGTGTGCATGCATGATCAGCCTGCTTAAAGGGCATATCGTGCAAAACTTTTGCATGTGTGTGCTTTTGGATTGCCACTTGGGTCTTTACAATCTCTGCATAGAACCGCCCTGGCAACACCCCTCATCCATCCCACCAGAGCCCCACCCACTAGATCAGTTGAAGATAGACAGCAGAATTAGCCAGCAGATTTCTTCTGAGGGAGGGATCTGTGGGAATCTGGGTGAGTCTGTGGCAAGTCAGCAGATGAGATGCCAGCTTAGCTCTTGACCAGCATAGGGTATGTTTTGCAGCACTACAAACATGACCAAGCAGTGAAGCCAAGCTTGGCCTGCTGGTCGACCTATTCGACTATTATGACCAGCAAGACCAAGCTGGGTGAGCAGCATGGCTCAGTCAAATTCATTATATTCGACATGTGTGAACAGCTGGCCAAAAGTTTGCATTCACTGCTGTTCTATTAATACAGTTTATATCACATAGAACCAGTTGGATAATAACGTAACCCATGTAAAAAATTATGTGACGAATTTATTTATTGTATATGAAAAACTGATGTACAGGAGAGTATGACAGTAATTTAGTAATGGCTGACCTCATATCCTTTGCAGATACTGATTAGTTCTATTAAAAACCTAATATGGCACAAGATGAAAAGCTGGACATTATATAAAGCCTGAACTTCAGATGAAAGGTTTGCAAGTACAAACCTGGGTCCTTTTCGCTTTACCAGGTCTTACATGATCATGTCTTTTTTTGTTTTTGCTAAGGAATAAGTATCTTGGGGCTGTGTCCTTTTCTTGTTACCTTTTTTTTAGTCAGAGAATAGAAAATAGGGCTCTGTGGATTTGGGTGATGTAGGTTTAGATTCAGCCCCAGGGTCTTTTCATACAACAGTAGAGCACTTTCCAAAAGGGATGCATTATTTTGAATAAGTAGTAGGTGTGCCTGAGTACAGCCAATGTGATTCTGAAGAAGGGTTTAACCTCTTTAAATCTGAGCACACTAGCTGCATTGAGAGTTCTGTGACGCATATTCAGAATACCACACAGCTTACCATCAGGTCAGAACGATTGGTTTTGATGTCTGTTTTATTTGTATTTATCCCTGTTTGCACTAGACAGGTTTACTTCACCTTGAGTTACATTTTCATTTACATTTACATTTTCGGTATTTAGCAGTTTGTAGACTAGGATCAAGAGATACATAGAACTTAATCATGTTTAGAACCCTAGGAACCTTTTTTTTTTAGTTTAGGAGCTCTTTAAAAAGATGTGTCAGTTAATTTGTAATCGGCTGTACCTTCATTTCTGCTGTCTGCTGCTAACTTATTGTTTTGCCAGCTGGGTTAAATTTTCCAAAACACACACCCTACAACCAGACCATTTGCTAAGGTTGAGCTTCTCAGATAGGGGGCAGTATAATTCCAATGAGACCAAAGAATTAAATGCCCTGTGTTTTTTCCTGTACAGACAACAAAAACATAAAGGTTTGTCCAGTTACACAATGTTTGAGTTTTTAGGAATCCAAATACCCAAATACAGAAACACAAGCTCTGAAAAATTATGTAAAATTGGCACAGGTACACTAACACCTCAGGTCTGAAGACATGATTACTGTTTACTCCAATGTAAGGTGCTGCATACAGGATTACTCTGTTTTGAACTTATAATGTCTGGTCAATAAAAATTTCCCAGTTCTTTTACCCACCCCTGACTTTGCTGTAGGCCAGGCATTCTCAAACTTTTGCAACTTAAAAACCACATGAAAATGAAGTAGATTTTTTAATGATTGGTAAAATTCATGCAAGACTTGCATATTAATGTAACTAGCTTTCTAATCCACCAGATGGCATTTTCAGTCATTTGATTGTACTATGCCAGACCAATCAACACGCTTGACCTAAATATGATGTATTACTTTTGCAGATAAAGAGTATAATATTTATCACACCTTTAATTGTGTTTGCTAAAAAGCTAAGTATATTAAAATGTATTTTACTTTGCAAAACTAAATGCATGGCCAATGGGGTAAATTTGCTGTAGATTTTTCACCATATATTACTTCTAATCATTCTTCCCCTCCCCACCCTCTTTCTCTTTCTTAGTTGTGTATATAGTGATGTGACTTGAAAACTCTGCATACCAGCCGGTCAGTTTACCTGACTACACTCTAGGAGGCTAAATGCTCTAGGTGAGCTAAATGCTGCACCTCATCTAAGGAACTACACTTTTTGACTAAAGGTAAGTTGGTTTATTTGCGGTCTAGAAATTGATATTGATTTAACAGTAGTAGAACCTCTAATAGTTTAATAAGCCTTTTGTAAATAAGTCATCATTATAAAGAAATGTATCCACTCACTTACAATAGCGGTAAATGGAATTAGACATCTGAAGTGTTTAATAGCTCTAAAAGCTCACTTTGGTTTTTCTCTTGGATTGACATGCATTATAATAATAAGTATTATATTTGTTAAATGACAGTATTTACATTTATTCATACGTCAAAATTTGAAATCTAAATTTAAAAAATCGACACAGTGTTTTTGAAAAGCTTTGATTTCAGTCACCATAAACTGTGTTTTTGGTGCATTAGTGGCATTAGAGGTATTAGTGGCATTATCTGTGTAGCAGCAGGCTGCCGCTGCTAAACGTATGTAGAATATTAAATAAAATGAAATTCTATTTTCTTTATAACTATGCTGTCTGATGATCGAGGCACTGTTTTACCATGGTATAAAGAGAAAGTTTTGGCTTTAAAGTTTCTCGACGGACAGATACATTTAAGGTAAAATAGGACATCTTACAAACTCTGATTCTTCTGGTGTCACATCCCCTTCCAAACCACTTTAACGCTGAACAGCTCTGAATGACTTTTATTTACATTTCAATCATTAAATACTGCTGACGTTTTGAAACGTTGGTGGATTTTTCCTATAATTGATTGGAAGACGTATTTTTCAGCATCAGTAAAGATTTAATTAGTCACAGTGTTAGTGTCTTTAATCTGCTTCTTTCTCCCTCACTCTTCCTAATTCAGTGCCCCAGGAAACAGGCATCAGTCATGTTCTGGAAGTTTGACCTGCACACAGCCTCTCAGGTGGAGAAGCTGCTGGAGAAGGAGGACGTGACTCTAAAGGAGCTGCTAGACGAGGATGACGTGCTGCAGGAGTGTAAAGCCCAGAACCAGCGACTCCTCCTCTTTCTCTCACAGGATAGCAGCCTGCTGGAGCTCATCAGCCTCATCACACACGAGCCCCCTTCTGACCGGGAGGAGAAACTGCGCTACAAGTAAGGAGGAATAAATTATAGAAAGAACAGTTTATTTAATAATTAAAAAATAATAATGCTGAATATCATAAAATGTTCAAATGAACATTGTCCAAAATGGTCATCCTGTACTTCTCATAATTTGGATTTGTTTGATTAAACTGAAATCACTAATGCAGAGGTGTCTTTTATTCTCTCTTGGTCTCCTAATCTTTTAGACATGCCAACACAGCGTGTGAGCTGTTGACATGTGATGTGGCCATAATTAATGATAAAGTAGGAGGAGATGACTGTCTCCTGAACACACTTTACAGCTTTCTAGAGCAAAACCCTCCTCTGAACCCCTTGCTCGCCTCCTTCTTCAGCAAGACTTTTGGCAGCCTTATCAGCCGCAAAACAGAGCAGGTACACACGTGCACAGTGTATGAAAAATGTATACCTCCCTCCAGATTTCTTATATTTCTATATAAATAAAAAAATTAAATCATCTATTTTTGAATATTTCAAATGCTTTCATTCTGATTCTTCCAGACAATCAGCTTCCTGAAGAAAAAGGAGGGATTTATTACTTTGGTTCTGAAACATATGGACACTTCAGCCATGATGGATCTACTGCTGCGGCTCATTAGCTGTGTGGAGCCTGCCCCTGTCAGACAGGATGTCCTTACTGTGAGTGGCACTGCTGCGCTTGCAATCAAACATATCCCAAGTCTTTACATTTTAAAACCGTTTTATGATTTTACAAGTTCATTTACGTTAGCGAGCTCTCCTTGCTGAGATGAGCATAGTGGTCAATATTTAGTCAGCAACAATTATTCAGGTCATGTTCGTATATTGTACAGTAAGTCAATAACATAATTATTGTAATAGACATACACAAAGTCGTCAAAATGTATGTATCGGAGGAGGGTTTAAATATCCAAGATCTCCATATTAGGACTATTTTTGTGTGTATTTTTATATATTGTGTTTGATGCTGATAGGAGTTGTTTTTTTTGTTTTTCAGTGGCTGGATGAGCAGAAGCTTATTCAGAGAGTGACTGAGCTGATTCACCCTCACATTGACAATGAGGTCAGTATAAACACCATATTTTATTTTGTGTTTTTGACACTCACCAGCTGAACACATCCACTGCAGTGCTGACACATTGCATGCTTGTTTACAGAGGCAATCAAACGCCTCTCAGACCCTGTGTGACATCATCCGCATGAGTCGAGATCAGGCCAGTCTTCTGCAGGAGCCATCAGACCCAGACCCTCTACTTGCTACACTGGAGCTGTGAGTGTGTTTTAGATTGGGTCGGTCTCTGGGCAGGGATTAAGCCTAGTCCTAGAGTAAATTTTCCTGCTAATGGGAAATTTCCATTCAAAATTCTGTGTAGTACTGGACTAAGCTTAGTCCCAGTCTGGGAAACTGATCCTTTTTTAGGTTTTAGGAATAATCAATAAACAAAACCCTCAAATTGTGTGTGTATGTATGTGTGTGTTTGTTTGTTTGTTAGCCAGCAGAGTGTGGAGGCTCTTTTAAAGAACATGTTCGAGGGAGACAACAGTGAGGTCTGCATCATCAATGGAACTCAAGTTTTACTTACATTACTAGAGACGCGGAAACCAGGGTTAGTAACACAAACCTAAATGGCATGTTGTTTATCGTGTATACATACGCATTCTCTCTCTCACAAATCAGACATTGAGTATGTGTTATTTACATAGATTTTTTTATATAAAAACAACAGAGTGGAGCTAATTGATTCAGCATCTCAGGGCCTGGAAAAATCTTACACTGTAAACAACAGCATCTTACTGGGTATTCAGCCTTATCTGAAGCATTATCAGCACCTCCTGCTCAACCCACCCAAGGTAATGCCTTATATCACCCATTCATCTGTGTAGTGATGTGTATTGATGTCTTTTTAAGGTTTAATAATAAATGATAAGTTGATTTGATGTGTCGTAGCGGCATTTCGGTACAGCAGAAACAGATAAACAAGTGCCTCAGTAGACAAGAGAAGACAACCATATTCACCATACTTGTGCTGGAAGCACAGATGGAATGTGGCCTCTGCCTTTAATCAACTTGTGCAGCGAACATACGCATGACATGCAGTGTCAGAGTCAACATGTGCCCAAAGCAGGTTAGAAAACTGGGTGTCCATCAGAAGTCATGGATCTTCCAGAAGAAATGACCCAAAGCATATCTCACAAAATATTCAGATATGGTTTAAGACCATGTGCTGACAACAATGAGTGGCCAACAAGTCCAGATCTTAAAAAAAAGCAGTTGCAAGAGGACAGGCTCCAAATCTTCTAGACCTGGAGCAGTTGGCATAAGAATAGTGGTCCAAAGGTCTAGTAGAAAGATGTATGAAATTCATACTTCATACTCACAGGAAGCAATTCATTTCAGTTACTGTTTCCAAAAAGGTGTTCTACTAAATAAGTAAATTTCTGGAGAGAAATTATATCAGATTTGCCTTTTAGTTTTTAGTATTTTGGCAATGGGTGTATATTTATATTGCAAAGTTTGCACATGTGTGCAGCTAAAATGTCTGACCACTAGGGGCATAACAGTACACTTTTTATAGTAGATGCATGTGTACAAAAGTGCTTATTTGTCCAGCCCCGCTCCCTCCCCACCCACTTTATTCTGATCAGATTTGTCTTCGAAATATGATAAATCCGAAAATATCAACACAAACCCTTGGTATGTTAATATCAAACATTACGTCTTGTCATCACTTGTACAGAAGTGCAGCATGTTGACGACTCTGGGGATTTTAGAGGAGCCCTTTGGAAACGCTCGGCTGCATGCCTGTAGGCTGCTGGCTGCACTGCTACACACTATAGCTCCCAGAATTCACTACGAGCTCTGCCAGCTGGACATGATCAACCTCATATTGGTGAGGCTTAATTTACACTACTGTATACAAAATGATTCATTTTTATTTTGTATTAATTTTCTTTCTCATGCCCCAATCTAAATTTCTAATTGTCTGTTTCTTTCTAGGATCTGTTTTTTAAATTTACATGGAACAATTTTCTCCATGTTCAAGTAGAGCAGTGTGTGTTTGCCATTCTTCATCAAGCAGTACCAGAAGGGACAACACAGCACAGTCCAGAGCCAATCCAGCCAGAAAACTCTGCACACACACTTAATGAGGATATGCAGGATTCAGATAAATCCATCATGCTATCACATCAAGATCTGATGAAACATGTAAGTCTCCAATCTCTTTCTTTATTGCTAAATTTGTAAATAATGCTGTAATAAATCATATTAGCATACAGACATATGCACATTTTTGTGACAACAATACCCTGTTAAAACATTTGTCTTTTCAATATATTTAATCATGATCATTTAATCTTCATTTATCATTTTAGCAGTATTAAGTGGTGGAGGCTATATACACAACATAATGATATTAGGTGTCTGGATTAGTGTAACCCCAGATGTTAGGTGCAGGATTTATCATCTCATTTTAGCTTTTTCTTTCAAACTCAATGGTATTAAAAAGAGTTGTTCCTTTTTTCTTTTTTCTTTTTTTTTGAGTAACTGTCCCTACTGTGCAGCGACGGCTTTCTACAAGAGATGGTGCACTACTGTTGGGATATGATTGCATTCAGCAACAAGAGCATTAGTGAGATCATGATGTTGGATGATCATAGCAATACCTCGTCCCCAACTTCCCAGCTCATATATATGTAATTTATTTATTTTTATACATGACCATATGTTTGACTGTGTATATGCAGCTATTTCAGAAGTGCAGGCTGGTGCAGAGAATACTAGATGCCTGGGAGGAGAATGACAAAACACAGTAAGTTCTAAATAAACATAACTCTACATGTGATTTTAAATGAATGTGTCTTAACTTAATGTTTGTGTGGATAAACTAACATCTGCTTTTGCAGGGCTGAGGGGGGCATGAGGAGAGGGTATATGGGTCATCTTACCAGGATTGCCAATGCTGTAGTACAGTGTGGAGACAAAGAGCCAGCACAAGCTCAAATCACCCAGCTGATAAGTGGTGAGCACAAACACATCCACCTGGGACATCATAGCAACCACTTATCAACATTGTAGAATCTGTAATACTATAGCAACCCCAGCGTTTCCTTCAGGACATGCACTTTTCTACTTGTAAATAATGTTTCTCATAATGCTGGTGTCTTTCTCTGACGTCTGTGTTACAGAGTTACCCGAAGACTATAAAGCCCGCTGGAAAACCTTTGTAGATGAAACATTAGCAGAGATTAACAAGAAGAATGCAGTGGACCTGGTGAGATTCCACAAAATCCAATTTGCAAACAGCTGTGTGCACACGAACGCACACACACTATGTTGTTCTGCATATCATTAGTTAAAAGATCAGATAGACTGGAATTAGCCTGTGGCCTTCTGTTTAACTTTTGTATTTTGTGTGTGTGTGTGTGTGTGTTTTGTTCTCAAATTTCAGGTGTTCTCAGACTATCAGATCCAGCAAATGACAGCAAATTTTGTTGACCAGTTTGGATTCAATGACGATGAGTTTGGAGAGCATGACGACAGTATCAAGTAACTTTAGCTCTAAAACCTGGTTATGTGATATTTCATTATTATACATTACTGTAAAGTTGTTTGTTTTATAAATAAGGGGGCTTTTACTGTTAAAGCTCCAGATCACATTAGAACAGATTCCAGCTGGCCACCCACAGCAATAGATGTTGATTTCAGGTTGAATGTTGATCATGACGTAAGATGACGAATATTTTACGCCAGGATAATGTCTGATACTGTTACATACCTGCAGGGATGCAGATAAATAAAAATGTAAAAACAGTAAAAAAAAAAAAAAAAAAAGATTTTAAAGAAATTAGTTGAAAATGTGTGATCTAAGTTCTATTAAAGAACAAAGTTTTCTAATGGTTGAGTCCGGCCCCAGTTGATGTGTTTAATTCCATCAGTAGCTGACCAGATCTAACACCATTAAGCACTGATTTGTTGACTTAACACCAAATCAGGTGTTAATATGATGAGAACTATAACTAATGCTAGACTCCCATAAGGAGAGTTTTGGAAATTTACACAGTGAATACTGTAAAACCACTATTTTCTGTATTAATAATTAGCGTTTATTCTAATATTCGTGTTTTAATGAGTAAATACTTAATTAATACTTAATACCCCTATAAGGATGATTACGATGATTATGTGGGCCTAAACTTGTTGTAAAATACAATACGTTTTGTACAATATCTGTAAAATATTTTCTGTGTCTGTGCTTTTCTTTGTGAAGACTGGGTTATTTATGATTACATTTCTGCTTTTCTTTCAGTGCATCATTTAATCGAATTGCAGGATTTAACTGTAACCTAGTGGATGAGGGCGTGAGTTTTCTCTTTACATTCTTTTTAATCTTCTACACTACAACAAATTATGAGAGTGAGATAAATTATCTGAAATAGAGTCAATAGATGTTTTTACCCATGTTTACATTGTTGTGTGTATGCAAGATGTTTCAAAATTATATTATGGAAAAATCTATGGGAAATGTGTAATATTATTATTATTATTATTATTAAAATATATTATAACTTATTTGTAGTATGTTTTTCTACTGCAGTGCCTTTTTTCTAGCAAATCATTTTGCTTGTTTTAAGTATTTTTTTTTCTTGAATTAAGCAAAAATACATGTCAGAATGGTATGACCTGACCATTTTAGAAAGACATTTATTATTTGTAATTATGTATGTTTTATATACTATAAAATCAATGTAAAAAGGTTGGAAGTTAATTACAGTTTTAAACTTTGTTGTTGTTATCAAAATGGCATATTAGATATTTATACTACATTTAAGAGTAGGGCTGTCCCTAACGATTATTTTTTAAACGATTATTCTAACGATTATTTTTTTCGATTAGTCGACTAATCTATTCACTGAGAAACATATTTAAATAATTATTTTACGTTTTAAAGCAAACGATAAATTACTATATTTATATATAATAACAACAACAACAACAACAACACAAGCCTACTAAACCAAACCCCACACTTATAATCACTTACATGTACAGCACGTCGTTTAGATCTATAACGCTAAAAATGGATAAGCTCCCATACACCACAACCGTGTGTTGCACTGTTTTCTGTGACCGCTAGATTTTGTGACCACTGGCAAGTAGTTCTCAGCAGACCAGTGCACTGGCCGATTCGAAACGTGTTCGTTTCTAATGTTTACCCCGACTGGCCAAAACGGTTCAGTTTAGGGCTGAGGGTAAGGTGTAGGTATAGAAAGCTTCCGTTTTGCCAATGAACGCTCATAACCGTGAGCACTGGTCACAAAATTCCGACGGTGACAGAAAACGGTGTGACACCGCAGCGCCGACGGCGCTAGCTAAAATAACTTAAGGCAGCTAGCTTAGCTAAACACCTGAACTTATGAATAATGCTACTGTTTCTGGAAACTGCGAAATGCCATGCACAAATATAAACCAAAAATGTATAATTTCTGCCTGTGGCAGGTTTAAAACCTTTGGTAGACAGCCTTAAGTCTTTTTAAGGACACCCGCGGAGACCCTGATGTAAACGGTAACTTACTGTGTGACCCTGTTGACATAGTGCTCCTGGATGTTTGCGCTTCAAGTGCTCCTTTTGCACGTATGGCAGAGGACCACATTGTTGCCCTTTTGCGTGAAATGCTCCCAAACTTTAGATGCCCGCTGGCGTTTTTTTGTAGCTGGAGATCGCTCTCCGGAGTCCAAGCTCTCTAGAGCTTAGATTCTCTGCCCGAACCCGACATGACCCGAGGCCCGCCCGTAAATCCGACCCGGGCTCCAGAAAATAGTCCGAGATGTAGGCGTCTGTTTTTTAATTATATTTTTATTAAAAAAAAAAATAACGAAAACTGAAAGTGAAACTAAACTAATTTATTTATAAGCGCTGTTTTCACTACCGCAGTTCTACAGCGGGGGTGTTGTGCCGATTCTGTCCGCGAAGCGGGAGTCAGATTCAGCAGAGGGTCGGATTCGGCACAAACGCGGCGGCACCCCGCGGTCCGCGGTGTCAGTTGTAAGCGCTCGCGCTAGCCGCAAAATACGGCAGAAAACACTGAGGGAGCTGCAGAATTATGTATGGGACTAGAATATGAACACGAGGAGATAAAAGAGAACCTTTACCTGTGAATAGCTCACACCAGAACACGCTAATCTCTCTCTCTGTTTGTGTGTGTGTGTCTCTCTCTCTCTCTCTCTCTCTCTCTCTCTCTCTTGCACGTGAACTCCTCCGCGTTTGACTTGCAGAACTGTGTTTAGCTGTTCTTAAAAATCATTTTAATTAAATAATAGTTCTATGCTTCTATGTTACCGTGTTAATTAACATAATTCTGATCATATTTCGCTCATTAAAACAGCCCGAAAACAGCCAGTTGGAATTTTTGGGCCCGATCTAACCTCTAATGCTCTCCACAGGCGCCGCCATGTTTACGACGCGCCGACGCACATTATGCAAATCGATGTATTTTTGTAATCGATGACGTCGATTATGTCGACGCGTCGCCCCAGCCCTATTTAAGAGGCTTTTACTTTTTTCAGTGTAGCTCTTGTAAAAAGCCCCTATCATCTTTACTTTCTGGTTCTTGTTGTAGTTCCCCCTCTCTTTGTCTGTGTTGCATTGAGTGTATTAAGTTCATGTTTCTCTCTGTTGTATCAGCCCAGCCCTGGAGCGTTTGAGGCCTGCACTAAGGAGAAAACTCGTCAGTTTGAGGATGCTGAAGAGGAGGAAGACATTTGGGAGGACAAAGAAATCAACTATGCAACACAAGTGAAGTCCAGAACCAGGTTAATAATAAAAATAATCTATTCATTTGCTCATATAAACATACAATAGAGAAGCGTGTGTGATTCTGAGTGCTATGTGATTCCGTTCTCTTTGGCAGGTTTGGAGTGACGTCCAGCAAACTGAAGGCTGAGGGTGAAGGTGGAGCTCGAAGGCGTTTGGGGTCACCTGATCTGGAGGGATTTCCACAGCCTAAGCAGATTTCAGACAACATCAGCCAGAGCCAGGAGATGAGCAAAGAAGCAATCTCCCCACAGAGTGAGCCAAGTTACAACACTCTGTTTCTCAGTTTTGTAGTATGCACTGCAAAGAATTGTCAAAACAAGTAAAATTTAAATATGTGATAAATCTTGTTGAAACATTTGTTATTTGTAATTTTTTACATTGTTATAAAAATAATTCTAGTATTATTCACCATATTATTAACATGTTTGTTTTATGTGATTATATCTATAAGAAGAGGCATTTAAAGTTCCACTTAAAATTTGATATTTTGTGGTTTAAGCATTCATATTCTTTGGCAGATAATTTTGTACAGTAAAAAAAAGAGTTATACTATTTACAAAATACAAAATGATCTGCCAATAAATATGATACTTCCAATAAATGTTTAGTAAAAATTTTAATTAGAAATAAGTTTAGAAAATAATTAAAAATAAGTTTTTAATTAGAAATCGATTAGGATTTCTTTAAAGATATAATTATATAATATAATATTTTTTTCAGTGTGATGATGTTTTCAAACTGTAGGAGATATTTATCTACTAGGGGTGTGACGAGACTCACATTTCATGAGATAAGACACCATATTGTGTTCACAAGAATGAGACAAGATTTTAACAATATATATTTCAGTTGAAATGTATGATTAAAAAAAATGATTAACTGAAACTCACTAAATGCAAGACTGTAGGTATTAAAAATGTTGAGTAATTACTTTGTAACATGTCTATCAATTTATACTCTGATTATAAGTTATGTATGATTTATCATATGCAGTAAAATACAGAACAGTATGTGAGTACGGCGGCTGGTTTTACCATGAACCCAACATCTTCACTCCTGTATGATCTCACACGATTCTCTATAGACCTTAGATTAGAACTATTGTAATAGTCCCCCCAGTGAGGGTTCTATACAGACCTGGCAACGTCTTAATGAACCTCTATGTGTTTCCTCCATGTGTGTCAGTAATTCTTCATCTCGCTGCATTTTAAACCGCAAAAGAAGGACCACATGATTAAGAGAACCAATATGTTAAAGTTGTGTGTGTGCAAAGCAGCATTTGTTTTGGATACCTGTGCATAAGACTTGTGAGAAACACTGAAAACCGGACACAAAATATTGCGGAATTTTTATCTTGCAAGATCTTGTGGCACATTACACCCCTATGTCTTGTTACACCCCTACTACATACTCATAATCTCTCACTGTCTGGCTTTTGTAGGTCCCGGCTGGGTGGCGAGTTTTGAAGACGACTTTAACTTCAAGGCTGATTTTGCGAGTGTTGCTTTGGACACGGGTTCTGGAGTGTGGGGTAGTTCAACAACTCAACTGAGTGACAGTGAGGAGAAAGGCTGGGCCACTTTTTCTGACTTCCAGCCATTCTGCTGGTGAGTATGTCCATGCAGAAAACCACCAGAAGAGAAATTTTGAGGATTATCTATAAACATTGGTTCACCTGTTGTCCTTGCTTGGAGTCTCTTGTTAAAGTGGCTAAGATTTGCTTAGACTTTTCTATTTTACTCTTCATTCTGCAGCTCAGACTCTGGGCAAAGATGCAGCTCACCAGTAGACTCAGAAACTCCAGGAAAACAAAACCAAGACAAAGATGGTGAGTTCTTTTTCCTCCTATATTTTAAGTTTTTAAAACCTGAATAGTAAAAATAATGCTACAACAGTGTGAGTTTGACTGTGAATGTTGAATGTTTCAGTAAAGGGATCAGCTGCATGTGTGTGGAGTGTGTGTGGGTCGAGGAAAGCTCCTTTGGTGGCGTCTGACAGCAGCTCTAGTGATTCTGATAGTGAAGAAGAGGAGGAGAGGAACGAGACTGTCATGGAGACTGTCACTACTGGTAGTGGCAAAGAGGCAGTCAAACTGAGTGTGGAGTCAAAAAACGAGAAGACACTCTTCACCAGGTAGACTCACTCACTCACTCACTCACTCACTCCCTTACACACACACACACACATACAAAGCAAAGGATTTTCACTGTTCTGTTATTTCTAAAGCTCGTTTTCTAATTATCATCCTGAGTGGCCTAGTCTCACAAAACCTGACTTAAGGATGTCTTACACAGTTTATAAAATTACTCTTTTCCAATTTCACATATACATACATATAATCACATGAGAGAAATTGTGGTGTAATTTAAGTTAATTAAAGTGAGAGCTGTTTCATTTCAATATATTTTCATGTCTTGTCTTTTACATTTAAAAATCTTATTTTTCATCTTTTTTCTTTCTGTATTTTTAATGGTCAGACATTGACCGTCCTCAAAGCATTTCACTGCTATATGTAGTGTGCATGACATTGTTTGTGACCAATAAACTTTGATTTGATATGATTTCAATTCATAATTATTACACAATATAAGCATTCTGGATAAAACACTACAGTAATGACAGTGTAAATCTATTTTTTTTTATATAAAAAGGTCAAATATCAGATAAACACTATTCAGTTTAAATGTACTGTAGTTCTAACATGTGGTTGTGGGGTCACTGTACTGATATATTTTTGGGTGGTTTTCCTGATCCATTGTTCCTTTGAACATTACAGCGAATCTGATTCCAAAACATCAGGTGGTATGGCTGCAAGCACTGTAGTGATGTCCATCACAGATACTCCTCCACCTCCTCCTAAGGAGCAGACGGCAGAATAAAGGTAGGTATAAATATGTAAGTGTAACTACACCATCATTTAGGTGTATAAAATGTTTATCCATCTTATACAGACCAATCTCTCTCTTTCTTGTCTCTTTTCTCTCTCTTTCTTTAGGAGAAAACCCAAGTAGTAATGGTCCAATGTATCAAACGTATTTCAGAGCCACCCTAGTGTTCTTGTGAATCTCCGTGACCACCACTGCTCCACCTATGAAATATATAACGCCTCTTTAACACATTTTCTCCGAGCCCAGCATTTATTTCAGTCCAGCTTATGAAGTCAGGCCGTTTTGAAATCTGACCCATTGCATAGCAGCAGCTGCTGGCCTGAATGCAGCCTTGTCGAGCGAATACAAGTCTGGGATTCTTCCATTTGCTGTCATTATTGCTGTGGCAATATAGAAATGTTGCTAAGGGCCCACAGCTGTGAGGTCCTCCCTTTTCTTCAGAGCCATGCTGACCAGTGTACTTCCAAAAGAGAACTCTAATAAGACAAGTAAAGTGAGAATTAAGGGTGTGGTTCACTGCAGCTGTCGTAAATATGCTTTTACTTCTGCTAGATCCCATAAGCCACTTTTATTCAGTTGCGTTTGTTAATAGTTTCAGCCTAAATAATCAGGTCCTCAACAGGAACCAGGCGAGTGGTGCCTAGCCACCTCCCTTAAAACTAGATTGATACTCTTGCGAAAGGAGTATATGTCACACATTTTTCACTATAAAATGTATATTCTCATCTATATGGGCCAGATCCTTCTACCACTGTGTGTATAGTACTGTGCAAAAGTTTTAGACACCTGTAAAAAAAAAGAGAGAAATCTCAGTAAATCACTAATATTAGAACAATAAAAAAATAAAAACTTTACATCAACATGTCAGGACCTGGTTTGGTAAATCAGAGCTTAATGATGTTAAATCAGGAATTAAACACATCCACTGGAGTGCTGGCTGACAGCATCCAGGAAAAATCTGGAACCTAGCTTTGTTCTTCTTTAGAACAGAAGCCACTTTCTTCATTTTTTTGTTACTCTTTACTGTATTTATGTTTACCTGCATCAGATGTAATATACAGTTAAACTTACTGCTAAGATAAGTGATTATAAATGATCTGCTTATCTGCCTAAAACGTCTGCACAGTACTGAGTTAGTATGTATGCAAGCCTGAGAGCGAGAGATAATGAAACTGTGTTGGGTAGACTACGAGGTAAACTCAGTTTAGTGAGTGCTGTGTATATGCAATAAGGTTGCGTTCTGTAGCTAGTATTAGGACCTGCAGATAATGTATCATTGTGTGAGCTTGCATTATGGAATCATTGTTTACACATTAGTGTGTGTGTGTGTGTGTGTGTGTGTGTGTGTGTGTGTGATCGTATATTTATTTCAGGGTCTTTTCAGGATCTGTGTACACCAGGTCCTCAGACTCAATGTTTAGCTTATTGTTGTATATTGTTCAGACTTGAACTGAATTTCTGTTTGCAGCTTAATCAGTTGCACAGTAGTACAATTGGGATGCATTATTGGCCCATTATCCTATACCGAGTTTACAAACAGTGTATATATGAATATCTTTTAAATTAAATATTTCTTTGGTCCATTCATAATGAAATTATGCCATTAAAAAAATTATTCACATGATGTCAAAATGTGAAAACAATATAATGTAGTTATGTATTAATAATCAATAAATCAGATAAACATATTGAATTAGATGAACTAGAACACCTATTCGTCCAGATAAAAGCTTTAGGTATTTTATCATAATATTTTGAAAAATGTTTAAAGCTTGAATATAATGTACAAGTTGGCTCATTCGTAGACCCCTTTGCTTTAGGAATGCCTTGTCCATGTCTGATATTAGTTACTGTATGAATGTGGCTGTTATTCTTCTCATAGGTAACTGAACTGAATATTATATGTGTTTGTATGAGTAGTTACTTGCTTAATACAAAGCTTTGGTGTGAATGTGAATTTAGAGGCAATAACAAAGATTGAGTGCTTTTATTTATTGAGTTTTTTTTTCTTTTCTCTCTTTGCTTTCACAGCTGTCAGACCACTTAATTTCCTGATGAATGATTTGATTGTATGTGTGCAGATTTACTTTACGAAGCTCAATCTCTGTGTGTGTTTCAGTTTGCACTTTTGAAAACTTGATTTTTATACCAAAAGCTGTAAGATAGGAGGCAGTGATGATGAGTATGATGATGGTGGTAATCGCATTGAGGGTGCTTTTTCACTGTGTTATGCTACTGTGTACATTGATGAGAACTTGCAAACACTTTATTTTGTAATATGCAGGGATGTGTGTATGTGTGGGACAGAGGATGTGGTCCATCAGACCCAGGCCTTGTGTTTGAATGTAACTCTTTTTTTTATCTCAGTGGATTTATTCATAGTTTTGCCAAAGTCTCAAACTATCATCAGATTTAAATTTGTCTCTCTTCTTTCTTTCTTTCCATTTTGTTGGAAAACAGGGTTACATATCTTCTTCGTAAACACATTTTTGCCCTTCCACAGCATTAGTAAGATTCTCTACCTTTACTGTATGCTTCTACAGTAACTCAACACTGCCTTCTGATCACTGTCTGTGGCGATGGAGTCTGTATTCTCTCTTTATCCTGTCTTCCAAGTGCACACACTTGCTCACTAGCTGCTTTATTTTCCCTTCATGTAGCTCTTTTGCTCGTCATTAAGGTCAGTAAGGTGCAGAAGCACATATGGTAGCACATGACATGTTCACATTCCTGTGTTTTTCTAAAAATTGCGAGTTAATCCTTTAGACCCTGTATTTGGGCTCACACTTATTTAGGGAAAGCTTAAAACTACGTTACTGTCACAATTAACATCATTTAATAGGCCCTAAAATAGAACCCTGTGGGACTCTGGTAACGGTTTAGTTTAGCTTATCCTACAAACATTTACTAATTTTAATAGCCGAATAAATAATCTAGGGTGTAAAGGGTTAATGAGCATTTTTTTTAGATAAATACAACAGTACTTCAATTTAATAAGATGAGAAGTTCAACTAGTAATAACTAATAATGAATCCTATTGAATAAACAAGGTACTTGAAATTACTTAACGATACTTTAATGAACCATATTTAATATTTCTATTTCTCATAGCTCAAACTGTTCTCCTTTAAAAGAGCAGCTACACCTGGGCATGCTACGTAAAACTAATCTGTTTGACACTTTAATATCCAGCTTTACTTTGGGTGTCTTTAATATCAGTGACAGTACTCACCTGTCATGGGACTATGTTGCATTATACCTTTTAGAGAGTTTTCCTGAGTGTACTTGAGATCAGGTTATTAATCAACCTAAACCCCACATTCATAACTAACACATCTAATTTAAAGTTGGACTGATGTTAATGATAACATGTATACAAAAAAAAACTAAAGCATATTCATCACCTGGTCCAGTATTGTATGGTATCTACTGCCTTCAGCATCTGTGTGTTTGTGTCAGTCTGGACTACAGGTCTAACATCTACCATCATATAGTCAAATGCCTTTTGTATTGTAAACTGATGCTGGTGGTTTCTTTTTTGTATAAATGCAATACTGTACCTGTTCTTATTTTTGTTGACTCTAGGCTTCAAATTCAAATATCAAACCAATAAATATTTCCGATGTGACTAAATGTCGACTGTTGTTTTCTTCTAGTGAACAGGAACAGATGAGAAAGAGTGAGACAACCTAAGAATGTCCAGATGTGAGCATACCAGCATAAGCGGTATCAGCACAGTGAACAGACACGTTTTCAACATGGAAGGTGCAGATTTGCTGATAATACACTAGATGAAGGTACACTCACTGAGCACTTTATTAGAAACACTAAAGTTTATAATAGCTAGGGCTTTCCTTTGATCTCAAAAAAGCTTTGACCTTTTATAACATGGATACACATTTCTTTAAGGTTCTGGTCCATGTTGACATGATCAGTGTTGTGCCAGTTTACAGCTTTTCTGGACTAGTTCAAGTTCAGTTCATACATGCTCAGAGTGAACAGTTCACGTTCAAAGTTCACAATTTTAATTCTGAACTAGTTTAAAGTTCAGTTCATTTTACTTTTTTCAAATAAATACTTTTTTTCACACTACAAGCTAGAAATCACTATACGTTCTTTGAAACTACTCGTTGTAGACATTTGCTCATGACACTGCAATTGTGGGTTTCTTACCAGGTGATGAAAATGTTCATAAGGAGAATCGGTGTCTGTTTCCGTGCCATCACTTCCACTAGCCATGTTTTTTTAATTGCAGAGCTTTCTCTCACTCCCATCATTGGTCTTTTATTGGTAATAATTCACTGACTGGAAAGAGCTGGGCAATATAATAAAAATGTTATTATATATAGTATAATGTATATATTTAAAGATACACACAGGATTTATTTAGCACAATATTTTGACACACAGACATAATGCATCAGCAGCAGCAGATTTTTAAAACTTGCTATTCAAATACTCTTTTACGAATAGTACAGTTAATTTATTTAATTTTTGATGCACAACATCTAATTTAAACAGGATTTTACACACTCTGAAATTAAATGTACAGTGGGTGTTTTTTACACTGCAATCCTATATATCGTCACTTACAGTGACTATATGCTTATCAATTCAAATTGATGATACAATAAGCAAATATATCAGAATATGATCAAATACTGACATATTGCCCAGCTTTAATTGTGTCACTTTTGCAGATTTTTAAGAGCAGCCTTATGCTGCAAATCCCCAGTTCTCCCTCATCCCAGCAGTGTTCGGAAGGTTTCAAATGACAAATGACTTAAATAGACTATGGCATTCAAATGAGTGGTATTAACTGGCCCAAAATGTGCCAAGAAATTGTTCCACACACCTTTACGCAACAATAATTGGGTCAGGTTCACAGAGGGAAAGATCTAAAAAGATCAGGGCAGAGGGCCTCTAGGACCAAGGTAAAAAAAAAAGATTTATTCAGCTTAATTTGTTGCTGAGATTGTACCTAAATCTCTACCTGCGTGACAAAGTCATAGTGTACTAAAAGTATAAATCTTGAATTGAATTTCATTGTCCTCTAGATCAACAGAAGTGTCCGAAAACAATATCGCAGATTGAGGTCTCTGGGTTTACTTTGAGACAGGACTGACATGGAAGACCTTTGCATCGAAATGCCCAATTTAACTCTAACCTAAACTGCACAACTTGGATTTTTAGCTTAAGGCAAATTTCTGGGTATTTCTGATTCTGGGTACTTGTGCAAAGTGAGCTGAGTAGAGTCTAAAATGTGGCATTTAATCCTTGCAGACGACTGATTGGCCAGAGTCACGGCATACGACACAAAATGCCACAACCAAAAATCTGTAACACAATCCCTTTCAGTCTCTATTGTTACTGTGTTGTAGCTCTAAAGATGATCTTGACATTGATTTTAAACAGCCACCGGCTACATTTCAGGGGTTAGTGGAAAATAAAACAAGGTAACACAACACAAGTACAACTCAATAGAGTTGAGTAGTGTAGTCATGCAGTGAAAAAGTGGCATATAGTATTTATGTAACATGTTTAAGTCATTTTTAGAATAGAGAAATAGCAGCTTTATAACACACATGCAGTAAAAAGTGTAAATGTTAAGTTTGTTTACCTTCAGAACAACAGAAGTGTCTAAAAATATCTTCTCACAGTTGGAGCTGTATAGATGTAAGTGGAGACAGGGTGAGTACAGAACACACCAGTGCTCCTAGCATTTTCCACTATACATCAGCAAGGACCTAATAATGGGCTCATTACTATAGTCAGGTAGGCTGTGCTGGGTGCAGGGAAAACACTAAAATGGGTATTACAGTGGGGCTCAAAAACTTAGCCTTTGAAATTGTTGCTATATTTAAAGTGAACTTTTACCGCCCTGAAAAAGCAAAAAAACATATATAGGTGTCAAGCAATAAAAAAAACTAATTGAATTAAGCAGAACGAAATTAAGATTTCTGTGATTAATCACCATTTATTGCACCATGACAAAAAAAATACATGTACTCCCTTGTATTCTAAGCTTTTTGTTCAACAGCTTGGAAAGTAAACGTGCCAGCAGCTGTGTGTATGTGCATGTGTGTGTTTGTGTGTGCAGGAGAGTAAGTGAGTGAGTGAGAAAAAAACAGATTTAATCCATATATCAGCGTAAATAAAATGGTAACCTACAGTATATTACAAATGCAACAGTCATAAGCAACCCTGTCTTTAAATAAAGCTAAAGCTAAAATCCTCTAAGACATCACAAGGCTCTGTAAAATGAGTAAATCACAGATGAGAGGCAGAGTTGAACATAGTAATGTAATTAATTAGCGTAAAAAAAAAAACATTGACACATTAAAGTTTTCAGATTAACCCCTGTGTTACAACGTTGAGAGCGCTAGTAAAAAGTATAAGTTTAAAGATGAATTGACTTTCATCAGAGCATCAGAAATGCTTGAACACCTTCCCAAAGTAGGCTCAGTATGGGTGTAAATGGAGATAAGATAAAAAAAGATAAAAAAGCTTCAAATATTGATTTTGAAAATTTAAAAATATTGAAAATTGATTTTTGTTTCTATATTCAAACTGAAACTTTCCAATTTCCCTAATTAATAAACCATTTTTACAACATCAAAATTGTAAAAATAGTGAAAATTGTAAACGCTTAACTTACTTTCAGAAAACCACCAAAGATGAAACTGTATGGGTATACAATAGGAACGTTTATTCTTTCTAAAATGTCAAGGTACGGGGACCATGACTCGGTTTGTGCAATTGCACAGAGAGTAAATGGTACAGGCAGTCGATAGGAATGTGCGAAAACAAACTGAACGTAATGCATAACCAAAGTCAACAGGTGAGTTGCATCTGGACACTTTACCTGTGCACCACTGCTTAGCCCGCTGCCAAGACCTTTATTTTGACAGTGTTTATTTTAAGCGGCGTAAAATGTTTACCCTTTACAATGGGGACTTTGCATTGCAGACAAGTCAGACCAATCATGTGCAGTGTGAATATAACAAAGATGCTCCTCAGCCAGTCAAAGCAGAAGGTGCATATTCGAGCAGGTGGCACAAACATGGGAGATACGAAGCAGAATCAGCAGCAGGAGAATAAAGAAGGGGATAGTTAATTTAGATGGTGAGCTTTCGAATTTCACTCAACTTTCTCTCAAAACTCAACTTTTTAGCAAAGAATGGAGAGTCATACCTGTTTATTCCAAAGGAACATGTTTTCCACACCATAAGTTCTGAGACAATAGCCCTAATAAAATAATAAAAGCAACAGCTGAAACATGAAGCGCCACTACTAAACTAAACACAGCTTCTTACAGCAGACACACCCACTCTAAACTGAACTGAGGGCTCACCAGTCCACTCCTCTACGTGTCAAAAATCTCTCGTCTTTACTTGAAGTGAACAGAAAATAAATTTGAGACCATACAGAAATCCCACTAAACTATGGGGTTTTTACTGTAATATAAACCAAACCATTACATTTGTGTACCGAGACACCCCTAGTGTACAAGGAGGACATAGGGTGAATATAGAACACAGCAGGACTTCTAGGGTTGCATCTAGGGTTGCCCACACCCCAGAAAGTGAAAACTGTCCAAGCTCTTAAAAAGCAGCATTTTTTTTTTTACAGAAAAGTGGTACAAATGTGTAAAGACTTGAACTTTTTTAGCCTTCAGAGGAACAGAAGTGCCTGAGGACATTCTCAAAATTGGTTCAGTATGGGTGTAAATGGAGACGGGATGAACATGGAAGACAACAGTGCTCCTAGAGGACCGAAACCACACTCCAGCAGGGAGGGGCATCCGAATAGGAAGAGGCATGTGTTGGGTTGGGGGTGGGCTTCACCCTTACTGTGTGTGTGTGTGTGTAAATATTTTCTCAGCGCTGGTGGAACCTGTCTGTCTGCTTTGCTAGACGGTGAGAGGGAAGACACAGCCTGAGGTGGAGAGAAAAGGCAGCCAGAAACAGAGGACGAGTACACTTAGACAGGATATATGAGACACACGCACAGAGAGAACTTTCACACCACATTTAACTGGACGTTCTGACTGGACACTGCAGCTGGACTTGATGTGGACTAATACGGAGTGTGTGAGGGAGGGCCTGGCTTCTGTGTGTGTAGGTCTCTTTAAGGTATGAAAGCATGTGCGTGGGTGAATGTGAATATGTGAGACAGGCTGCTGTTGGAGATCGAGCTTGAATGACTGAATCTTCGGGAGAGAGAGAGTGCTCCTCTTATGGATGAGCTTCTGTGGCTATGGGGGGATGTCAGAGTTATAATGGCTCTGGGGACGAGGCCTCAACCACTCTGGCTGCAAACTTCAACGACATCAGTGTACTGAAACTGTGAGTACAAACCTCTCACATACACATACACACTTACAAACTTGCGCACCCACACCCCAGCAGCAGTAAAATGTGGCAGAAAGAATGCACATGGCAGACAGATGGCTGCTGCAGAGATAAAGGCAGCATACCTTTAGAGAGAAAGTGAAATAAGAATGTGTGTCAAGTGTGTGTGTTGAGTGGGTTGTGAACTTTTTAAAGCATGTCTATAGACCACAATACGTCCTACATTTTTGTTCAATTTCATAACAGTTTAATTGCCACAAATAGCATCAAATTACACAACTCTACAACCGAGTCTTGGGGATACCACAAAATGTGTTAAAATTGTTTAGTCCAAGGCTCCAGGATGTTTGATAAGTTAACATTTTATGTTTGATATGGTATTTTTACATAGTAGCTACAACTAACTAGTAAAAATCAGTTTTAGAGTCTACAAGGAAAGACTATTCTCTTGAATATAGTCATGTAAGCAAGAGCTGTTTATGGGTAAGCACTACTTTGTATGCATGCCCACACTAAACAAAGAAATTAAAGAGTAAATAGAGGGGAGTTGAGAAAGCTGGTCCCTAGTGGCCCATCAGTGCAGTCTAGATGTCAGTACCTCACTCCTCACTGTTGTAATTACTTTACATACTATTTCCATAGCACTTACTGAGTAATTAATAGTAGTTACTGTGTAATAAGGCTTAAGATCAATAGTTAAAAAGTTAATAAAAGCATGGTTTGCAAAAAAAATGGCCATTCGAACATATTACACCAATCATAACATTAGAAACCACTCACAGATAAACTTCTTGTTCCAACCTTGTTCCAATAGCTTTTGTCGAAGGGTGCAATCTGCATATTGGGAAGCAAGTGAATAGTCAGTTCTGTAAGTTGATGTTTTAGAAGCCAGACATAAGAATCTAAAACATTTTAACAACCGGCCTAATTGTGATGGCTCGATGACTGTGTGAGATTGGCAGGTTAGAGCTGTTTTATTGCCACAAGGAAAAAAATGTTTTAATGTTTAATTGCTGATCAATGTACGTGGAAATTAAGCTACAAAAACAGCCTGTTTTTTATTATTTTTTTTTTTTTGGTCACAAAAACTTTAGATAATACTCTCGATAACATGCCCATGTGCCCATGCCCACCTAAAACACACCTTACCCATGTAAGCCCCACATTAGAATGTTGGTTGGGTCTATCCATTCACGTATCGACTGCATCTTAAAAACACAGTATCAAAAACACCATATTTAATTTCAAGAAATAAGAAGTTTAAAAATATTAAAAACAAAACAGCCACCAATAGTGGACCTTATGTACTAAAACTGTTTAATGCCTCCTATTATTAAAACCCTATGGGAACTTACATGAAACACTGAGCATATCTACTACACAAGCCTGGACCTAATGGGAGCTTTCATGAAAAAATGCTTAGCAGATAAGTGAATGAATGGTTTAATGGTTACAACAGCTGGCACCACATCCAGCCATTCTACATCAGAGCAACATATTTCCTCCAAACTGCTTCAACATGTTGCTCATGTTGTCATTATCCTCAAGTCTTCTAACAATCTCACTGAACAGACTTTTTAAAAATGTTAGATTAAATCTACAACATATGATAAAGTGGCGTGCAATTTAACAACCATACAAGCCTCATGTCAGGTCATTCAGTTCAATCCAGGTTGGTTGTTGTACTGTAGTACTGACACCAATAAATGCATAATTCCTGGTATTTGCTTATTTAGGAGTATTTTATCCTCTTTAGGAATTCAGATGCCGTGACACAGAATCACAGTATCAGTATATCGTCATTATCTTGGGCAAGGTATCTTTATAATACTATTGTCAGAAGAAGTAGTTTTCCTGAGTTAGGAGGGGACATAATATTGTAATAAAAGTTAGCAGTGTCCTGGCATGTGACAATACCTGCAACATCTAATATATTCATTCTAAAAACAGAGTGATCTGGTGGGCTTTTTGTGATTGATACATTTCTTAAAGTAAGGACAACGTGAACCAGTGTCAGGGTCATGCCCACAGAGGCCCCACTTCATAACTTAGAGGGTCTGCCGCTAATGTTAGTCGTGGTGTCAGATACCACTAGACATAATGTTGGGAGCACTTGTGAAATATATATATATATATATATATATATATATATATATATATATATATATATATATGCCTTGCCAGGTCAGGAAATCATTTTGATGCATAAGGGGACCTACATACAGTAGTTTTAGGCAGGTAGTTTTAATGAATGAATTATGGATATTTAAAGCTATACACATTTAAACATTGACTTTGAATTTGGTAATTAACATGAAAAACATGTAATGTAAAATGAAAAAATAACATGTACTGTAACTGTACTGTATATGGTATGTGTAGTTTCTTGTAATTCCCATGTCTGCAGTGTAGGGGTGGGAGTAGGGCTGTCCCTAACGATTATTTTTTAAACGATTATTCTAACGATTATTTTTTTCGATTAGTCGACTAATCTATTCACTGAGAAACATATTTAAATAATTATTTTACGTTTTAAAGCAAACGATAAATTACTATATTTATATATAATAACAACAACAACAACACAAGCCTACTAAACCAAACCCCACACTTATAATCACTTACATGTACAGCACGTCGTTTAGATCTATAACGCTAAAAATGGATAAGCTCCCATACACCACAACCGTGTGTTGCACTGTTTTCTGTGACCGCTAGATTTTGTGACCACTGGCAAGTAGTTCTCAGCAGACCAGTGCACTGGCCGATTCGAAACGTGTTCGTTTCTAATGTTTACCCCGACTGGCCAAAACGGTTCAGTTTAGGGCTGAGGGTAAGGTGTAGGTATAGAAAGCTTCCGTTTTGCCAATGAACGCTCATAACCGTGAGCACTGGTCACAAAATTCCGACGGTGACAGAAAACGGTGTGACACCGCAGCGCCGACGGCGCTAGCTAAAATAACTTAAGGCAGCTAGCTTAGCTAAACACCTGAACTTATGAATAATGCTACTGTTTCTGGAAACTGCGAAATGCCATGCACAAATATAAACCAAAAATGTATAATTTCTGCCTGTGGCAGGTTTAAAACCTTTGGTAGACAGCCTTAAGTCTTTTTAAGGACACCCGCGGAGACCCTGATGTAAACGGTAACTTACTGTGTGACCCTGTTGACATAGTGCTCCTGGATGTTTGCGCTTCAAGTGCTCCTTTTGCACGTATGGCAGAGGACCACATTGTTGCCCTTTTGCGTGAAATGCTCCCAAACTTTAGATGCCCGCTGGCGTTTTTTTGTAGCTGGAGATCGCTCTCCGGAGTCCAAGCTCTCTAGAGCTTAGATTCTCTGCCCGAACCCGACATGACCCGAGGCCCGCCCGTAAATCCGACCCGGGCTCCAGAAAATAGTCCGAGATGTAGGCGTCTGTTTTTTAATTATATTTTTATTTAAAAAAAAAATAACGAAAACTGAAAGTGAAACTAAACTAATTTATTTATAAGCGCTGTTTTCACTACCGCAGTTCTACAGCGGGGGTGTTGTGCCGATTCTGTCCGCGAAGCGGGAGTCAGATTCAGCAGAGGGTCGGATTCGGCACAAACGCGGCGGCACCCCGCGGTCCGCGGTGTCAGTTGTAAGCGCTCGCGCTAGCCGCAAAATACGGCAGAAAACACTGAGGGAGCTGCAGAGTTATGTATGGGACTAGAATATGAACACGAGGAGATAAAAGAGAACCTTTACCTGTGAATAGCTCACACCAGAACACGCTAATCTCTCTCTCTGTTTTTGTGTCTGTGTCTCTCTCTCTCTCTCTCTCTCTCTCTCTCTCTCTTGCACGTGAACTCCTCCGCGTTTGACTTGCAGAACTGTGTTTAGCTGTTCTTAAAAATCATTTTAATTAAATAATAGTTCTATGCTTCTATGTTACCGTGTTAATTAACATAATTCTGATCATATTTCGCTCATTAAAACAGCCCGAAAACAGCCAGTTGGAATTTTTGGGCCCGATCTAACCTCTAATGCTCTCCACAGGCGCCGCCATGTTTACGACGCGCCGACGCACATTATGCAAATCGATGTATTTTTGTAATCGATGACGTCGATTATGTCGACGCGTCGCCCCAGCCCTAGGTGGGAGAAAATATTTTTGCTGCGATATACCTTAGCGTTTTTGTTTGCGATACATTATCAATACATGACGTCAAATGCTGATAATTTATTGAAACGTAGACTCTCTAAACTCCCCCCTTATTTGACTTACTATAGTAAATGCTTCTTTACTCCATGTGGTGTCGCTAACAAAATCAAAAAGGTGAGCCTGCAATCAAACTGACAGCAATAAACACATAATTCCTGGTATTTGCTTTTTAGGAGTATTTTATCCTCTTTAGGAACACAGATGCCATGACACAGAATCACAGTATCAGTATATCGTCATTATCTTGGGCAAGGTATTTCCTGTGATTTCCACCCTCACTGTAGTGCATGCTTGGTGGTTTTATGATGCTGAAAATTGTTTATTTTCATTATATAAAACTGTGTCTGATTTATAACAAATTCTGATGAACACAGAAATGCTGCCCCCCCCATGTTTTGCCTTCAGTCCGAACAGCCCGTCTTCACTGAAAAGTGTCTATATGTAAAGCAACATGATTGTACGTTAAGTAGCTTTTCCAAGTAAGAGGAAAAGGGAAATACTGTGCAGGGCAAACACCCTGTCACTCACACACCCACACACACACACAGAACAGACACATTACATCCTGACATATTTATCTATCAGTAAGCCCAAGGCCATTCACACGCATGTATGTACAGCCTCATGAATGATTGCTCATTTCAAGGCTCGATGTTGAGGTCAGCACCGATGTTATCAGGACTTTTATTCTGTGCGTAAACGCGCATGTTGAGGTTCTGTACTCAATGTATCTGCAAAGTGTGACTCTGCTGTTTTGCATGCAGTAAAATGAGCCTTGTTTGCATTGGAGAGCTGCTGTCTTTCCAGGAGAAACTCCAGGCCTGTGCGTCTGCACACACAATGTAGATTCATCTACCTCACATAGCAAAAAACACACGACAAGTCTTCCGTTTAACTTGTTCCAACACCCAGGTTGCAGAGTATAACTGGGCAATAATAATAATAATAATAAATCAATGTTTTCGATTAATTCGAATGTGCGGTTAAGGATGGTGTGTTTTTTATGAAAATATTCTCTTAGTATTCTCTTCCGCTACCAGCGCTCCCTTTTGGGCTCCTGTAGTTCAGAGTGACCCTGCTCCCACTCACTTGCACATACACCAACACCTATTGGGGGAGAGCCGGAGCTTGTACCCAAGAAAGGAGTAACTTCCTCTGCGACCTGGAATTAGTTCGCTGTCGCTGTAATATATGTTTAAAAGTATCTGCTTCTAAAGTAAGCAGCATGACCATTTGATCTTAACACATGGGCTTGTAAACAATGTTTTAAATCACTGACTAGAATTTGCTCGACTTAACATGCAGCCCAAAGCGTCTGAACACCACACAGATCACATGATAAGTCCCAATATATCAGCATCAGAGTTTAAATGGCACACACCTTTTTTATTTTTATTTGAGTGTGCATTGTGTCAGTGCCAGTTTAAAACTAAGCTATGTTGTAGAAAGCTTTAAAAAAAATACTGTATGTTCTTAATATTTTCAATGACATGGCCTGCCATCTTATATACAGGCTTTTTTTGGGCGTTTTTTTTTGTCTTGTTTCGGTTGCACTTTACCCCAAAGTAGAAATATAAGTGAAACCAAAATAAAGGTAGACCTAGAAAAAATTTAATAAAAATTTTTGATTAAAATATTTTATTAGACCATATTGCCCAGAGCTAATTACAGGAGTATCGGGCCATGGAATTGTTCCGACACCCCGGTTGCCAAGAATAATCGGCCCAAACTGCATGTGCCAATACCCTAGTGTGGTTGCTGTGTATAATATGGGAATCGTCCCACGTCATTCGCTGCAACTCTCTAGTTTCGCATTTGGTGCATAGCATAGACTGTGTATAGCTGGACAGAGCATCGTCTCTCAAAAGTGAAGCCACCACAGGTTTTTATATCCCTACAGAATTCGTTTTTTAAAACGTTAATAAGCTCTATTCAAAAAAGGTGTGGTTATTGTAAAAGGGCTGGTTATGGGTGGGACCAATAACAGACCGTCAGCTCCGCTCTGCAGCCTGTGACCGTGAGGCAGCCCTCAGGGGCGGGGTTATTCAAATGAGTAGGCTGTCTCTCCACAGTCTTTCTCCTTCCTCTGGTCTCTACTGCGCAGACTCCGGTATCAGGATCGCCAACATGGCGGAAGATTTTGGCTTCGTTTTCATTGAATGAATGGGAACGGCAACACGACGTCCATCTTTATATACAGTCTCTGGTGCATAGTATCAGGTGATGCTGCAAAACGATCAATCGAGCTCAGGCCGATTCTACATACTAGACAGGCTGTGAATGTGTTTGTGTCTATACTTGTGTAGCATACTGAATAACACCAGCCTGTCTGTGTATGAATGTGAGCATCTGGCAGTGCTGTAAATGTGTGTATAGTATTGGTCAGCAAGTCCTAAGGCTGTAGCTGTAATGTCTCCCCCTCCTGACCTTAGAGGGAACCGCAGGGCATGCACAGCCCATGTACTACATTGGCCTCATTCATTAGGCTCTACCACATATCTGAATGTATTAATCAGCATCAGCTGATGCTCATGCCTGGACTAAATGGCATTCTTTATAAGCACTGGTTATTGTGTGGGTTTTTGAGTTTTAAATGCCCACCCCGGCTCATCCGCATCCCCCAAACTCCTTGTGGCATCGGTATGCTGTCTTTATGCACAGTAAAATAAAAACAATCTAGCACACATAAAAGTAAAACAAACACAGGAAAAACAAAGATACGGGCCCTTTAAGTTAAAAAGACAGAAGTTAACTGTGTCTTATCAAAAACGTCCAGCTGCTTCCCATCACACGCTAATGTCCAGTGGCCTTCATATCTCCTCTCTTGTACACACACACATACAGTTAGAGTCTCCTGATAACAAAATATCCTGAACCTGAAGAGCACGTGCTGCACACTGAGAACACATGGACATACTTTTCACCCCAGCTGGACACAATATTGATAGACCTTGATTTGGTTGAATGTAGGTTGTGAAATTGGCTGACCAAATATTAAATTAAATGAAATTAAATTAAACACCTAATTCCAATGTCAATATGAGAGAATTGTGACAATAGTGGATACTCAAAACATCTTCCAAACATCACAGTCCAGTATCATATTTATGTAAAATACATTGTTATGGTCCATGGTTACCGAGACACAATGTCCACAATGTTAGCGTCCACACAGTGCAAACTTTGTTGATGTTAGATGTTCTTGCTTTGAGGTCATGTTAATGATGATAATTTAAATTATTTTAACTAATTTAAAGATGAATTGTTTTGACCCACTATTTAGTTTTTTAATGGATAAGTAACTTTCATTTCCAACCAAAATTAATCATTTGTCAAATGTTGGAGCTTGATGTCAACTCAATGTTGTTGTTTTTTTTTATGTTAATAGATATGTGGCTTTGATTTCCAATCATTGGTACAACATTGGAGCTTGATGTTGACCAAGTGTTTGTTGACAGATATGTGAATTTAATTAAATTGGAAAAAAACATTGAGCATCTGTCAGATGTTAGGGTTTTTCTGGCTTTAAATTAACAGCTGAGGTCTGCTTAAAAAATTAATGGTTATGTGTGTGTGTGTGTGTGTGTGTGTGTGTGTGTGTGTGTGACTGTGTGAAACAGAAAAAACAATAATGTGCACAGTGCTCCATCACTGGAGGAGAAGCCGTACCTGCAGGAGCTCTTTTTGAGGGACCGCATCGCTGACATTGACCTGTTCACACTCACCGCTCTGCCACATGATCTGGACCGCCAAGAGTGGATGGCATTTAACAGTGAGTAAACACACAAACGCACTCATCATAAATTACACTGGGCCAACTATTGGCATAACAGCATATTGTTACCGTCATAAAATCTCTGCTCCAAAGGTTTGTAGACACCTTACATTACTTAGATTCATATGAAATCAAGTAATGTAAGCAGGTTTTATCCAATTCTTTCTTCTGCAGAGGCTTTACACTGGATGTTGGTAAGACAAAGTTGTGAGAATTTGATTGATTTCATTGCTGTTGGATTGAAAGCCAAGCACTGTGAAGCTGTGTTTTCTGTTGTTATTATTATGCTCCAGCTTATGTTTTTGGGATGTATTTGAGAGTTGTGAATGAGGTGGGGTCGTGATCATCCAACATCCTGACCTCAGTAAAGCTCTTGTCTTGTTGCTGAATGCAATTAAATGCCTTCCCTGGACAGTAGAGACAGTTACTTTAACAAAATGCAGTATAAACTTTATTTTGAATGTCATTGATTTCAGAAGAAATATTGAATGAGCTGGTGTCACAATACTTTTGTTTATAAAGTATAGTAGTAAAGAACATTTTGAATAATTTCTGTTTTTGTTTGAACCAAACAATTAATTAATTGTATAACTGTGTGCGTGTGTTTTAACTCTTTTCTTCTCTGTTTTTCAGCCGTATCTTTTTTTCAGAATATCACTCTGGTCTCCAGTGCCCTCTCAGAATTCTGCACCTCAACAACCTGTCCAACAGCCAGCGGCCCAGGAAACAAGTGAGGAATCTCAACACACACGCAGCGTTTTTGTTTTAATACAGTTACAGGATGTGTGGTCTCAAGTGTAATACAATGGCATGCAAAATTTGGGTACATTACATTATTACATATTTTCCAAACTTTAAGCAGGATCCAAATATTATTGTTGTTGGGACTTCTCTAAATGTAAATGTAAAATGTAATCTATTACAGATTAATGAATACCTGGTAAAAAAAAAGGTTACATAATCTGGATGTGTATGTTAAAGTAATGCAGTTAATTTTGGATTACTTTTCCTCTTACAACCGCATAAATATATTCTATTTTTAAAGTGATCTGAACTGGTTATACAGTTTTTTTAACCATGGAAATCTAAAGGGCAGCTGCACTTTTAGGTTACACACAAAACTAAACAACATCAAAATTGAGTATTTGGGAAGGTTTTACTATATAATACTTATCTTAACCAGTTATTGTGATTTAATACTATTAAAATTAAAAAATATTACACAGAAACACACCTGCATATTTCTAGCAATATTGCTAGAAACACACGTATAGTGGTTTTATGAAGGTGAAATAAAACCTTTATAATAAATCATTTGGAAACATATTCTTTATAACAAAAAAAAAAAGTCTATAAAACAATACCCCTCTGCACTGATGTGAACATGCTGTGCCGCAGGTTAAACATCATTCTCTGCTGTGTGTGTTGTTTAGGGTGTATGAATGGACAGATGATCAAGGGAAGAGGCTGAAGTGTTCTGCTCCACTCTACACTGACTACGCCATGTCCTACATCCAGGAGCTCCTCACAGACGAGAATGTGTTTCCCTCCAGGGCAGGTAAAATCCGACACACATACAAACATTCATTAAGACCATGTTTTAATGGTGTTTTTACATCCCCTCACCAGCTTTGACCTAAGTTACTGTACATCTGTGGCTACATGCTTCATGAGGGAAGATTGAGGCTGTACTAATCAGATAGCATGCAAATTCTGCAATGCAAAACAATGTTTTGAGAAGTCTAGACTAAACATACCTAAAACTGCTGAGTGACTGCATTGTCTAGCTTTGAGCTGCTTTAAACTGCCTTTCTTTTTGCTATTAGTGTAGAATTTACCTTGCTAATGAGCATGATGTTTTATCAGAAGTCGCATTAACGATGCCGTAGTTTGCAGCCAAATGTTACACAAAATTGAATGTCATTGTTTTATTCATTTTGTTCATTGTTTCTCCTACGGGCCAAGAAGTATTGCATGACGGGATTTGTGCCCCAATATTGGTTAAATATAATTATATAAAATTTAAGTTTAATAAAATAACCTAAATTTTTTTCCCCCAGTAAAAATGGTCAAATATAAAGGACAGGTTGAAAAAAAATTGTATATAAATATTTTGCATCCTATAGATGTGTGTCAGCTCAGTGTTCTCAATTCTGCTGCCAAAGAAAAAAAAGCTACAACTAATTAATGTCATTAATGTTCTTGTGTTTGTTTTCAGATGCACAGTTTCCACCTGGATTCATGTTTCTGGTCCAGAAGGTGTTCCTGCTGCTGTTCCGAACATTCGCTCACCTGTACAGCGCACACTATCGGGACGCCATCACCATGGAGATACACCCACACCTTAACACTCTGTTCACACACTTCATCACGTTCAGTCACACCTTCAGACTGCTGGAACCCTCAGAGACTGCGCCACTGGACGATCTGATATCTGCTCTGACGCAGTAACACACACACACACACATACATGCTCGAGAACTGAAGCCAAGGAGATGCTGGATTGATTACACAGAAAAACACACACACAGTCAAACACACACACACACATATAAATACAGTTATGCATACCTTTGACTGAATAGAATGTCAGTGTTTGTGTAAGTGGCATTAGCTGAACAGTGCAGTGGACATTGCATCAGTATCTCATTAAGTTTGCCAATGTACAAGCATGCTGGACTCAAATTCACTTGACAAGATGCTACTGCTGTTATTAACTATGCAATGTATTGTACTTCAGCCTATTACATTACAGCAAACAGCTGCAAACAGTTGCAAACATCTGAAACCACAGGAACACAGTTAAGTATTAGAGATTACTTAACTAGTACTTAAGTACACTATATGTGCAAAAGCTTGTGGACACCCCTTGTAATGAATGCATTCAGCTACTTTACTGTAATTGTACCCAATGCTGTCACCTGTCACAAATGTGCAGGTTGTCTAGTCCCTGTAGAGACGTGTTGCCAAAAGAATAAGACTCTCTAGAGCAGATAAACATGAACCTGTATACTGGCACCATGCCTAATACAAGGTAGGCATGTAAATTGCTGTGGAGCTATAAAACATACAGCTCTGGAAAAAATTAAAAGACCACTCCAGTTTCTGAATCGGTTTCTCTGATTTTGCTATTTATAGGTTTATGTTTGAGTAAAATAAACATTGTTGTTTAATTCTATAAACTACAGACAACATTTCTCCCAAATTCCAAATAACATTTTGTCATTTAGATCATTTATTTGCAGAAACAAACAAAAAAGGTGCAGAGCTTTCAGACCTCAAATAAAGCAAAGAAAACAATTTCATGTTCATAAAGTACAGAAATCAATATTTTGTGGAATAACCTTTTTAATCACAGTTTTCATGCATCTTCACATATTTTCCTCCACCAGTCTTACACACTGCTTTTGGATAATTTTATGCCACTCCTGGTGCAAAAATGCAAGCAGTTTAGCTCGGTTTCATCCATCTTCCTCTTGTTCATATTCCAGAGGTTTTTAATTTGACAAAAAATCTAAGAAACTCATTTTAAGTGGTCTCTTATTTTTTCCAGAGCTGTATTGTGTCTGCAATGATGGTTCTCCATCCAATACTTTTGATTATGGGTGAGCTGTAGGGTTGAAGAGTTGGGAATGTGGTGAGTGGTTATTTTTAAGAGCTGTTTAAGCCATCTTATAATAATAATAATAATACAGTGGCATAATAACACATTTACACATTTAAAAAGTATGCTTAACTTTCAATTCATAAGAGTTTTCAGGTATAAAAACAATTTTAAATAAATTTATAAAATAAAATCTAATAAATACATTCATTGGATCGCTGTTTTTAATAAAGTCAACATACCAGCTCACTCGTGTTAATGGGCTGTCCCTTGAAAAATATATAATTGGTAATATCGAGGTAGGCAAATATAATTATAATGACAGGCCTAAAGGTGATCCAACATTCCGACTTCACAACAATCTTAATTGGACAGTAGAGACAATTAATACCTTAATACCTAAAAACTAAAAATCAATGAATGCACTGGTATTCCTATACTTTTGTTCATATAGTGTACATATGGAGTGAGTGGAACTTTTTAAATGTTTTAATTAAACGCTAATGTGTTATGGATGCAGCTAAAGGCCACACTCAGAGATCTGTGAAGGAGAAGACGGGAGCTGGGAGTGCCACAATGGGTGTGGATGTAGGATATAGATCCGATTCCTTTCTTTGCTCTAGGGCATGTTGTAAATATTAAGAAGGCTGTGGCATTACAAATGTGTGCATGCACACACAACACCTGTTCAAGCGCCTTTCTGCATGAACTGTAAATTTATTTGCATCACGTAACTGGTCTGACTGGTTTAGAGCGGAATAGGATCCGTGTACACACACAGACACACACACGCTTCAGCTTACCATTACACCTTTATACAAATATGGCCTTATATTTGTTTTACTCTTTGACATTAATGTCTTATAACATGCCTTATTCTTATCTAACGCTCTTGTTGTGTTTTTTATTCATGCACACTCACTGCACCAAACATACCACACATACACACTGCACAAACTATGAGAAACCAAACTGTTTTTGTTTAGATTTGATCATCCTTAACATTAACATAATGTTAAAGCAGCAGTCCCTAATATTTTTGCCTATTTCTGATTAATTGAAAGCCATAGTATTCCTGGGTTGGTAGAAGACAAAATATTTGAATTATTGTTATCAGTGTCCTGACACAACCATCCCTGTCAGGTCAAATATATTCATTTTAAAAACCGGATGGTCTGGTATATTTGTTGGACGATGTTGAACAGAATTTCACAGTACATTTGTGTTAACCTACATTAAAAGTAAACTTCAATATGTTTGGTTTAATTAAACATTCTCACCAGAGAGGTTTCTAAATCACCAAATTTCCAAACATACAGACTGTTTTCCTAAGTGAATAATATTGATTGTATGGTTACAGTGGCACCTGTGAATAGGTGGATCTACCTGGCAGTAAGTGACAATGACAAGAACAAAATTATTTGATTACTAGATGAGTCGACTGGATCAGAGCACCTTCTAAACATCAGACAGGTATTGTGGGGTGTTCTCAGTATGCCGTGGTCACCAGGGGTTCAGGGTCAAAAGGTTTACACAAAATAATAAAATCTGCAAATGGTAAATCATTTTTTTATAATTGTATTTGTAAAAAAAATTAGAACACACCAATTTTTAATTAGCCAGTAGCAGTGCTATATAGCTCAGACAAGTTTTTTTCCATTGCATTGGAAGCAAAATAAAATAAAAATAAAGAAAACACATGATGTCCATTGTATTGAATGCAGGGTCTGAATGGGTTAAAAAAAACTTGGTTACTTTGTTATTCTTTGCAGTAATTTGTAAATTAGTCTTTGCTTTTATTTTTGTGGATGGATTTAATGTTTTTTAATTTTCTATGAATTATTGTAGGTTTCTAAGGATTTCTGTTCATTTTTGTGGATTTTCTATGGAGTTATGTGGGTTCTGCGCCGTTCTGACGTCATTCCCGCTGGTGGGCGGGGCTTAGAATTAGATGTTCATTCTGAATCTCCATTGGTCCGCTGATTTTGGAGTGACAGGTGCACTGAAACCTCGTCTGAGACCACGCCCACCCCGCCAGGTTCTGGCGTTCTTCTAATAATGGCGGAGCGACGGTTAGCGGCGGCAGCAGCAGGTATTTTCCCCAATTTAAACATATAAGTTAAAGTTTCTGTTTAATCACTGAGCGGGTCACATATTTTAAGCAGTCCTGTATTTGTACTGTAAGTAAGTGTTTTACTCTGTCCGGTTTCCCAGAAGTGTAAAAAAACTCGGGTTAGCGCGGTGCGCTAAATATTCAGGCTAACGCTAGCGTTAGCTAGTTAGCTGGTTATTAATCCTATAGGTAAAGCCGAGTAACTACCTGTTAGCGTTACTTGATTCCACTGTAGATAACAGTTTTAATACTGCAGCGGGCTGTGTCTGAAACTCCAGAAACAACAGCTTTAAACCGCGGTTTCGCCTCTTGCACTTACAATTGTTAGGCCGCGCTCTCTACACAGAAATGTGAATGCGCATCTAAACTGTGTTTTACGGTAACCGCGTGCACAGCGGAGCTTGTGGAAAAAGCTGCTCGCGCTTCTCCTGCAGAAACGTGGAAAAGAAACGAGTTTAATAAACACAATTTACCCAGCTTTAATCAACTAATGTACACCAGAGAGACAAACTACCTCTCTGTGGAACAGCGTTACATTAACTTTAAAATATAAAAATAAAAATAAAGTTTTATATTTTTTGCATTTAAATCCACTATTTATCTATATTTTAATATTGCGATATGTTTAAAAAGCTGTAAAAAAAAAAAAAAGCTGTAAAACTTTCAGTATGTGCACAAGAAGCTCCACTGTGGCTGTGATTTTCCAACACTTTCACGCAATGTCAAAATCAGAAAACACCTTTAAAAAGGCTATAACTGCCACTACATTTAAGGTGGAATGAAAAACTGGCTAAACGTAAGTGAGATAAATTTACTAAGAATGACTCATCTTATTGTCTAACAGGCTGTAGAATGACTCATTTTGCTGATGAGCAGGCTCTAAGGAACATTAAGAGGCAAATATAGAACGTAAGTTTGACAGTTTGATTAGTTTGATTTGGTTTAGTACTGCAACAACTATCAATTATTAGAGTAGTTTGCATCTAATTTAATAATCGATTAGTTTGGTCTACCCTGTTATACAAGTACAGTTGCTACCAACAATGTTGGCAAGTAAGTCAACCAAAGCTGTGGCATAGAGCCGTGGGTAAAGGGGATTCACGTTAATTAAAAAAATATCTCACTCAGTGTTCCTAGAGGCTGCTAGAGTAGTTAAGCAAGGTGTCAAATTTTTGGTAAATTTATATCTCACTCGCTTTTAGTAAACAAGTTAGCCTTAGCATCCCCTAAGTTTTTAATTCCACCTTAAAATCCACCTTACATGGGGCAGTGCGACCATCTGTTCAAAAACAAGCTGTGGTTTTATTCAAATTAACGCTCTGTTTTTTACTCTTATTATTCCTAGAGCCTACTAGACTACCAAATGGGTCATTCTAGATCCTCTAGAATAGTCATTCTTAGTACCTTTATATCGCACTAACGTTAAGCGAATTTTCCTTTCCTTTAAATGTGGCAGTAGTTACAGCCTTTTGCATTGTATTTTTTTACTCTTGTGTGGAAGTGTTGGAGAATCCCAGCCAACTATATATTAGCATTACATACACTGTTGTTATTAAATAATGATGGTAATATTAGTGTAACTAATTTTTAATGTAATGTTCATGTTTCATTTTTAAATAATGGTAGGTTTTGTGTTCCTTATACAATTACAACATTAGCACTAAGGCGGTTTTGTTTATTAAATAAAATGCTGGAAATCAATTTAGATTTTTTTTCCCTTTTTATCCAAAAAAAAAAAATATATAGCGCAATCTATTTTCAGAATAATTGTTAGTTGCGGTCTTAATTTGGTTAAAGAGACAATCAATACACTGCTTTTTAAAACAAGATATCAGAAGTTCGTTGGCTATTTCCAGTTTAGGACACTTTTGAGTTGAGTTGGGGATGAGGTGGGGTGGTCATCATTCAACACCTTGACCTTGTAAATTGTGTTGCTGACTGCAATCAGATCCTCACAGAAATGCTGCAAAATCTAGTAAAAATTGTTTCCTGGTTAGTAGAATCCAGCAAAAGCAGAATCAACTATTTTTTATCATATTTAATAATAAAAAAACAGTAATTGAGAAGGTGTCCCATTGCTATTTGTCCAAATTGTATATTTTTTGAGGACTGTACTGGTCATCAGATTAATTTATTACTTTTGGGAATGTATGGGATTTATATCACTTGTTTGTCGTCTGTGTATCTTCAGCCCAGTGGAAACTTCAAAAGCAGTCCTTTCCATTTTTGAGTACCCCTGGTCTGGCTAAAGGGTTGCAGGTTTCTTGTGGTATGTAATCCATATTAGGACACATGTATTAATACACATCATATAGTTTGTTCAGAATTGTTTCATAAATTTTTTAACCTACTTAAAAAAGCATTGATTCTTATAAAAACAACTGTGTGTAATACATAAAACTACCAAATGGAGGCGTATGCTCAATATCCTAATGCTAAAATATTGTTTCATAGGTAATGATGACCAAATTGGGCTTTTTTTGTTGTTGTTTACGATAAACACCTGTATCTAACAATGATACCCCATTGTCTTTTTTAAAGTTATTGCTATGAACAATGTGAAAACATTTCTTTAATAATTTATGTTTTTTTTCTGCAGAGCAGAACGCCAGTGGAGAGATGTTCGGCCCTTCATAGCAGGGAAGAAGATGGATTGTTATATCTGTATAGTGAGCTCCACCTCTTTCTAGTTCACAGTGTGCGCCTTTCCCAGCTGCATTCTGGCCTGCAGCGATCTCATCCAGATCAGCTATGGTACAAAGGAATGCTACAGGACCAGAGCCCACACCTATACAGGTAGGTTATTGACTACTATAATTATTTTTTTAATATTTGATACCATTTTCCATTAGATACAAATTTAAATGTGTGTCTAAAAGTAATTCAGAACATTTTTATTTCAGGTATTTATTATAATACTATCAGATATAGGGATGGGAATCTATAGGCACCTACGATTTAATTGATTCATAAGCCTGTGATGCGATTATAAACCAATTATCGATGCATCTGCTTCTTCTAAACAGGATTTTTTTTTTGTTGCAGGAATATTTGGTACTTTTAAAGTAAAGTATGTGTATCCGCAACAAATCCGGCTATTTAATAGGCTCTTTGATACTATTTCTATTTACTTTAAAAGTTATTTGTTATTCAACTGATTAGTACAAAATCTAGGATTAATTAATCACAGGGTGATTATGGCTGACCAGTGCAATATATATACAGAGCTGGTTTTAATGTCGTGGCTGATTAGTGTTTGATCTTCATATGAAATAAAGTATTATACAAAGAATATAATAGTGAGTTAGACATTGTAATAAACTTTAATACACAAAATAATACCACAAGGACAACAATAAGCATTTTTTGTTTGACATTTATTAAAAAAATTAGAACATTTACAATAAAGAGAAACGTGAAATAGCAGCTAATTAAGCAAAGCAGTTAGGATATATGAAAGCAAGTGCTTTAGCTACAGAAGTAAGACCAAATGTAAGAATTTAGATGAGTGAGTGGCTGAGGAGCTGCTTCGGCTAACGGAGCATCTCTGCATTCTGTTCTCTTACTTCTCAGAAACTCGGCAGTTGGAATTGCCACACTCCGGTGGATATACCGATGTAACTGATTGGGACACACCAATAGCACTGAACCAGGCAGCAGTTAGTGTCAGTAGGGTATCTGTTGTGTTCTTGTGATGCATTTAAAAATCGAAAATTTCCCCACCCCTACTCAGCTTTGTGTATAAGCATAAAAATAGCTCAAACAAATACATCTTTCAATTGCAAACATTAGGAACTGTACCATGGAAGAAACGGGAAACTGGCGCGTAGTGGTTCCAGATGTCCATTGTCAGACAAAGATTTGGTGGCGCTACAGACAGCAATTCACCCAGCCAAGGGACTCCTTTGTATGTGACGTCTACATTCAGGCTTTCCAGTTGACACAGGTATGGAATGAGCTACACTAAACTGTTTCTGACTTAACTGGACAGGAAAAACATTTTATTTTTACCAAATTAACTTTAATGTTAAACATTTAATAGAACACAGTAATTTAAATAACCAAAACTGGTTTGTTGATTCAATTTTCAATTTATTTATATAGCACTTTTTACAACAAAGGTTGTCACAAATGCCATTGTTATGCAGACATGCCAAATGTCATAGGCTATGGTAATGTCTTCTCTGGTGTTTTTCAGGTACACAAGTGACATTGTGGATCGAGGAATGCCAAATACCTGTACTCCAGAATATTAAACTTAGCCAAGATCAATTAGGGATTGGACACTTACCCAGTTTAACTCCCCCAAACTGAAGAGCCTCCCTTAGTGTAGATCTAAAGTAATTATAGTTTTTGAGATGTGCAGTTGGGAAGGTATTTATTTTTTTCTACAAGCCTACAGTAGGAGGTTTGTGTGCTTGTCCAGTGAGTCACTGCACAACAACTGGCACAGTCAGTCTTGGTTCTGAAGCTCACTTGCATTGGGGTCTGCTGTTGTCAGGTCTTCAAGCTGAAGAGAAGTATATAGGAAAGGAAAAGTTTGGTGTAAAAATAGACTTGGAGTGTAATAGTAAAACATGACGAGTACAGACGTTTTTCAAGTAGCAAACCTCCCTTCTCCCCCAGAGCTTTTAGCTGATGCTCTCTACAGACTTACAATGTTAGTTGATGGAGCCATAGCACTTCATATGCAAAGAAATGGTTATTTATACACCATTAACAAGCTCAAAGTAGCTCCACACATGTTCAGGAGAATTCTAAGGGACCTGACATTTAAAACGAGTCACTGAGAGCGTTGAAGGTTTACAGATAGTTTATAAAAAACACTACACACAGTACCTTTACGTTGACTGAAACAAATGGGTAGGATAGGAGAGCAGATTGATTGAATTCTGTGGAAATGCATGAATATTAGAGATGTTTCCAGCAACAGCTGCATTTCAACTGAATTCATTTTGCAATGTGTTCCCATGTCCTCGTCAGTCAACTTATCGAGGTACAATTTGTGTAAAGTGTTTTTAATAAACTACCTATGGACTTTCTGTAGCATTCAATTTAAGATACCAGAAAAAACCTGAAGACAATCTTGTAAGAAATCTTCTTTGTTGCTTCCCAGTGGACTCATTTCTGGTTTCAGGCACAACATAAGGGAGTTTTCTTCCAGCTAAAAAAAAAATGTAATACCTAAATTAGCATTTCTTTTTTTTAATATGTTGAAAGTATTTGATAAAATACATAATGTAATGGTTTTGCACATACCTTATTCTCTTTTCCAGAGAGGAACAGGCTGTATAAAAACAGCGTAATCTTCCTGAAGAACTGTGAGGAGCTGGAGATCTTCACCAATGTCTTGCACATAGTAGCACGCAGGAGCATGGCTCTGGGGGTTGAAGGACATGACAACAATGATTTTGCATTCTAATGTGTTGTACTGTGGTGTGTTGTATAACTCAGACTTAAATTTAAATAGTTCTGAAGTTATTGATCGAGTGTACCCACAGCTAAGGACAGGTTCGGTCAGAATTTGTCCTGCCGAGTTAAAAGACATTAGTTTAACTTTTGTGCTGCGCCTGCAACAGCTTTTAAGACTATACCTGTGCTGTATAGTCTTAAAAGCTGTGTCACAGTTAAATGGCCTAAATGGGCCTTTTGGAAAGCTCAGCTGAGCAAATTTTTTTCCAGGTAACGAGTTCTGTGATTAGTCTTAACGAGTAGGACAGGTGCGGTGAACACCTGATTTGCTTTCTGCACAAAAAATGCATTCAAAGAATTTCATGATTGCACTATTTCAAATTATTCTAATTTGTTGACCAGCACCTGTACATGTAAGAGCCATATATTACACTAGAACAAATCACACTATTAACAGTGCAGTAAAAACAAGATTTTTTTTTAAAGAGCTGTTTGGCTGCTTAATTGTCTACATGTCAACCATTGTGTGGATTTGTTTATAGTGTGTAATTAAACACACTAAATGTTTAATGGAAACAGCATTTACAGTCCTTCCTTTAGAAGAGGTAATGATTAAACTAACACTCACTACTTACATAAAACAAAGCAATGTCTGATTATCTGTATTTACTTTGCTTTATACAAATGATTACATTTTTTAATGCCTAAAAATTCTGCACAGTACTGTTACTAATACATCACAAACCCTGCAAAAATTCACCAGCATCAATTTCAGCCTCTTGAAAAAAAGTTTAACTTACCTTCTGAAGTTGCTTTTTGTTGCGTCCAAAGCTCTAGACCACGCTGACATGTTTGCCCAGGAAACATAGGTGGCAAGACAGCCATTGAAGAAAATCATCTTCACTGTAGAAGACACAGATCAATATATGGCAGAAATAAAGTGTAAGGGGAAAAGAAATTTACCTTTTTACTGTATGGCCACTGGTAATAAGATCTTGACTGCACTCTGCACTAAAGAAATTAGGAATAACTTTAACAAAGTCTTAAGTTAAAACTTAAGTTAAGCTCTAAGCTGTAAGCTAGGATCAAATGTAATGGCTTACAGTACCAGTCAAAAGTTTGGATAAATCTATATACTTTGTGTTTTCTTTCTTTTACATTGTAAATTTAGTTTTCTCAGCGTCTTGAAAGAGTTCCTGGAGGGGCTGAACTGTTGTTGCTTTTCCTTTATGCTGTAAAGCTCCAGCTCATTACAAAATCACCCATCTCAGTTGGGTTTAGATCACAACACACTTTTACTACATAATTCCGTTGTCCCTTAATTGTTTTGATGTCTTTAATATTAATATGCAACTATAATAATCTACAATATTAATACATAGAGAAAAACGTGAGAAGGTGTGTCCAAACTTTTGACTGGTACTGTATCTAAAGCATTTTAATATATGTTCAGATATTAAATTACCTGTGCCAATTGAACGTCACAAACTCCATCAGAAGGGAATGGCAAACTAAGCACTGCTCTGTTTTTTCTAAACTCAAATGCATGTCACCACATGAACCACACTAACCAATTTATACTGCAAATACATTTCAATAAATAAAAGCATGCATTAAATTAATTATACATTACCCATCAATGTTTCAACAGTCTGCATTTCCTGTTGATAAACAGTAGAAGTGATGAATACCCATTTAATTTTTCTAAAGTTTCCTTACTTGCAATTATATCAGAATTCAATAGAATTTTATTAAAATAACACATTTGATGCAAAGAAAAATACATCTTACTTCATCAAATCTGTCCTTGGAATTCCTTGTCTCCTCATTAGATGTTTACCTGAAATCCATCACAGGACGAATAAGAATCTGCAAGGGCATCGTCTAACATCTGTTTTCCTCCCTTCTGTAGCACTTCTTATAGTAGACCCAGTAGAAGACACTGCCATTTTTTGGGACATCTATACAAATAAAGCCCATACACCTTTATTACTATTACTGTTATTAATAATAACTTGCAAACAGAAATTAAGCAATTCACCTCAGATTGGGTCATATCCTCAGGAGATGTGAAATGTGTTTAAGAAGTCGTTTGCCAAGCCAGCTTGCATATTCTGTAGCTTTTCATTGGATGATGATGTCATCTGTCCACTTTTGGCGCAGAAGTAAGTTGAAATCACAAGGTTCCCTTCTGACTGGTCTTGGCACTTTATTGGTGTTCGAAATCCAATGCTTAAGTCCAGGGAAAGCCCTTAAGTTACATTTCAGAAATAAAAATGAATGAAATGGTGATTCACCATCAAAAAGGACAATTCTTCACTTAGCATAGACATGTTACTATGAAGACTTTCTAAACATCTAACAGTCACTTTTTAAATGAGATAAATCCACTAAATTATTAAGCCATAAACACCCACAACACTAAAAACATTTTAACAAATATCCAGATAACAGCATTCTGTGGCCAGAAGTTGATCCCTAATGCAGTAGTAGAGAAAGACTAACCTAATTTTTGCTACATTAAAACACTTCATTACCACATCAGGGTCACTGCTGTGCAAAACGATCCACCAGGTGGCGCTAATAAAAGGAACAGTGAGTGTATAAACAATGTTTATTTAATGAAGTGGCATTTTACCAAATATCAAACATTTAGAAAACTACTGTTGATATAAATATTGATTACACTGTACACATTAAACACAAACCTGCTCGTTTCACTGCAGTCACATCATCTGCACCTGCAAGTGTTTGGTTGCGCTATCTACACTGAAAGCCATGTGAACATCGGAGCTGGGGGAGAAGCAGCAATGGGTATTGTTTTTAAAAATGTTGATACCGATATTCAAACAATACTTTTTCCTTATCTTTTACAATAAATGTAACAAAAAAATAAAAAGGCGATAATTATTCTCAAAAACATATTAAACAGTCATTCTCTCATCATAAAAGGCTACCATCTGGCTCCAGACTTAGGGTGTAGATTAGAGAGACTGAGCACAAGCGAGTGAGAAAGAGGGAGAGCATGAGAGGAAGAGAGAGCATGAGCAGGTGAGAGAGGGAGAGACTGCAGGTGAAAAAGAGAAGCAGAAATGCTTTGAAAATACAAATGTGAATTTGTCATGTCAATAAAGCAAACTGAAATAAACTAAGAACGATACAGAGAAGTGAAAGAAAGAGACAGAGTGGGAGAGAGAAAGAAAGAGAACGAGAGAGAGAAGAATGTTAATGGTCAGTGAGGTAATCTGATAATGTATCTATTTTAATCTATTTTACTGGTTTATAGAACCACCTTTTTACACAACCTAGTTTTCATGTCCCATTACTCCACAATTCTACAGTAATATCACCTAAAATTTAAACCACTTAAAACTAAAGAAAGTGTTCACAGTAGTGTGATTTAATAACTTTGATTTTCTTGTTTTATCATAATTTATATTCTATATAAACCACTATGAACAACTAAATATATGTTTTCATGGGTTTGCTTTTCTTACGATTCAAAATTCTACAGCAATATAATTAAAAACTTTTAGCATTATTACTAAAAGGAAGGGTTCTTCAAGATTATTAGTAACACTGAAGTATGCAACACTTCAGGTGTCATTTAATAAACCTTTGAATTTAATGCTTTTGTAGGACTCCAAAATGTGGTCTATATACAACCTAATAAACAATACACACTTGCCATCTCATTACTACAAATCCTTACAGTAATATTACTTAAAACTTGTAGGGCTGGCCCGAATAGCGTTTTTTGAGCTCCGGATATTCGGCACTGATTCGAAGCGAATATTCGAATATTCGTTTTTAAAAAAAGAGGTAAAAAAAAAAAAAAGAAAATCACGGCCCCCTTAAGACATATTCACCCCGGATTTTTGGTGTTTTTATCCCGGATTTTTGTTTTTCACCCCATATTTTTTCTGTGTTTTTAGCCCAGATTTCTTTGTGTTTTCATCCCGGAATTTCTGCTGCCGCACACCGCGTCTTATCTGCTGCGTAAGAATAAATAAAGAAAATAAATGATGTAATTACTATTATTATTAGAAAAATAACAAACAAAAATAAACCCAAAATGTTGACAAAAATATAGTCTAACGAATAAAAAAAATAAGAAACGAAAAACTCCACAGGACCAAAGAAAATTACTAAGACATGTAATACTGAAAAAAAAACGGAAAAAACAAATACGCGTCTGGGGATAAAAATTAAACAAACCAAACCACACTCAAAGAAATAAATGTATATATAAACAAAACAAAAGAATGGACAAAAACAACAATCCGTTAAAAAAACTCATTTAAATCCATTAAAAAACTCATTTAAAACAATCACAGGCTTTTTGCGCAGAATAATAAAAGTTTCGGTTAGTTTCAGTTTCAAATCATGAAAACAGCTCACCAAAACCTCAACCTATCCTTTATATTTGACAATATTTGATTAACTTACAGGTCCTTACTTATTTTTATTTAACTGAACTGAGTTGTAAATTATTTATAGCCTCGCGCTGAATTCATCTCCCGCTGCGAAAGAGAGAGAGAGAGAGAGAGAGGCGCAGCGCATTTTGCCTGATTTTAATTAACAGTACATTTGTTGGCTTTAGTAAGTTTAATAACATTAATTTTAGTATACTTGTCAGATCTTATTTATAAAAACTTTTTTTAGAAGACAGAGGTTATTCTGCGCGCAATGCCGCGCCGCTGCGCCAAGCACCACTTTGCGTGCCTGACATTTCAGAGTGCTGGACGAGATTTTAATTCATGAATTAATATATTTAATATTTTAATAAATTTGCCCTGGTGATAAGAAACGAATGCTAACATATAGCTTTATATTTCTGTGTATTTCAAATGTTTTAAGTTTTATGTAATTGACGGGCAGCACCACGCGCCAGATTGACAATGTGCTTTATTTTTCAGATATAAAAGTGAAATTCAGTTAAATAATAGCAAAGTTAACTAAAATAAATTTATGTTCAGTCAAAGTTATTTTCTCTTTTAATTTTCCATTTCAAAACTCCAGCATTTGAGTGAGAATAAGCATCTGTTGAAATTTTTAAACAGCAGAATGCCTAGTTACAGTTATTTAGTCTGTGTACTAAACATAAATATAAATCCTTATAACTGACAGAAATAAATATAACTAATAATAATTTATAGTTACAGTGCAGATTTTTAAGTATATATATTTTTTCATAGTTGATTGCTGAAGGCTCTGGGTGTGATTTATTTTTATGTGGTAAAGATGTGATGGTATGGAGTATTTTGGAGCGCAGGGTGAGCAATCGCGCTAAGCTTTTTTCCGCCGCCAAGATAGAAACACGCCAGAAATTTACCTCAACACACATCATTTCCAGACCACCACGCCCATCGGTGTTAATATATTCCAAAGTCCAACGCTATTTTAAGGACGCGTGCAAGGCCTAAAAATAGACTGTTGACGGGTGGCAAAGCGCCACGCTACACGCCTTGCGTGGGGTGTATGATAGGGCTCTTTGTCTGTATGCGCAAAGTTTAAAAAAAGTTCATTCAGCTGCTAAAGTAACGTGCAGTAACGGAGTGTCGAAAATGGTAACGGCGTTATAGTTACAGTCATAGTAATTAGTTAGATTACTCCTTACTGAAAAAAGTAACGGCGTTAGTAACGCCGTTTATTTTAACGCCATTACTCCCAACACTGTCGTCTGGATTAAACTCCCGCTCCAGCCAATAACAGTTCAGTTCTGTCCCGCACGCAAGATATTCTGACGGGACCCGCGAGAACAGAAGTGGTTAGAGTGAGGTGGAGCTCTGGAAAGTAGAAAAAAAACGAATATCCGAATACCAAAATTAAAAACCGAATACCTACTCAACGAACGAATATCCGAATACCCGAATATTCGGGTCCAGCCCTAAAAACTTGTATAATACATACTACAGCAAGTTTTCAAGACTTTGTCATTTAGTCAATGATATTCTCCCTTTTTTATTATTCAAAATGTGATCGTAATATCACTTGAACCATATAACATTAATAATATGGAAAGTGTTAAACTATTCCACAGTGGGATTTGATAACCCTTTAATTTTGCTGTTGCAGAATCTATATAAATGGGTCCCAAGATTGGCATACAGTTATATCAATTCAAAATTACATCATTAATACTATGCAAATGATTATTCTGTTATTTCACAGTTTACTGTCATTTGATAGCAGTTTGATTTGCTGGTTTTCTAAGACTACAATATCTGGGTTATGCAAAACTCAACTGACACATTTCCTAAGTTTGAACACCCTTTGCTGCAAAATGATGCAGTATTATTACTTTATGTCATGAATAGTATGCAACGACATCTTCAAAGATTTTATGCAAAACCGAATGGACACTTTTCGTAAGTTTGGCATGCTATTACTCCAAAATACAGTAACACCATTTAAAACACTCTTAAAACTCTAAAATCCTACAGTCATATAATATAAATCAAACATAATTAATACAATGGAATGTGTTTAAGACATTGGTGGTATAATTTGATAAAAGAGATGTTCTTTAACAAAACTTTAAATTTTAGTCTATACATATCGTAATGTTTAAATATTATAGTGGACTGAACCTGAAAACAGATGTATTTTATTTTTAAAAGGAGAAAGGTCTATATTTCCAGAACGTAACACTGTTCTACAGAGAGGTAGTTTGTCTCTCAGGTGTAAATTAGTTGATTAAATTGTGTTTATTTTGCTGTAAAACTCGTTTTTTTCCATGTTCAGTTTCTGCAGAAGCGCGAGCAGCTTTTCCCCAAGCTCCGCCGTGCACGCGGTTACCGTAAAACACGGTTTACACGTACACTAGAATTTCGGTGTAGAGAGCGCAGCCGAACGAGACCGCGGTTTAAAGCTAAATTATTTCACTAGTTTCCGACGCAGCTCGTTACTATATTACAACTGTTATCTACAGTAATAAAACAGTGTAATGGAGTAACGCTAACATGTAGTTACTAGGCTTTACCTATAGGATTAATAACCAGCTAACTAGCTAACGCTAAGTCACTAGCATTAGCTAATTAGCTTCATTAAGCCTAAATATTAAGCGCTCCTCGCTAACCTGAGCTTTTTACACTTCTGGTAAAACACTTACATACAGTAGAAATAAGGGAGTGTGTAAAATATGTGACCCGCTCAGTGATTAAGCAGAAACTTAATATTAGGTTTAAATTGGGGAAAATACCTGCTACTGCCGCCGCTAACCGTCGCTCCGCCATTGTTAGAAGAACGCCAGAACCTGGATGGGTGGGCGTGGCCTCAGTGCACCTGTCACTCCAAAATCAGCGGACCAATAGAGATTCACAATGAACACCTCCTTCTAAGCCCCGCCCAACAGCGAAAACGATCATCAGAAACCTACAAAATCCATAGAAAAATTCTAATAAATCTATGAAAACCCACAAAAATCTTCAGAACCCTACAAAAATTCATAGAAAATCCACAAAAATCTTCAGAAACCCAAAACAATATATATAGAGAAAATCCACAAAATCTATATAAAAAAACAACAAAAATCAACGAAAACCGATAGAAATTCTCAGAAACCTACAAAAATCCATAAAAAAAATCACTCCAGAGAAAATACACAAAACACAAAAAATGATAGCAAATACTATTTTTTAAAATACCGCAAAGAATAACAAAGTATTCTTTCACAATATATATTTCATATATTTATTTCTATAACAAATATTTTTTTTATTTTGATTCCTAACCCATAAGAACCCAGACCCATCACTCTGTATATAAGGCAAGATTAACTAATAGATTTCACACCCACTGTCTTGTGATGCTATCAGAATGTTCAGTATATGTCACTTAGGGACATGACTCTTTAATTAACTCTACAGGGCCTTTTCAGTTACCCAGAAGAGGGCAGCAAAGGGGAGCACTGTGACGAGCACTACTCTGAGAAACTCCACTACACTGTAGTTCATAAAACAAATGCTGTGCCAGATTTTGTGACGTGTTCGTGGAATTATGAAAAGCATCATTACATTAGTTTATACTGCTCAACAGAAACTGTTCCACCAGCACAAAGAACTTACTTAAACTTACTTAAACTGTGAAATGTAGTGGTTCCTGAGAATAAAATACACTTTAAAAAGAACTACTGTTTTCTCCAGCACAAACCTAGCACATTCTGCAAAGGTGAGATGAGATGAACAAACACAGATTCACACACTGTCTTGTGATGCTCTCAGGATGTTCAGCATACAGCAGTTAAAGACTTCATAAGTTAAAATGACAAACAAAGTGGTGTAAGGAATTTTACACAGCTTTTAAAGGGTCTGTGACACATCATTGAAAGTTTGTGAACCCGCAAATTTAAACTTGACCTTAAACTTTATCAGATTTTTTTTTAATTGTAAAAATTAATGAGAAGAATCGAACCTGGGGAGATTAATAATGGCCTTGTGGACTGGTGGAATCAAACTCTTTAGAGATGGTTTATTAACCTTTTCCAATTTCATTTTATTTAATTGATGACTAGTGATATAAATAAGGCTAGAATAGACACATTTTCTAAATTTTCCAGGTAAATATTATTCATTGTAAATTACTGTCTTTTTACAGAACTGGCTTGGCAATGCTTGACTGCAGTGTATAGTATATACTACATATAGTATAGTAATGTATTACAGTAAATTATTACAGTTTTGCCAGTTATTTATTGTAAATGCTACAGAAAATTTGTAACAGTGTAGTCTAAAACATTAGAGATGATACATGTTGGTGTTGGAGGCTTCACTTTACAATTTACAGTAGGGAAAAAGTGGATGAAGGAAAGAGAGAGAGACGGAAAAAAGAACACAAGTGAGAAGAGAGTGGGAGATAAACAGGCAGAAAGAGAAGAAGAGAGGGAGAGATTGTGGATCAGATGGCAGCGCATTCGTAGCTGCCATGTCTAAGAAGACCTGGGTCCACCTGAAGGTGCTGTGGTCCAGTGAAAAGACCCTTTGAGGGAGCAGAGAGACCGCCCTGCGTCTGACTCCGCCCCTACAAACTAATCTGCACTGGGTTTCCAGTAAGCATCCCTCTCTCTCTTCCAGTTAGGAAACTTAAGCTTAACACTAGGATGCACTTGGGATGTGAGCCCAGTTTAGTCATTCAGCCCAGAAATCCAGTCTGAATCAGCATTAACTGTCTTCCAGTGTGACCTCTGGGCCGGGTGAGGTCAGGTGCCCACACAGTGCCAGGCAGGTACAGTGAAGTATCATGCATGGGTATAATGAAATTAAACTCATTTAATCGGTTTGATTAGAATGGTATTTTATGATGGACATTTAATGAACTGCTGCTGAGCGTATGGTAATAATGGATGGACCATGAACACACACACACACACACACATTTCAGTGAGTGAAGTGATGCAGGAAAGCTAGTATATCCAATTGCTGCCCAACTCCAGATATAGCCTACACTTCTACACTAAAACACACACACCAATGAATCTGTGGATATCAGTGCCACCATGAAGTTGGCTGATGTGCACCTGTAGCCTGGATGTTGTCCAACTTGACCTGTAAGAGCCCTCACCTGTAACGTGGAGGAAGTGGAGGGTAAAGACTCACTGTGGAGTACAGCAGGTCTGGATGCATTGCTGAAAATTGGCCCTTTTTTTTACCAAAGCACTTCAAGATTAGACATTTCATTATACATTACATCGCTATGTGCAGAGCCAGCACAGACTTCCTGGGGCCTTAAGCAAAAGCAAAAAAAAGAGGCTCTCCAGCCTGAACTCTGTGAGCCAAAATGGGACATTTCTTTGTGCACAGCTAAGGAAACTACACTTCTTTTTAGGTCAATCTTTTGTATCAATTAAGCTGAGAGACTGGATAATCACTTGGCTTGTTTTTAAAATTAATATAGCAGTAGTGAAATTACCCATCATTATAGAGTAATAGCTTTACAGCAGCAGAGTTATTTTTGTGTTTAAGATTCACACAAATATGAACACATTTCACAATGCAGATGTAGAATTTAAGGTGGAATAGCTACAACAATAGGAAACCAAGTTGTAGCACTTGAATTTAACAGAGAAATTAAATAAGCAGCTGGCTTAAAGTGTTTAACTATTAATTCTCCAGTCATAGCTGGGCAACCCACCTTTAAATATCTTCCTGTATTTACAATCCAACTTTGAGAAAATCAATCAAATGTTTACCCAATTTCTGTTTCCACTCTAATGCAGTCTTTGACTGCTTTTCATGTCCTGAAAGGTAGTTTCACTTTATCTTCTGACTGATACGAAACACTAATTAAACCTAACTTGAGGCAAGGGTGAGACGAGGGCCTTCATAAATGTGTGGGGCCCTACACATACAGCTGACATTTCTCTCAGTCTTATAAAAGATGTCGCAAACACATTTTACCTGTCGAGCACAGCACTCAGCTTCTGTCACCTTATTAAACAAGCCGGCTCTGATTACTGACAGACACACAGCTCACATAATAGATCAAGGTCAAAGTAATATAATTTTTCCTGGCACAAATATACACACTGAACAGAATCATATATCAGTCTGATTAGCTGGGTGCTGCAATCTCCCCATCTACAAGGCTTTAAAACAGGTGTATCTGCTGTATCTGTTATAGTTTGAAAGAGTGTAACAGTGCACACCCAAAACACCTTTAGCCTCTCATCATTTCTAATCCTAATTCAAATGACCACAATATTAGATTGTGTGTCTTTATTGTCAGTGTCCAACGAAAAACATGTATCTCTAAAATAGTGACTCTGCAATAGAAGGAAATAATGTTCTTAAATTTTAATGGACGTTAACGGAACATAAAAGGCTATTTACAGTGGCCCACACAGTCACAAAAACGAAAGCTAAGAACACAAAAGCATTAAGAGGGTAAAAAATTACCTTAAATAAATGAAGCAAACCTTATGAGGAAAAACTATAATATATAGTTTAAATGGGTAATTACCGGTACTATTTTTGATTTGTGTTTTAAGCAGTTCAGCTTAATTCACATTTATTCATTTTGGCTCTACTTCTACACCTGCTTTTAGAACTTTTAAACAGGAAATGATAATTATTACTAATTGATAACTAATTAAAGAACAGACAAAAGAACCATTGGAGATTGCATGCAAAGTGACATCACATATGCTAATGAATGTGATGCCTAAATCTGCTGTAATGTATCTGATGTAATGCCTAAATCTGCGCATGCACTCATTAGAAGAAGGATTTTGGAAGAATTTACCACACCTTGAAAGACATCTCTCTAAAACTATATTGTACCAATCAATTATCAGTATCAAGTATAGGGTGTCACCACCAACATAGGTAATGACGAAAGGACATACCCACCCTGAGCTAAAAGAAGGATGGGCTCAAAGCTCAAAGTCCTGTGTAATTGTATGTCTTTTATTTATTTACCATCAACCTCAAAGGCCAGGTGGTAATCCCAGAAAAAGACATTATTGTTTAATGCAAGGTGAAATTAAGTTAGCCATCTGGTTAATCTGCACCGTGCAATTTGCCCATTTTCTAGTTTTCTGTTTCTGTTCATTTAGACCCATTAAAGATTTGGCAGGAGCTGCCACTGAAGTTACCATTCTCACAGCTACAATTACAGCATTTGGCTGAAGTCAGAGCTTTTACGGATGTACAGTTAGGAGTCTTGCACAGGTTGTTTATTTATTTATTTTTGGTGTAGAGTGGTGTGCTTTGAAGATACATGTTTTTGTGTGACAGTGACCTGAATCAAACAAAATACCAAAAGCAAAAAAGCACACTACTCATCACTCCTCTGCATCTTACAGCGCGCGCTCCGCCCTCCCACTATTTAACTGCACGGGAGCGCGCGCACTGCGCTCTGAAGTCCGTACTCGAGTCTGAGAGACGCGCCTAAGACCACGAGGAGTGAGCGGAGTGCACTAATACAGCGGAGTGAGTATATCTACATATATCTCCTTTACGCACAATCTTACCTGTTCACCTCACTCTCTCCCTTTTACTCACTGTTACACTCATTCACTATCTCACTCTCTCCTACACTCATTCACAATTTCACTCTCTCTCACACACACTCATTCACTATCTCACTCACTTTCTCACTATTTCACTCTCTTTCTCTCACAGGTGAACAGCACTTCCAGTTTACCTTTGTGGCGCGAGGCACAAGCGTTTTCCCGCGTGTTCAGCTCAGTGGGATGAAAGCGCCGCCGCTGCTGTGCGCGTGCAGCACCGCGCTGATGCTGCTGATGGCACGCGGAGCCGCACCTCTGCGCAACAGGTGAGAGAGAAACAGAGACACTGAGAAAGACATAAAGAGAGAGAGAGTCTGGAATTATTCTAGGTTTATGGTCTGGAAAAATTAAAGTCTTAAGCAAAGGCTGTGGCACCTGTTGCTGTTGTTTAGTCTAAATAAGTGCATACTTTTTTACAGAGACACAACTTGAATGAAATGAAACAACTTATTTTATGTTCAGAATGTAATAACAAATAAGTAAATTACAGTTAAGTTCGATTTTAGGGTACTTTTCTTTGTTTTTTTCAGATATTTCATTTGCCATCACTTGGCTTTAAATTTAATTTTAATTATGTTTTTAATGATTAAATCATGAATCTATATTTGCTATCACCTTGTATAATGCTCAGCTACAATGTATATATACATATATACCTGTGATAATTAGAATGAACACCTTGTTATGCTAATAGTAAATGTTAAATAAATTTTGTCTTAATGCTCTTAAAATAATTGCAAAATTCTTAATGCAGTTCTCCAAAAAATAAATACATAATTAAATCTTACAAAGCATGTGGAAAGTATTGTCTGTTTTTTTTGTAATTTATGCTGAATTTCACAGATCATATTAATGTTAATTATGTTATATGTAGTAGCTTTTGGCTGCTTTTTAAAAGGTTTTCTAAGTAAAACTCTCATTTACAGAGCCTTTAAACTGAGGCACAGTACTCTGCTTTTGAGAAATTGGGCCCAGTGCATTATATTGCTGTAGGTTTGCTCACAGGCCTTTACCAATCCAGTTGTGCAAAGCAGCAGTAATGTCACTCTGAAATCTTTTTTTATTTTTTCATAATTTTATTTCAAATTTTCTCATTTACACGGCCAATTACCCACCCAACTCACTTGGACTCCCCCCTAACACTAGTGATGCCCCAACACACCAGGAGGGTGAAGACTAACACATGCTTCCTCTGATACATGTGAAGTCAGCCACCGTTTTTTTTTTTAACTGCTGCTGATGCAGCATTGCCGAGTACCCAGCGCGCTCGGAGCAGCAGCTCACAGACGCCCTGTGCTGTGAACATCACCCAAGAAGTGATGTGGGGGGAGAGCGCCATCTACCCACCCGGAGGGAGCAGGGCCAATTTTGCTCCCTCTGTAGCTTGATGGCAAAGTTGCATGAGCGGGGGTTAGTACCTGCAACCTCCCGCTCATAGTGGCAGTGCTTTAAACCTTTAGACCACTCGGCGCCCCCCACACTCTGAAATTTTTAAAATAAACTCTGTGTAACATATCTCTGTGCATCCTCTGCTGGAAGCTGATTAGGGGAGTATTTTAAGTAGCATCTTTCATTTCCTCCAGTATTTGGACCAGTGGTAAAATGGCATCAGAAGACACTTTTTATGTTATGGTGGAGAAGAGAAGGGTTGGTATTAAAAAAGCCAGTAACTTTTAGACTGTAATAATTTAGCTGTGTGTGTGTGTGTGGACAGATGTGAGAAAGTTAGCGCAGCCAAGGTAAGGTCATTCTCACAAACATTGAGGTGATTTAGGACATTAGTGTTCAAGAGGGAATTAAATCCTCTTTTTCACTTTCACACAAGCATGCACACAAACACACACACACACACATTGCATGCACGCACACGCATACACACACTTTATGTAAGGTGGATTGTTCCGGTTTCTTCATGTTAAGCCTGTGCCTTGAACAGGAGCATGATTGCCACATCATGTACTCTTAATAAGGACAGACATCTTAATCTAAGCACACAGCGTAGTGCGCAAATGTGAGTGTTTATAAGTGTGTGTGTGTAAGGCCTCCTACTGGGCCATAATGTGGGAACTGTTCTGAGGACTTCATTCTGTGATGCAGCCTCCCCTCTCTACTCTCCTCTTCTTGGTACTCTAACAATGGCCAGAAGAACATAATGACTGTCTCCTCCATTCCTGGCCAGCTTTTTGATTACTGGACACTCCTCCCTCTTAGTAGCCATATACAAGCATGGCTTGACTGTGTGTGTGTGAGAGAAATACTGCACCTGACTCAGTGGTCTGTGAACAGGAATGTGAAGCTGGAACTGCAGCTTACCAGACTGGTGGCTGCTGGGGCTGTATTGTGCAAGGGTGTCATACTCAGATCTTTATGACGATGCTATGATCTGATACTTATCAGATCACATGTTACAGCGCTACAGGAGCAATGAACGGATGTGATCTGAGGCTGTTCACCCAATACCTCCAAGCTGCTGCTGAAACTCCTACTCATGCTTTCACAGCATTTGGACTGTTGTAATTCTCTTCCAGTCAGCATTAAGTGTTCTATTCACATCTCCTCACTCACATGTGTTCTCCATATTTCCACTGGCTTCCTGTAGAAAACTAAATGTTATACACAATTATTTTACTTATTTCTAAAGATCTTCTTAACCACACTTAAGATCTTGCTTGTTCTTACCTGTTTGGTCTTCATCTTCACTACAGTCATCTGACACTCTCAAATAGGGATGCACCGCAATAAAAACAAGCGGAACAATATAAAACATCTGACCAAACGTTGTTTGCATAGTCTAAATGTATTTTTCTTGAAATGACACAATAAAAGCTACAATAATTACTGAGAACGGAACATTTTAACGTGACTTAAATAAATGATTGACTTATTGTATAAATTATTGTTTTTTCAGTTATTTGGCCAAACACTGAATGTGTTCTTTGTGCCAATTTCTGATAAATAATATCGAATAACCTTGATGGTCGAAAATGTAGTGCATCTCTACTCTCAAGTCTTCTTCAGCTGGGCTGCTTCACATTCCTTCATTTGCTCTTTATAGCTTTTGAGCTTGGGTGTTTTCTAGATATGCTCTAACCTTAAAACAGAGCTCTATTCTATACATCTCTTTCTATTGTTAAATCTAAAAACAAAAAGCAAAAAAAGAGCTAAAGTAGGCTGGAATAGAAGAGTTCAAACATAAGTGAGAGAAAGCGGGAGAAAATAGTGTGCGGTAAGTGTAGTGAGAATAAATAAACAAGCTAAACTAAATGAAATAAACAATAAATAAAATTAGCCACAAGCCACTCTTGAGTGTTTAGACCTGCAGTAACAGGCCACTGTGTTTTAATGTGTGTGAGTACAGGCTGTTGTTCAGTGTTCATTAAGTTCACTCAAGGCTGTTTTCTGCAGCAGTGTGTGCTGACAGGTGCAATGTGTCACGCATTATTAGTAGTAGTTTGTGTTTGAGAGAAAAGTGTGTTTTTAAAGCACTGCTGATCCTGGCCAGGAAGGCGGCTTTCAGTCTTTCTTGTGCTGGCCTACATTTGATTGGACTCCAGAGTGAACTGGAACCAAACCTGGGTTCCAGCATCAATTCCCCACCACACACAGACACACACACACACACACACATGGAACCAGACCCTCTGCTGTCCTGTGCCTCCAGCATTGGTAATAGAGAGCCAGTGTTTCAGTCAGTTCGTGCAGCGTGCCAATCAGTCAGGTGTAGCTCTCACGTGTCGCAGTAGAACCTGGTCCAGCAGACAGAAAGACTTGAAGCTGTAAGACTCTGTAACAATAGCACAACTGATTTAATTGAGGTCCATCAGTGATATTGTCCACTTGCCTGTACTGTTAAAAATAGTGGAGAGCTATTTTTTTTTACGAAAATTGTGTTCTTTACTGGTGACTTTAAGTTAAAATTCCATTTCCTGGATAGAAATAAATGCCAATTCTCACATACTGCTATTTTAACCTCACTCCACTGTCCAGTGTCCACAGCTTGTTTCTAAAACTTTATCAGATGTTTTTAGGTACAGACATCCGTCGTGGGTGTTCCTGGACGTTTTCCATAGTTTTGTTCATATCAATATAAAATGTATATATGTTGGACATGCACTATATTGGCAAAAATATACGCTTACCCATCCAATCAGATTCCAATCATTTCTATGGCCACAAGTTTATAAAACCAAGAACCTACCTAAACATTAATGAAAGAATGGGTCTCTCTCAGGAGCTCAGTGAATTCCACTATTGTATAGTAATAGGATACCACCCTTCTTCACCACTAATATTCCACAGCCAACTGTCAGTGATATTATAACAAAGTGGAAGAGACTGGGAGCGAATGTCAACTCTCTCAGTGTAAAATGACAAAGCGGGGTCAGAGGATGCTGAGGAGCATGGTGAACAGAGGTCACCAACTTTCTGCAGTCCATCACTACAGACCTCCAAACTTCACGTGGCCTTCAGATCAGCTCAAGAACACTAGAGCATAGAGAGCTTCATATAATGTGTTTCTATGGCTGAGCATTTCCAGCTAAGCCTTGTGAGCAGATACTTTTGGCAATATAGTCTTCCAGCCCTAATTACATGCACGCTTCTTCATGGAACTAAAAGTGGTTCTTCTGTGGAATCATTCAAATGAAGATTTAAACCCCTTTAAAAGTGTAGGAGTGCTAGGCAGTAATGATCAAATTCAATATCAAATACAGGACCACAGTGTAAGATATTTAAGATTTGATATTTAACTTTTGATATCTTAAACCATCCACAGCTTGTTCAGTGCGGCTTGTTTTGTTCTTTTCTACTCCTCTAAGTCTCACCAATTAAACAGGAAATAGATTTACTGTAAACACATTTCATTTGAAGTGTTCTGAAATAGTTCTTTGAAACACTGAGCAAATTACATCACTTGCACTTTGCCACTAAGTACATCTAAAATAACCTGTTATTCCTATTAGAACATGAATGTTTTGAAGGCTGTATGTGTTTGTTCACTAGTCCAGAATGATCTGATTAGAAACATTTTGTGAGGGATTAGGTAAACCTAGCACTGCCCTATATACAAAGCAGCACACTGACAAATTACACACCAATCAGCCATAAAATTTAAAACCACCAGTCTAATATAGAGACGATTTCACCTTGTGCAGCCAAACAAGGCACCACCTGGTACTGAATAAATGTTATCAATTAAAAAATGACAACTTATTCAATAATTAGTAGATTCTGTTTGTCTACTACTTGTTTAATAATTAAAAGATACTTAGATATTAAAATATATCAAATAATTACTTTTTATTGAATAACTAGTCGATACGGATTGTGTACTACTTACTAAATAACTACTCATTTTTGAATAAATTAGTAGGTACTAAGTAAATAGTAGATATTTAATTACTGCATAGAAAATATGCCGGTGTTAAATCAAATGTATTAGTGTCAAAGTCATGCAAATTGTGAAGTATAAACAATAAGAATTATACAATTAAAAATAAATAAAATACCCATTGGGAAATATGTAGTTACGCAAAGTAAACTTTTAACTGAATAATTTAAATACATTTTAAAATTAAATGTATGCATACAGCTTGAGTTCAAAGATTTGATTAAAAAGATAAAAAGCTATTATATTTAGAGATTAATGAGCAGTCAGCTGTCCAGCTGCACATCTGATTTCATTACAGTCTGTAATCAAGTAGGAAAGTCGGGGTCACAGAAGTCATTCTGCCGCTTTAACACAACACCCAAGTCACTTGCACTCCTGCACTAATAACCCAGAGGTCAGCATGGATTTATCAGACTAAAGTGAAACTCATATGTTAATCCCTGAAGACGGCTCTTAAACAAAGCTGGCTCAGGTCTGGGTCTAACACTGCATATCACATATCGCATAGGCTCAATTTCAGATTTAAGCCACGTCCACTGAGAGGGAGAGAGGGTGAAAGAGGGTGAAAGAGAGAGAGATTGCTACTATCTGCCAGTTGTTAAGCTTTCTCAGCTTAAAAATTTACTAAACGGTTTAATCACTATAATGAAACACTCGATATAAAAATAAACTCATGTAAAGATTAAAGAGAGGAGTTTGTATCTTACATAACTTTACCCTGTTCTTCACACTCCAGCCTCTCCATCTACAATAGAAAGAGGAAAGGCAGGTATTTAGAGACACAGGAAGCTTTTCAGTCAAACTAATGAAAAGAAAATGAATGAAGCAGCACTGAGAGAACCAAGAGAAAGAGAGAGAGAGACAGACAGACAGAGAGAGAGAGAGAGAGAATGTTCAGGAAACACTTCTCACCCCAGCTCACCTATCTTTCCCAGACTCATTCACAAACCTATATGAGTAAAATGTAGCATTTTTCTGTGGGAGACAGACCAGGTACAATAGCTTTCCTTTACACACAATCTGTGACAAGTTTTATTACCACACTCCACAGATAACCAAAGAATGGCCTGAAGAATCACTCCCTCTAAACAGAACATTTATTGATGTGTGCCTGAAAAGGCTGTCCGATAAAAATACTGTACAGCAGCTTCTGCTTAGTAAAACACTAAACAAATAATATCCATGCAAAATATAGCATAGTTTCATCACTAAATCATCTCCAAATCTCTCCTTATGAAAGTCTAGTATTATTTATAGTTAACATCAGCAGCTGATTTGGTAAATCAGTATATCTGTCCTAAATTATGTTAAGTCAGGTGAACTGCTGATGGAATTGAATACATCTACAGGAGAAATATGGAAACAAGCCCTGATTTCTCATCTTATTGCTAATTATTACAAATAACTATTAAAAATAACTTATAGTACTGTGTAAATGTTGTAGACACGTGTATGTTTGTGTATCGCATTTACTAAACTTCTTTTACAAAAGGCTGCAATTCTATTTTGTTTACGGTGTGCTGTAAATATTTGAGCAATCACTTTCAAATCTGTGTTTCTGTCATTAAATACATATATATATATAATTCAACAAAATGGCATTGTTTTGGTCAACAACGACATATACGGTCACTTGCATGAAAGCACAGACAGCTATGTAATAGGATCTCTTTGTAGAGACTCTTCAGCCTGCTAAACATCAGCAAATGAGTGAGTAAGTGAGCAAAGTGATTGAGCCGACAATCTCTTTTTAAAAGGGTTAAATTGCTGGGCCAATCAGGAGCCTGCATCTCCAGCATTGTGCTTCATATCCTAGAACAACAAAACATCCTTCAAAATTTCAACTGTAGCTCCAAAATTTATTGAGTATGACTGGTTCAACAGTTGTTTGGTCCACATTGATCATTCTAATGTCTATATCTATCTGCTAACTGTTTGTATAATGTCCCAATAGTTTAAAAAGTGTTGTTCAAACCTGACCTTCACATGTCTCTTCACTCACCATTTCTTCTCTCCCCTCTCTCTCCCTCTTATTCCACTCTGTCCCAGTCTGAACTTGTCCAGAAAGCTCTGGGAGGTGGAGGTGGGAGGCCACATGTCCTTGGAGACGGTTGCCAGGCCCTCAGCTGCAGTGAATGAAGTGGTGCGTGAGCGCCGTTCGGTCTGGAGAAGTCTCCTGCACAAAGAGCCCCCACAGAGGCATTCGTGCACATTGCCTCCCCACAACACCAGCAGCCCAGCTGCACTTAGACGAGGCCGCCGGCATGCCCTTGCTGGGGCACGGGGTCATGGTCATGGTCATGGGCACGGTCAGCTGATGCGCGTGGGCTGCATTTTAGGCACCTGCCAGGTCCAGAACCTTAGTCATCGTCTTTACCAGCTCATTGGCCAAAGTGGAAGAGAAGAGTCCTCCCCGATCAATCCTAGAAGTCCTCACAGTTATGGATAACACCTGAGTAAGAATGACATGAGACAACAGGATTTACTCAGCAATGGCCACACAGAACACAACAGGTTCAGAGCTAGCATAGCTGCAAGCTACAGGCCCTAATAGGCCCGAGCTACAGTGGCTGGGACCCAAAGTATGGAATAATTTGTTCTCATCTTGCACTGTAGACTTTAGAAAGAGGTGCTACAAATGGTTCTCTGAGCGATACTACTGGTCTATTAATAATGAAAATTTGCTGCACCTGAGACAGATATGCAAGTGCACAAACACAGCTTGTCTAGTCCCTGCAGAGAAGTATTGGCAAAAAACAGATCTCTGTGCAGATATACATTACATAAACCTTTTGGGACCACACCTAATGCCAGGCATGGGTTAGGCAGGTATGCTCCCACACTGAGCTTCTATGGAATCAAGTGAAAAGCCTTATTTGTACAGTAGAAACAGATACTCCATCAAGGCAGGTTAAACTCCTTCCAATACTCTTGATCAGAGATCAAGTGTCAGGGAAGGCATGTGCTAGCCTTTACCCTCCTGGTGTTGGGGCATCACTAGTAATAGGGGGAGTCCTAATAAGTGGGTTGGGCAATTGGCCTTGCAATTTAAATGAGAAAGAAATGTAAATGTCCTGGCTTTTTTTGGCAGTTTTCCCAATTCTTTTACAATGGTTTTTCTATGGCATTTCTCAAGGAACCCTTTGTAGGACCTTCATTTTGTAGTGTCCACTTTCCATTATCTCCTCTGTAATCCTGCACTGTTTAGGAGGAGATCACTCGCTCACCAATCTCTTTAATCTCTCGCTCGTCCCAGCCGAAACAAGTCTGACCGTAAGAGTATAAACATGCCACACACACACCAGGGGTGAGAACACATCAAACATGCCGTCCAAAGCTTGTAAACCCAAATCCAACGATGTGCCTGATCGATTTGCGTGCCTACACAAGATTCTTTAACGCATAAACACACATTCAGTTGCCCTCCCTTACACCCACAAAATCACACATACACAGCCCCACTGAGTGGAGCCCTGGAGGAATGCCTGCTGTCCTCACGTGCACACTAATCAAGTAGGTCAAATGTACTTTTCAAACACGTTAAAGCACTTTACGAGAAAAATGTTGTCATTCACCTCTTCATGACTTGAACGGAAAATATGTTATTTAATTTAAGTTAAAGAAGAAAGTGTTGAAATGTAAATATTTTAGAAACAGAGTTAATATCTGGGTGATATATGTAGTTATTTGTTTCTCTACCATGTTTATACGTTAACTAGCTGTCCTGTCCTTCAATAAACCTCTTGACATTTCTGAATGCTGTGCTGGGAAGGATTTATTGTCTTCTAGTAACACACTGAACGTCAGTGTTCCACATAAACCTCATAATATCACGCAGCATAAACCTCTAGTCAAAACAGTTTCTTTTTTCATTCACCATGAGACGAGTGAGTGCACGGAGAGTGTGTGAGAGTGTGTACGTAAATGTCAGCGGGAAAAAGATCACCATCACAGTGACATGCACAACTTTAATTTTATTACCAATAAACAAATAAAATGATGCTGAGGGTTCACGTCAAGTGCTGTGTGTTCACTGTGGGTCTCAAGCACTTACTGATTATGAACAATTCACTAGTAAGTGAAGTGAGTGCCAACGTCATACCTTACCCCAGTGATAAAGACTAAAATTATACAGAAAAGAGACACATTTACACCACATTTTTACAACACTACAGCAGTTTAGCTTTGCTGGCTTTTACTAAGAACCTTTAGCCATGATAGTTTGCTATAAGTATAGTATCTAAAAGAATAATAAGATACTTAAAGGCCTGAAAAACAATTCACACAATGATTACAATTAAGATGTAGCACAACAAAAGCTTCAGCTGCAGTCTAAGCATTTGCTGCGAGGGGTGCTACAGCCACAGCCAAGATGTCTTGTGTCAAGATGCATTGACACAGGTGTATCGTATATCTTTAGCTTAAAGGCTCATCTGTGTTTATTGTTAATGAGTCTTACATTCTCTAAAAATACATACAGAATGAAGAAGGCCCACAGCAAACTATACAGGCAGTGTACTGGTAGCTAAAAGTTTGTACCACCTAACATCCACCAACTTATGGAAGACATAAAGGAGGCAATGATGACTGAGGTTAGAGCACTGAGTTGTGGGTTCAGTATTGGGGTTTAGGAGGCTGCCACAATTGGGCCCCTGAGAAAAGCCTATATCCCTCACTGTATGTCTCTGTGAATGTGTGGCTATGCTCACTAGTGTGTATATGTGTTCACTGCATGGATGGATTAAAGATGGAGGCCACATTCTTGTTTTTGCAATAAAAGTTTAGTATAAATTTAGTATTTATATCAATTTGAACGTCAAATAAATGATAGTATAGTTCAAAACTTTTACGCAAACACTAAATCATAACCAGGAGCTCACAAACTTTGCCCAATTTATTACATATTTTTAAAAGATTTAAATAGTCTACCATTTAAAAACAATTAAAATGTATGAGCTTGGTCTAATAAACTGTTTCTGAACTTAGTACATATCTTGGGTTGATAGGCTAATTGGTCTGATGCAACAGATATAACAATTACATAATGACATCATTTTGTCAGTCATTTTTTTATATTATAATTCTTTAAAATTTAAGTTAATACAAAGAAACCACAACAGAAGCAGCATGAAAATATACATGCTGGAAAAAAAAGAAAAAAAATGAAGGCCACGTTTTATCTGAGCTCCCAGCACAAGCAGGGTAAATATGGCTTCTTGTTTAGAAGTTTATGGAGAGTGATGGTTACAGCATTTGAAATCAATGTATTCGTTTCAGTATGTAAAGGAAATATCAATAAGCCTTAAAAAAGCATTATTCATCCAGGATGAATCTTGAGAAATATAATAACAGAATACAATTAAATTACAAACCACTAACAAACTACTATTCATTTAATAAAATGAAAGCTTTTCATACACTGGAGAATTTTTTGAAGTTCCAAATAAAACAAGAAAAAAGCTGCTAAAAACAAGTTATAACTGTGGAAAGAGTTTTATAAAAGAACAGTGAATGAGAAATTTAAGAGGTGACTGGACAAGACACCTAGATATTTTACTTGCCACAACATCATTACTGAAGTAAATGCAGTAAGGCTGCCCTCTGGAGCCTGTATATATGCTTTAGTATACATTAACCCATGACATATGAAGCAAATATAACAATATAGTGGCTTTTTATTAAAAAGATTAAGCAAAACTTAACTTTAAAAACTACTGTACATTGTTGGCCCTAATACAATCATTTGGCAGTAGTGTTTTTAATTTTTTTGTAAAAATAATCCCAAGAATTATTAAGGCCAAGGACAGAAGACGCCATGAGTATGAGTGTAAAAACGGAAAAGATGTTCAATATTATTCAAATATATGAACTAATTTTTATTTTACATTTATTTTCAAGGGAGTCAAAACCATGCAAGCATAATAGACCAATATAAAAAGTAAAGTTTAATTTAGCTTTTTTTATTTGTAATTTTATACTGAATCCTTATAATTTAATTAAGTAACAATTGTGCAAAAATGCCACACAAAAGACTACTTTATCTACTGAGATTCCCTCTGACAGGTTCTTTATTAAAAGAAAGTACAATATTAAATATTATATTTTGAAAATTACATTAAAACAGTACTTCTATTATTCAAATTAAATAGACAAACCTTCCAGCACTAATTCAAATGTATGAAAAACTTTAAAATGAATGCCATAAGAGGAAAATGATGTTCCACCAGCACCTGAATTTGACCCTCTTGCTTTAGAAGATGGGATCAGTGCTGGAATTTTGTCTGATAGGAGGTGCTTTGATATTTGACCCCTCACTGTTTACTCTGTACCTCTGACATAGTCACAATTGCCCAGAGCTGTCACACCCTCCACACCAGCAGCCAATAAAAAAGAGGGGTGTTACAGCAATGTAGAGAAAAAAAACAAACATGAGCTGACTATCCCATCCCTCTTAACACTCTCACCACCACACACAGGGTTAAAAACACATTGCTTCATTTCTGTTACAATGAATCTGTGCAGAATATTGCATACAAGTCAAGTCAAGTCAAGTCAAGTAGTTTTATTGTCAATGCTGCATATGTACAGGACATACATAGAATTGAAATTACGTTACTCTCCTACATACTTACAGTAATTCTCCAGACCCTGTATTTTAAATCTACTCTTCATCATTCTTACAACTACATCACTGTTATAATTAACATGAAAAAGACAAAAAAATTAAACACAGTAGGACTCCATAAGATATATTACCAGATAATTCACAATAATTTCTACATTAATTCAGATTAATAACTAAATAATAAACCCAGGGTGTAAAGGGTTAACAATGTGGCTCATGTCAACACTTCAATTCCCCAATGACTGACCTGGAGCTACACGGCTAACCTGAATGAAGGACAAGGCAACATCTCAGCACGACTGTTCATCACTTAAAATCCAAAGCCGCTTTAACCAGAACAATCCACACAAACACACACACACACACACACACACAAGTAAGATATTCCTTAGTCAATGAGTGAGTCTCAGTTAAAATGTCCCAAAACCTCTTAGTCACAGAGTGATTAGTATCCAGTGTCCAGTCTGGACCGGCTCCACTTGGGTTAAAATCTTACCCCCAGTGCTGTTAAACACAGCAAAGAGCTGCAGACATATGTATGCCAACAAATCAAACACAAACACGCTCACAAAGGCACGTATGCACACTCACCAAAAAAACATATTCTCTGAAACAGAGTGGAAGTTAAAGTGTCACTACTCTAACTCCATCTAGGCTGTGTTTGCCATGTGTGTGTGTGTTTGGGTGTGCATTGATAAAAAGGGCAGTCAGGAGACAAGATACTGAAACACATCATTCACTTTCATCAAACACAAGAAGCTTGAAGAACACCCTCATTAAAAATGAGGGTGGTTAACCTGGTGAGTAGCTACACACTCTACACACTTTTTTGTTTCAACTCCCCATATTCAAAAGAGTCTTTTTATTATTTTTATTCTACAATATTGAATAGATTACAAAGTGAAGTTTCAATTTTTTTGTGCACATTTTTTATATATTAACATCTGTCATGCAATAAACACTTTTATCTTCAAATTAACTTTTTTACAGATTACAAAAAACTTTCAGCAGAAAGTCATTAACCCAATTTGGAGCATTTCTGATGGTTCACTAATTTAATTAAATTTAATTAAATAATAATGGTCAGATTTGCAATTTGCCAAAAAGTGAAAAACAGCAGAAATGCTTTGCTTAAAAGTGACAATATGTATAACTTTTAGTGAGCAAATGCAATTTCAAATATAGCTTCTGTCCAACAAAAAAAAATCTCCATTTTATCAACATTTTCACACTGGCTGTACCCAGACTATACCATTAAAAATTAAGGTTTTTCTCTTCTCTTTTGGAGAGACAAGGTTTTTGAATGACAGTAATGATATAAATACAAGTAGATTTTATATATATATATATATATATATATATATATATATATATATATATATATATATATAAATAGCCACATTCATGTACCTATATTATAGAATTTGTGTTATAATAATGTTAAAAGTAAATTACCATATTTTTGTTGGAAATTAAAATTTCTGCCACTTCCTTGTTTTCCTCTGTAACAGGGTCCAGACCCCTCACTTGCGTACCGCCCTGAGTACCTGCTTAAAGATGCCAAAGACCAATCTCAATTCAGAAACTTTGAGGTAAAATAACTCAAATGAAATGTCTAAAAAACTGTCTGAACAAAAATTACTATTTTTACAGTATTTTAAAAGCATCCTTGGCATTGCTCTTCTGTATGTATGTGAGACAGAGTGGAGAACTGTTTGACCGCGTGTTTACCACATACAAACTGATGCACACACACCAGACCCTGGACTTTGTCAAACAGAAGGTCAGTTATCTTTACTGTGATTGTCCCTAATCAGTCACTCACTCAGAGCCAGTCACACTGAATAAACCGGTATCACTGAACAGTGATGAAATCAGTAACATATTTAGGAAACACAGACTAAGTGTTTAAAGTTTAATTTCAACATTTATAAATAATGTATTCACTTTTCCTTAAGATCTATTTATTGTGATCTATTCATTGTGATCTTTAACAGAGAAAATCACTAATAATCACAGCAGAAATAATGTGCAAATAGGGTAAATAATCTTCTTAATTTTATATTGATATCAATATGAAAAATAAAAAGCCAATCCCTGTACCTAAAAACTTCTGAAAAATGAATCTTCCACTTGTGCTGTGCCCTGAATTAAATGTCCCTCAGTGACAGATGCTCTAAATACTTTATATTGAAATATGAGAAATGAGCTTAAAGTTCATATAACCATTGTTGAAATATTTTCTTTTGCAATATATATTTATATTAAAACATTCTTCGGCCCTAAAAAAAATTGTCGCCTTCTTCATATGTAATTATTTATTGTTACCTAAATTCACGTTATTAAATTTATTTCTTAGATTGTATTAATAAAAAAATGTAAATAATCTCGTTCAGATGCGTAATCTTTTGAAAAGTCTTATTTCAATCCAATTTCACAGTTTACAAAACAATCACAGAAAACTTGAGACAGTAGGTTTTACTGTAGAAAAACAAATGAACTCATTATATAATCATTTCTATTTGCTGTTCCAAACCCCTGACCTGTGCTCCAGCACGCTGAATGGGCGGGCTGTACTCACTCTCGTATGACTGTGATGGAGAGCATTGACTGTCTGGACCAGCTGATCGATGAATCCGACCCTGACGTTGATTTCCCCAACTCTTTTCATGCCTTCCAAACTGCTGAGGGCATCCGCAGGGAACACCCAGACAAGGGTGAGGGACCAGTATGTCAAATCACCCACACCGACCTGCATGAACTTCAGAGAGGCAGACGTTACAGTTACATTTACAAAAACATCAATAATAACAAACGATTAAGGGTATGATTAAAACTTTAATATTATGAGGCAGTTTCCCATACAGGGATAAAGACTAATCATAACCTATACTTTCCTTTCAACATCCATTACGAATTCTGTAATATCCAGCATTAGATTTAACCCGTCTGAAAAACTGCTTCTAAAATCTCACAGTGGTACACTGAAAAGACTCATCTGTCTTCTTCACTCTTTCTCCAGACTGGTTTCAACTGGTTGGTTTGATCCATGACATTGGGAAAATCATGGCCCTTTGGGGAGAGCCGCAGGTAAAGCTCACTAACTCAGAATAACTCGCCTACAGCATTAATTAACCTGAAGCAGTTACCCGCAGGTGACTACAGGATGTGTTTATGTTAAAGTGGGCAGTGGTTGGAGACACATACCCTGTAGGCTGCAGGTTCCAGAACTCTATCGTTTTCAGAGAGACTACATTTGTGGAAAATCCAGATGACAAGAACAGCAGCCTCAAGTTTGTCAGCATTACTTTCATACAAACTCCTACAGACAGTAGCTTTTCCAATCCAATCAGATAAATTATATAGATTCTTTGTATTCTATTCATAATTCTTTATGTTAGAAGTAACTTTGCAGATCTGTAACTGGAACTTGTTCTTTAGTCTGCATGGATTAAAAAAAACCTTCTAAAACAGTCTCTCTAAATGAGAAAAAACACTTCCAAAATTATCTAATCCAGCATTGTTATTTACTTTTGTTCTACAGCACAGAGTGTGGGATTTATAAAACTAACTGTGGACTTGAGAATGTTTTCATGTCTTGGGGACACGATGGTGAGTACAGCAAGTGCATGCACAGTTTGTGTTGTTCATCCTTTTAGTCATTCAATTTTGTGACTTGACTGTGTATGTTGGAAATATTCTTCATTTTCATCTGAAAAAAGAGACCACTTCAGTTTCTGAATCAGTTTCTCTGATTTTGCTATTTATAGGTATATGTTTAAGTAAATTAAACATTGTTGTTTTATTATATAATCTACTGACAAAATTTCCTCCAAATTCCAAATACAAAAATTGTCATTTAGAGCATTTATTTGCAGAAAATGAGAAATGGCTGAAATAAGAAACAAGATCCAGAGCTTTCAGACCTCAAATAATGCAAAGAAAACAAGTTCTTATTTATAAAGGTTTAAGAGTTCATAAATCAATGTTTGGTGGAATAACGCTGGTTTTTAATCACAGTTTTCATGCATCTTGGCATGTTCTCCTCCACCAGTCTTACACACTGCTTACTACAACTTTATGCCACTCCTGGTGCAAAAGTTCAGGCAGTACAGCATTGTTCCATGGTTGTGATCATCAATCTTCCTTTTAATTGTATTCCAGAGGTTTTCAATTTCAGAAAATCAAAGAAACTAATCAATTTTAAGTGGTCTCTTATTTCTTTCCAGAGCTGTATTGTAAAGGGATAGATACATACATGTACATAGCAGTTTTTCATTTACTAGAATAGTTAATTGTATGTTATTTTATGAATGAAATAAATGTTCCATAATTGAAATCTGCTTTTTTTCCTCCAAACATCACACATATCAGATTTTCATATGGACATGTATACATGGCTCATATCATATGCCAGTGCTCATATTGACAACAAGAACATAGAAGTTAATGAACTGTTCGTCTATTTCAGAGTATTTGTACCAAGTGATGAAATTTAACAAGTGTCCGATCCCAGAGGAGGTTAGTGTTTACTTTATGACCATTTTCTTAAACATGAAAACAGACGTATAATTATTTTCCTGTAATATTGTTACTCTGGTCTGCACAGATTACTTACCTATGCTCTGTCTTTCACATTTCTCTCAGGGTCTGTATATGATCCGGTTCCACTCGTTCTACCCCTGGCATTCTCACGGAAACTACATGCACCTGTGCAACGAGAAAGATCTGAAGATGCTGCCCTGGGTCAAAGAGTTTAAGTATGCACTTAATTTACCTTTCACACACACATACAGCACACTGTATAAAACTTGTAAAAATCTTGTGTCCTAAACCACTAAAACGTTGCAGGTTAGAGAAGATTTGGAAGCAATATAACAAGTTGAGAAATGCATAAAAACTGCGCAAAACTGACACTGCAATATATATTGTGAAATTTTAAAATACAGGTACTTTAAACAGAATTGAACTAACACGCTGTGATATTAATAATACAAAATTCAGTGTTAAGAAAACATTGTGGCTTTAACCTGGCTATTAGCATCACAGATAACCCCCTATTCTAGGCCTCATGAATCAGGTTCAGAAAAACGTATAACTGACAATACACGTCATTGCAAACAACAACACTTACTCTACATACCGTACATGTTTCTCTTGGCCTGTCACCTATCAGAGAGTAATCCAGCTCAAACACATTTATTGTCTGAGCTAAACTATGTAAACACTAAACTATAAAACAGTGAAGAGCTCTTTACTGAAGTGTGATATGTATGTGTTTCTCTCCACAGCAAGTTTGATTTATACACTAAAAGCACAGAGCTGCCTGATGTGGAACAGCTGAAGCCATATTACCAGTCTCTTATTGACAAGTACTGTCCAGGAGTGCTGTCCTGGTGAACACGCACCACAATCTGCACAATCAGCAGTATCTGAAGTACCACAATATATGATGTAGCGCTCACAGAATGGAGTTTGTTCAAAGAAGTCTCTGATCTATAGTAAAGCTTGTATACAATTTAAAGGAAAAAGAAAGGGCTTGCAAATCTGATATAAGCAATCTAATGTTAAGAGCCTTGTGTTTCTCTGCCATACTGATTAAACCATCATTTTCACTGTATACCAATGTGTTTTATAAGGCCATTTAGTAACATTGTCACTGTATCCTGTTGTGTAAAGACTTTTTGCAAAGCCTTCATGCATCACCTCTTCTCTGTATACTGATATTTAAGAGTCAAATAAGGCCATGGAATCTTATAAGGCCATGCTTTGGTATATTCACAGTATAACAAAATGTATCAGAGACTTATAAGGTAATTGAATCACATTCACAGTATACTAAAATAATAAAAACTTTTTGTTTCCCTGTATACTAAAGTGTGTAAATTGTTTAACAAGGCCATTTAATCTCCTCTTTACTATATACTAAAGTGTAAAAGAGTGTTTTATGGTCCTTTAATTCACTCTCCCATGTATGCTGATGTGTAAAGTTATAAATCCATTTATTTACTTCTTCACTGAGATGTAATGGAATCTAATGCTCACCTCCCCAATATCTACAGCACTTTCCCTCTATCTCTGTTATTTTCTTGCAAATCCATCATCACTATCACCATCACCATTACTATTATCTGAAATACAAAGAAGATACATTAATCAAAAAACGCATCTAAACTACTACACAGATTTAAACATCTGCCGAACACACATATTCACTGTTAATTTATCTCATATTATTCTTTCTTTTTAACAGCTTGTCAGGTCTTAACGTCTTACTTTCAGTCTCCTGTCCTCTCTCCCTGCAATTAGAAGGCAAAAATGGCTATTTAACATATGCATTGCTTTGTTAATCTTTAACAAATTCAAACAGTGTAAAATAATAGCTTTTTTATTTTATGTTTTTTTTTTTATAAATGATACAAAATGTGTTTCTTTTAAAAGATTACAAGGCTGAGGAAAAAAGGCAAACAGGAAAGAAGTGCAAACTTTAGAAAAAGAAGGGGAATATCAACAGATATACACACAATACAGACAAAACACACCACAGCATGAACATTGAGTCTAGCAGATAAACAGTGACCAGCTTGATTGAAAGGCAGTGTGAATTATAACTTTCAGCAAACATATACAAATCAGCAAGGTTCTGGAAGATTCCCAAGCTTCCATTTCCATTTTAAACATTCTGACCAGTCAGAATAATATGTTTTTTTAGTGTCAGGAATGTCTGTGAACCTCTAGTACACAGCCTATTCAGGTGTTTCGCTGCAGGATATTCAACTGACTGTTCTCATAATCATTCAGAACCCTGATGGAAGTTGATAATACTGAAATGTTTATAATCATAAGGCAGGAGGCAAATGCTACAAAGGCTGGCCGGCCCTGGAAAGACAGAATTAAAAATTCTTTACATTTATGGGTTCTGCCCCAATTCCACTGGAGGTAATAAAATGACCCTACATAGAATCCTAAAAGAAAAGCTGCTACAATTGGTATTTTTTATGATTCAGTCCAAGGATCTTCTTTGGTTCCAGAAAGAACCCTTTCTGTATCAGATCAGATCAGTGAGTCTTCTCTGAAAATATATTTAGTACTTCTATGGCATCACCTGTAGTATCCTTATTTTTAGGTGCATACAGCCATGTTCAGATTTTCAGCCCAAAAGACATGTTTTGGCATATCTAGATTGTAATGTACAGACACAAATCTGATCTGATCGCTTGCAAATAACAGTGTGCATAGTCTTAACTCAATCTCACCATCCCGAAAAAGAAATCTCCCATGATTTTGATAAATAAATGTTTTTTTTTTCTGTTTCGTCTGCAATCTGAACATAGCCTAAGATACACAGTGTGCGCATGTATATGTTAAATAAAAAGTCAGTGACATGGTCAAAAGCAGAGAAGTCTCACACAGTGTGAAACTACATGTTCTATAAGCAGCATTTTTTTTCCCTTTTTAAACACACATGCACCAAAATTATTTACATCACCTTAAACAAGTCTAATAACCTTTGGAAAGACAGTGACTAGTGCAACATTCCCTGTTCAATATTTAATAAATGCTCAGGCAGTAGGGGCTTAAATAAATATTTACCTTAAATTAATGTTTGATTTAAAGGACAGCAAAAGCCTGTGTGAAAACCTTCTGATGTAGTGTATTGATTAGTTTGTTTATATGGCCTTATTTAGCAAAACTCCTAGTCCATCATCCATGACCAGGGGTTCACATTCCTGGTCCTGTACCTCTCTGACCCCCTTCTAACAAACCAAACCTGATCCAGCTAAATCAATGCATTTACACTGATTTACACTGATCTTCATTCTGTTGAAGTGGGGTGTGTTTTTAAGCAGGAAACCACTTAAATATACAGTTTTACCATAAACTGACTAAGCTTAGGAATCACTGATGAGTTAATATAAAAAGGACAATACAGTATAAATAAAGTGATAATAAATGGAGATATCAATCAAACTTATTTTATCTACCCAACCTGGTTGGTCTACAGCAGGTGTGGGCAATGTGGGTGGAAGTGAAGCATATTTTGCTGATTTTCCTGTTCAAATAGGTCGACTATAAATCTGATAATTAACAGGAAACTTGAGTCAGGTGTGTTTAAGCAGGAAAAGCAGATAACGAGCATCTAACACTAGAGTTGGCACCTGAATTTTAGAGTTAGCTGTTCTAACAGGAGATTATTCATTTTAACTCAAGTTAAGCATCACTGGGAAACTCTACTCCACGAATAATGCACAGCTGTTGTATTCCTGTATTACTAAAAGAGATAAATATTAATAAGTGCTGGTGTTAGCAGGGGAGGGGACAGTTTCAGCAGTCTCAGCTGGACCTCTCAGATTCTCCTCTTGCAGAGTTGATTATCCTGATTAGCCCAAGTTCATTTCCTTTTCCTAACATGATCTTTCTCTTCTGAGGTTTGTTCTTCATCTTCATCATTATCATCTTCCTCATTTTCTTCACTCACATCTACGTCTTCCTCATTAGTAGCATCATCATCCTTCCCCTTTTCTTCAACCATTTCCTTAGTCTTGTCCTTCTCATCTTCTCCCTCTGCATCTTCTTCTTCTTTTTCCTTCTCTCTCTCCTCTTCATCTTCCTCCTCTTTTATATTCATATTCTTATTCTTCTTCTCCACTTTTCTCTCCTCCTTCTCTTTCTTTGCCATCTGCTCTGAAGTGGGTTGGGCAGGGCGGCAGTGTGAGTGCTGTGGAGGGCGAGTGCGTGAGCAGAGGGTGTTGACGAGACAGACCGTAGCAGCTGAACTGAAGAGTGTCCACAGCAGCAGTGGAGCAGGAACATCCCGCACATGATCACCAACAAACTTCAACGTGCGCGGAAGCCAGGTCTCTGAAGCTCGCCGCACAGGAGGCTTATCCTACAAAACACACACAGATCATGCACAATAGGAAGTATTACACCATTTTGACATATTGATATTTGTGGGTGTAACTATCTACGTCCAAGGAAGTGTTTCTACTAAGTTTTGGAGTATTGCTGTTTGATTGGTTTGCATCCAGTGTTAAAGTGTTAGTGAGGTCAGAATGCTAAATGATCACCACTGCACCTCATCTCTAACTCATCCCATACTCATACTCTGGACGGAGCATCATCATTCCAGCGAACACTGTTCCACTACTCCACAGCCAAGAGCAAAGGGGACTTTACACCCCTCTAGCTCACACTTTACTCTAAGCATTGTGGCTATAGGTTTATAGCTATCTGCTCCAAACAGTCATATTCTATTTGCAATATATCTGTATGGAATTGACAAGATTGGTGTGTACATTTTGTAACAGCCAGTATTTTGTAATGTGTACACTGTCCCTTTAAAAGACACTTACACCAAGCGCACATGGCACATGGGTAGCTATGCTGATAACGTAGAGAGGTAGAGAGTTGTTGTGCTGTAACACCAGACCTACTGGACCAATGCCCCTTTAAATTCTTCATTTTATTTTCATAGTATCGCCTTATATGTGCTTTTGTTGTCTTCTTAATTCACATATGAACTAATAAACAAGTGGAATACCGCCAGAGTGAGTCACAGTCTCTCATCTGCTCCAGTGTGCTTCGTGTTTCACCTGCCCAACAGCTCCCTATCAGGGCTGGAGTGTTACAGTTTGCACATCTGCATCAGCACTAGGTTAAACTTAAAATATCTGTAAGCATTAAAAGAGTTATCCAAACACATTTGGACATTTAGGGGTAGTTTACCATAAAGGTATTAAGCCCAGTCTTGGACTACACAGCATTTACCATTGATAGGAAAATATAGTGTGTAACTAGGCTTAATCCTTGTCTGAGAAACTTACCCATACAGTGTGTACAGTTAGACAGACAGGAAGATCCAAATATTAAAGCTAATATTTAATCTGGAATTTACAGATGTTAATATCAAATGACTATTTAACTATTTATCTATAGACATCCTAAATCAATAAAAACATTAAGAAAATATATTATGAATAAAAATCTATTAAATATATAATTACATTGTAAAGTACAGTACAGTAAATTACAACTGAAAACAATTCTTCCTTGCACTAAAAATATTCTACTTTGGAAACAAGAGAGTTTTTGTTCCAAGAGAACAAAAAGGACACTTTTCTATCTTCCTACAGTTTAGACTGCTCACCTTCAGACCATGCTGGGCAAGCATGTGCTCCAGAAAAGCATTACCCAGGTGAACAGCAGGGTAAAACTCCTCTACATAGACTCTCCTCCACCACCTCTGTGGAAACAACCTACAAAAGACACACAACGGATAAGATTCCTTAACAGTGCATATTCTACTCTTAGACTAAAAAACGTCACTCAAAAAAATTAGTTGATCACATGGTTGAAGGTTCCCAGTGATAAATGTGAATGTGCTCCAGGTTTCTGTGTTTAATTGACTCACCCGTCCTCTTTGGGTGCAGTAAACCAGTATTTGTAACGGTGAGCACGGACGTATACTGGAGGCTGCTGGCTGAACGGGTACTGAGACTCATCTGTCTGAATGAGTTTGATCACTGTTCGAAACACAGCCACAGAAACACAACATAACACTGTCAAATCACACACGTACACACACCAGATAAATAAAATAAAAACACATAACACCCCTCACCATCTCTCTTGCCCTGCAGGAGTCTGTGTACGAGGCTGCTGAACCAGGGGCTCTGGGTCTGGGGTCCCAGGGCTGCAAACCACATCTGCCAGTCCAGTCTAGGCTGGTGTGGGGTCACAACTGGAGGTGCTCTACTAACATTCCCTGGTTTATACGTGAACTCTATCTCCTAAAGAACAAATAAGGAAGCGGTTTACCAGAAAAATAATATAGAGTGGAATAAAAATAACAAGGTTCAAGTGTTTATTATAGAAAACATATTTTACTTCTTCAAATAAAGATATTAAGATTAAGACTTAAAATAGTGATTCACACATTACACTTATATTAAAGGTCTCATTTATTATGTATAGAAAAAATGTATCACCCAACCAACTCCACACTAGATTTCAAAATAGTTTTTCCTCTTTTTTGCCCACAAAATTAATAGCTTAAAAGTATGTGTAGTTTTTGTTTTAAGAAAAACTATTATACAGCTTTAAAAAAAATAAACATTTATTTTAAATACTGAAAATTAGTTTCCCAGCAGACACACACCAACAAAGCACAGTACTGGTCTGTAATAAATATTTTCACCTAATCATCTGAACACCAAAAGTGTGTTTCTTGCAAATTTAATAATAATAATAATAATAATAATAATAATAATCTACACTTTTAGTAAAACTGTGAGGAAATTGTTTTAAATATATATACACTCACCTCACTGAAAGCATAATGAAAACAGTTTTAACCTTCAACACTTACTATCCAAGTGCTGCCATCCATACTGCCCTCGATGACCACCTCAGGTCGGCCCCCGACTCCAGTCATCCTCCGGAACAGACCATAAGAGTTAACCAGCTGGTACCGATCAGACTGCTCATATGCTTTGCGCACTCCAGGCCAGATATTACTGTTAGCCTCATACTCTATGAAGGTGTAGGGAACCTGCACACATTTAGACACGAGCAACATTTACTCATATATATATTACACATTTACAGCATAACCTTTATACAATTTAACTTTATGTACAAACTAATAAAAGTGTATATATATATATATATATATATATATATATATATATATATATATATATATATATATATATATATATATATATATACATACACACAATCTAGTAATCTAGTGCTTTTAAAAATGTTATAAAGGCTACTGACCAAACTAATGGCAAACATTGAGGCTGTGGCTACAGCAAAGACTGCCCAATGCACAGTGCTCCACAGGCGCCAGAATACACCCTTTAAACACGCACTTCTGAAACACACAGAGAATACACACATTACACACATACACAATGCTTTCTGCATGTTCCTGTTTATTAAACAATAAAATAAAGAGCATGAGCAGAGGGCAGCAGTCCACCTGCAACCCAAACCAGACCAGACCAACCCCATTTGGCTAATAAAGAATTTCTAGAGGCAATAAACTAATGGACAAAATCAATTTGGAGAAGAACAAGTAGATCTACAGAAGCACGGTTTAGAAGATTGCTTTACAATTTTCCAAACAGTTGCATTACAGTGCCATCTGCAGGACATCCCTCCAGATAATATACACCAGTGCATGGATTGCTACACACCTGAAAAACACTGTAAGGAAGTAAATACATACATAAATAAATACTCACTTGAATTTGGCAGTGACAATCTCCCAGGTAAGAGAGAGAACCCCAATCCAAATACTGGGAACCGTGACCAACTTCAAAAATCTATTAAACTCAAAATGGGTGAAAGCTACAAAAGACAAAAATAAAAAAGCCATGTTTTAATCAACCAGTCCATATCATTATCAACCTTTATTGAGCTTTGCACTGTATGTGACCCTTATTCACAATGTAGCCATGCAGATACATGAAATACAAATAGACAGTTAAAATATTAACATTTAAAATAGATTAAAGAAATCATGATAAAACAAGTGGCAAGATAAATAATGATATTAAAAAACAGAATAAAATAAATACATAAATAATAAGAGGTGATATTAAATAAAATAAAATACTTATCACCGAAAGAAAGGTATAAAAAACTAAATTAAATTTAATTTAATCAAAGCTTATGAATTATCTAGTTTGCCAAATGAAAGATGGCCGTCAATCTGTTTTGGTCCCAACATTTCTGATTGGTCCTTACTCTCTAACTTACTCTACAATTACATAATTTTTTTTAAAAATGTCCCCACCTGTTTTAGAAGAGACACTTTTCTTGTCCCAGTCTACTTTTAGGTCAAAGTAAAGGAAAGTCCAGTAGGCAAGCAGTGCATACACAGCCAGTTCAACCAGCAAACAAAACCGTGACAGAAGGGTCTGCAGGGATGCTGCAAAGAGCAAACAAGATTATAAAGCAAGATTTTTTTTGTATATCTGCACTTTTCAATGCAATTCAATGGATTAAACATAGACATGTCAAATGTCATGGGACATCAGACTATGAAAGCTAAAGAATGCTGCACTGTCCTGAGGGATATGTATGGGGGCCCCTGAATGTGGATGTGATTTCTGGCAGAGTCACTTGTCTGTTTTAATTGGCCAATTCATGATCATTACCACTCACTGCACTGTCCACTGTGTGTGAAAATGTCTTCCATCACATATTCCCACTAAACACAGGACACTGAAGAATGTTAAATCTTTACACAACTTAGAAAATGGAATGTCCCATTTCTCTGGCACTCACTAGTAGGACTCACTTTTACCTCTGTAATTCACATTGCCTTGCCATGAGCACACTGGCCTGTGTTTAACCTCTCTCACAAGAGAATACATCACAAAATATACAGGTTTGGGCACTTTCTGATCATTTCACATACTGCAATCCCACGATTTCTAGCATGCCAATGTAGATTTCAGATTGTAAATTATATTAGATGTTATACAGATTACACAGAAGATTATTTAAAAGACATTAACGCAATACAAGTTGTATAATACAGTGAAGGTAAAACAGAGGCAGCTCTTACTTCGTTCTTCCCGTGGCGTGCGTCTGCAGAGCCAGAAGTTTACATGCTCGTCGTCCAGTAAAGAAAAGCACAGTACGATGGTCAGCAGATTAAAGAAGTTGTAATTTCCTGACAGGATAATCAAAACCTGTAGTAAGACCTGCACAACCACACAGAGACATACAAATCACCACAAAATCCATAAACAATCAAATCACACAAAAACTCTAAACCAGTAATACTGGAGGCTTGAGAATAAAAACGACACTCACCTGCATATAAAAGGCAGTCAGTCTGTGTCTGCGGATGGGGCTGAAGAAGAGGAAAGGGCCGCCGATCTCAATGACGTACGTGCCCACCACACTAAGCTTCTGGAACCAAACTGGCAGCTGGTGAGCAAACCAGGCCAGAGGTGTGGGGATGCACTGGGTCTCATAGTGATAGGTCACAGCTGTGAACACAAGAAAACCAGTCATAAATAGGTTAATCAGATGCTAATTTTTACAAAACTTTTTTTTTTTTTTTTACAAAAGTCTTTAATCTATTTACTAATAGTGGGTGATATGACCCTAAAATATTGTTACAATATTTCAGGGTATTTCTGTGATAAAAATATTCTTGGCGATATGAAAAACATTATTTTTTTTATTATAAGAATATACTACTGCAAAAAAATATGAATACGTTTTACTTAGAATAAATATATCAGTTTAAAGCTTTTAGTAGAAAAAAAAAATCTATAAACGTTTTGGTCATCTCATAAGAAGTTACTTAAAGACTTATTATTTTATGCAAAATCAGTTTAACAGAATAGAAAATGTAGCAAAAATAACTAAAATCTAACACAAAGCTTAATACATTGCAAGCAAACAATTAAAAGTAAATACAGTACATAGAGAAACAAATACAGAATACACAGCTTTTAAGAATATCATGTTATAGAGTTTTTATTGCTTCAAAAATGCATGATATTATAAAAATACGATATAACACACTCACACTATACTGTGAATTTTGCTTCTACATTTTTTCACCTTGCAAAAGTAACCATTTTACAGCTTTGCAATTAATCAATTAAGCTATCTCCCCCCATCGTGAACACAAATGCTTCAACATGATTCTGGAGGAGTTGTTGAGTGCTGCTGTTTGCCTGCTTTCTGGACAAGTTTCTCCTGCTGTAAGAATTTCCCTGTTAGCCACAGCCCTCCTAACCCCTTTGTTCCATAACATGTAAAATCAGAACAGTGTGAATTCTTTGGTATTACACATCAAGAAAGATCTGAGGGATGTATTTATTTTCTTTGTGTCTCCACTGTTTGCACAAAAGAGGCTTAAGTGTATAATATATTGAAATCGCCAAAGTTGTAACACAGTTAGACTGCATTGTTTGGGTCTGCTTTATCCAATATATAGATTTGGCTCACCTGTGAGGCCCCACCAGGTGGGGCAACGGCTGGTCAGCTTCACTACACCCGAAGCAAACATCAGCCGAAACAGCAGCCAGCGCACCAGCCAGAAGGTCATGTTGTCATGGGCATGCAACCTCCACCCCCAGGGCATGTTCATGGGGGCAACAAGGATGGCCAGAAAGCCCACCTCCAACAACAGATTATCCCTGAGAGAGAGAGAGAGAGAACAACATTGAGAGAGAGTGAATGACTGGAAGCAATTCACACCACAGTGTGTTTCACAGATGTGTATTACAAAACTGTTTTGTTATTCCAGTTGCATAGCAGCTTCACAACGTCAAAGAAAGCAACACACGAATGTTGAACTTAAGCCACCACACACAGGCCATCACGATAAGCTAAAACTTTACTCACCACTGGAAGTACAAGAAGACCTGTCCCACCTGTTGAAAAAAAACAGCAGGTAAAAAGGTGCAACCAACATCAGCAGCATCAGATCTGCAGTCTATACGATTGCTTGATACCAAACAATACTATGGCCAGTAATAAAATCAATACTCAATAAATAAATTAGTCTGGAGTGGTCAGTTAACACTGGACAATAGCTACCACTGTTTTAGTATTGGAACTGGTACCAATTCTTAGAGAATCATTTTGTTTGCATTTTCTTTTATGTTTTATGTTAAAGCAGGGCCCATTATATTTTTATATATAAAAAATAAGTTTTATTGGATTATGCTATTGATGCAAAATTATGCTATTGATAATGCATTATTTGCATTAATGATTGGAGTGAAATCCATGTTATTAGGTAAATAAAATCAATAATCTGGTACATACTGTCATGTAAAATCAGTATGATTTTTTTGTATTAAACAGAAAAGGTTTCAAAATGTCTTTTATTCTTTGATGTCTGACATTCTTTGATGTGACTATTGCTAAAACAATATATAAAGAATTTCTAGTTTTAAGAAGAAATATCTGAAGAACGATCAGTGAATTCTGCCCCAGATCCTAGTTTTCCTGCCCCAACAACATGTTCAAATCAGGAAAACGAAACAACGAAGTGCAGACATGGAAAAATGCAAAAGGTGAGTTAAAGAGAACCTGATAGAGTGACAGGTAGAGCATCCAAAGCACCAGGTAGACCCTGCAGTCTCTGAGCGTGGGGATAGCTGTAGCTGCCAGGCTCAGCAGAGCTCCACTCAGACTCAGCAGCTCCATGCACTGCTGGGTGTCGAGACCAAGCCTGGGACCAAACCACAGTAAGGTGGGAGAGTCTGTCAACTGCTCCCATACACTCTTCCCAGAGACTCTGAGCATCCAACGAGCTGGCAGCAGACCCTCATTACCATAAAGACCTTGGGAGACAGGAAGAAGGGCAGGTCTAAATATCTAAATATATATGCTGGACACTCACTCACACCAACCTAGATGTCAGTCTAACGTAAGCCTTATATTGTGGAGAACAGGGATGGTAAATTTAGTAAAATAATGTTACAATATTTTAGGGTACTTTTGCAATAATAATATTCCTGGTGAAAATATATATATTAAATTTTACATACTACTGCACTAACATTTGACAATAACAGAATAAAAATGTAACATAGAACATAATGTTTAAACTACCAGTGTATAACAAGTGTATGCATATACAATTTAAACAACTTTTAAAAAGCTTTAAAGCTTGACCGTAAATACAACAAAATCCAAAGTAGTATCATTATTATTGCAACATCAATTTCTTTATATTGTCTCAAAAATATATAACTTAATACAATAGGGGCACACCCTTCCTTTTAAGTAAAATTTTTTGATTAGTTGAACATTCACTATAGCATTGCTTAAACATTTTATTTCAATATGTATATAAACAGACAGATAAGAGTTTACGTGTGTTAAACATGCCTGTCTTCACTCCTGACCCGCTTTCTCTAACTTTAGCTATAATAAACAGTTATATCTCAGTTTATGATACATGGAGAGATTCCTATGTTACTATACAACATTGTTGGCTATGTGACCTAACGCTGGAGTTTTATCAGAGCCTCACCTGGAATCTGCACGTAAACAGAAGCAAAGGCAAACATGTAGACAGCAGATAGGCACCACAGGAACATGTGCCGAGCTAATCTCGTTTCTCCCATTTTTCTGAAAATGTTTTAAAACATACAGAGCCCAGAATCTTCACGCTCCGTGGAGGAGTTCAGCAGAAAGCCGTGTTAAAAACACTCCAGCAGACACGTCGCCCAGGGGCTTTTATTATGGAAGACAAGCAGAGACGCCACTGCGCATGCGCCGGTTCGTCCATGCAGCAGAGACCTATCTGTTTAAAGTCATATTTCATCATTGCGGGATTTGTGAATTTCATTGCTATAAAAATAAATACTGTTCTTTTGAAATATGTTCATACTATGTTTTGCAAACACTAGAGTGCGCTCCCGAGTCCAAAAATGAATGGGTTCATATGGGGCTCATAAGCAAAATCATAGTTTGTTATATATGCTTGTCTTTTAACTAAACAATGAATGTGCTTGTTTATCAGATGAGCTTTTAAATGTTACTTTGTGGATCTCCATGTGTAATTTTGGACAGCACAAACTGTCATTTCAGACATCTCCAAGTCTAATCGTTTTGGGCATCTCCCTGTGCTCCAAGCAATCTTTTGGACATCTTCAAGTGCTCCAAATATTCTTTTGGGCATCTCCTAGTGTTCTTTTGGGCATCAACAAGTGTCCTATTGGACATCTTTAAGTATTCTATTAGATATCTCAAAGTATCCCTTTGAGCATCTCCAAGTGTCCTTTTGGGCATCTCCAAGTGTCCTTTTGGACATCTCCAAGTGTCCTTTTAGACACCTCAAAGTGTCCTTTTGGACATCTCCAAGTATCCTTTTGGGCATCTCTGAGTGTCCCTTTGGACATCTCCAAGTGTCCCTTTGGGCATCTCTAGGTATGTTTCTTGGCATCTCTAAGCTTTCTTTTGGGAATCTTCAAGTGTTTATGAAATCTTTTGCTTGATTGTAATTCAGAGGGCTGCTATTTTTATGGATTGGAAAAATTCGTTTATTATCAATAACAAACAAATAATAATTATTATTATTGTCATTTTTTATTTCCTTTACATATTTTAAGTTACAGGCATTTTCAAGTCATACTCGTGGCAACAGGGGGTACTGCAGCACCCTCCAGCACCAGCATTTTGTGCGTAAAAACACGCGCCGTGCGTAAAAACATGGAGCGTGCGTAAAAGCGCATTCCTTGCGTAAAAACGCGGAACAAACACGTGATTACTTCTCTGGTAGAAGTTTCAGTTGAAACCTAAAGTTTAACTGCTCTAGAACACAGATGAACTAATTGTTATGGATAGGAAAATAGTTTATTATCAATAATAAAAATATGGTTTAAGAAAGCATTTAGGAATTTAGATGGTTCTTTGAGATGTCATCGTTCTGCAATAAACCGCTGTTCTACCTAAATAACCATACAGGACCAATGTGTTCAAACAAATGGAATGGTTTATTTTCACACAGAACAATGAAGGCTAAATTAGATTGTATACCTCAGAATTCTATCAGGTGATTAATGAAACTTACTTCCACACTGTTGCATTATCTTCTCTTGGTCAGATATCAGCTGCATTTTGTGCGCACGTGTTACTTAAAATGTATCACTGAATGTATAAACGCCACAGACTCGTAAAATAATGTGACGTTTGTAAAAACCACCTTAAAGCTACTTTAACTGTTTGGGTGAAATTTACATACCACCATTTTTGTTAATACCGACAAACTGAAAGCATTTTTCCAATTAAAATAAAACGCATGTGCATGGGGAAAATTGCACGCCTATTCATATTATGCAAAATGCATACAAATCTTTTGTATATTACACTTTAAACATAAAATAGCATTTCGGCTGCATTACACAGAACGCTAAAACAACGCTAAAACAAAACAACCCCATGTCGTGCGTAAAAGCGTTTAATAAAATTGAGACTCACTTCACATTCTCCTCTACACCTCTGCAGCTTTTCCCTGAGTGTTACACTGTTAAATCCAGTCTCGCTCACCAAAAATGGGACCATTATTAAAAAGTAATAAAAGGCTGGGACTTATTTACTTTGTGTTACAGTCGTTGTGAGGGACGCTCATTAACTGCAGCTGGTTAATTTCTCCCCATACATGCCCGCACCTCGGACCGCGCTTCTGATTGATTGAGAGAATTCTTTCCCGGCCAATGAGAAGCGCTGCTCTGCTGAGTATTGAGCACGTAAGGTTTATCGGTTCCGTTTATTGACTGTTTGAGGCAATTTTTATAAACTGAGGGTAAAACTATATTATTCATTTTTTTTTTAAATAAGTTTATAATAGAAAATAAGGAATGTTTAATCCGTTTTTAAATTTTTCTTTGTTTTTAGTAAAAAAAAATCTGAAAATGTTTTTATTTTCCTGTAGTTCTGTTTGCAAACCACAGAAATGAAAAACTGAAAAAGTACAAAGAACAAAAACAGACATTTCTTACTATACCAAACAATAAAAAATAAATTTTGTTTATACTCAGTTTTCCAGTTTCTCATAATGGTAAAACTGGGCTAAATAAGAAGTGGGCTGCCTCTTCTTAAACCGTCTCTGATTAGACTTTTTTTTTTTTTTTTAGCTCTGGACTGTCCCAAATAACTTTTCATAGGACAATAAATATAGTAGTTAAATTTTTACTACAGAGAAAGTCATTAAAATTATGCCTATATTCATTTCTAAATGAATTAGTAAAAACAAAACTTTACTAGCAAAAATGTGCATTTTACTTTAAACAAAATGCAGTTTGCTATCAAAAATATTGTTTTACTAGCAAAAGCTATTAATATTCTACTAGCATAAAACAAATTCACTTTACTAACAAAATCCCCAACCACAAACCAGACAGCAGTCCAATCTTTAACATACATACTTTTAATTATTGTGCACCATTTGATTTGTCCTCAAGCAAACAGACTTTTGTAGACAATCAGTCTAAAGATGAGCAGAGGATTTGTCAAGCATCCAGCCTCGTTCAGCCAGTAGGCCTTTTCCCCTCCATCTGTACATTCAAGTCTTTCCTGGGCAGTTTGCTTTTGGCATCACTCCACCCTAGTATCCGAGTAAGGAAAGGAATAGCTGGCATTGCACATGCAAGAATAAGAAACCAGGATCACAGAGATTGACCTCAAACTGCTTAAACACAGAAAATGCAGCCAGCCTGGCACATGGACTAAAATAGAGAAAAACAAAAAACATTTCCAGCATTTTCTTTTTACACATGATTGAAATGTGATCAGTAGTACTTCAGGGGAGATGTCTAAAATGACACTAAGCATGGCAGGATTTTTTGTACGTAGGACGTAGGCATGAGTGTGTGCGTTTACTATATTCCTTTGGTGGAAAAATACAAAGATGGCCACGGAGAGACTCCCAATGTTGACACTTAAGACACACACTCTAATAACGTCATTTATATCTTAGCTGCCTCAGCCAGGCTTCTCTAGGATGAACGGAATGTGTACAGCATGGCCGATGAATGGAAGCATGGCGATTTTCCTTAAAAAAAAAAGGGTTTTCAGTAGAAGATTCACCTTGTTTCTCATGGATCAACATGGATGTGAAAGGTAATTTCTTGAGTATGCCGCATAAAACACTGCAATCACTCTATTTGAGTTCACCTTAAAAATTATCTTTACTTTATCTTTGGATGTTCTGTTTGGTACCGCAGAGGCAGATACTAAACCTGTTAGACTTGGAGTGGACAGATGTGTTTAAGGTTACAGAGAGAAAGTGTGTCCACCATGTGTTTATTCTCATGTTCCCTCTCCGCTGCTGGAGGTTTGTGTGCTCGCTGACTGAGGCTGTGGAGGCGTGGCCTCGAGCTCAGACTCTCGGACGAAGATCACGGCATCTCCACTGACATTGATAAGGCACTGAGCCTGGGGAAAATAAACACACACATCACACAGTGCAGGTTTAGATCGCAGTTTGGGTCATTTTTATACCTGTGTAAGAGTATTTAAATGAACACACACTGACCTGGTTCTTGTTAGGATTCTCCATAAACACACACTCCTTCATGCTGTAGGACACAACAGCATTTCCACCCAGAGCAGCTACATGGGCTCGTACCATAGCAAAGACCTCAGCTATAAACGAATGCAGGAAGCCACTCACCCCACCCTCCTAAGAGAGAGAGAGAGAGATTTAAATGTTTAACCATTCTTTATCATCATCAGTCATGCAAAAAAATATGGGCAATCAAGTGCACCTCACTAAAACTGTCAACGTTCTGCACTGTCTAACAAAACAAAACAGGGATGCACTGAATATTGTCAACTAAGTTTTGTCAAATAATAATTGTCAAATAAGTAAAAAGCATGAATAATTTATACAGAAACATGACTGAAAAGCCAGAAATATATATTTAAGCTATTTAATTCATGCATTTGGAAAATGTTAATACATTTGAACACGTGTCCAGTATTGGCTTCAGCCCATTTTTTTTATTTAGGTGCATCGCTAAAACAAAATCTTTGATTCTTAATTGCACCAAACCTATAATACTTAACAAGATGTCACTACTGAGACCAGTATGCGACTGTGTGTGAGCACATATATGAACTTACCTCCCGTAGTGAAGTGGTCTCCCTGATGAAGAACATGTTGATGATGCCGAGGTACTTGATTATTTTGGTTCCAGGAATAAAAGAGAGCGGAGTCATCTTGACCACAGCGACAGAGCCTCCAGCGTAGGACCGATTCGACCTGAGAGAGCGAGACCGACCCTCCGGCAGCGGACTGGCCTTCTCCAGAGAGGACACTAAGAGATGGAGAGAGAGAAACACCCATAGAGAGAAGAAGGAGAAACAGTAGACACGGCTCTCAGAGGACATCCTCTGATTTCATACGGACGCAAATTTGAGCAGGTAACAGAGGAAAGAGGCCGCGGGAAAGAGGAAGTGTGCACGTCTGTGCGTTTGTGAGCAGGTGTGTGCAGCAGAAAGAGCTTCATGTGATTAGAAAGCTCAGTGAGAACGCTACTGAAAATATGATAAGCTACCATGCATCGCATGCAGACACACTGGCACACGCTGAGTGAGAGTGAGCGAGAGAGATTGTGTTCATGTAGAATCTGCTGGCATGGTTAATTAGATGGCAATGAGAAGTGTCAGACTACTAGGACTGGGTGATATAGCAAATAATCAATGAAAATTATTCTGGGGGGTTTTCTTAAAATATGTGAACTTGACAAACATGAAATACCACCATGTTAAGAATTAAGAAACAAAATGTATTTAGACTGCACCTTTAGCATAAACTAACATTTCACAGTTTTTTTATGAATAAATGTAACAAATAATATACCAAAAAACGCCATTTCAGCCATACAGCTAGGAATGCAATTTAAGTAATAAAAAAGGCATATTGGCTTTTACTGATTAATAGGACATTTAGCCTCAAATAATCAATATCTATACTCAATATATCAGTCAGGCCCCAATTTTAGCACTAAAAGCAACTAACTCTGTTATATCCATTATGTGAATTACAAGAGTACAGTATTACACTCTCTTACCATAATCACCACCCGATCTTATTTTTATCTTTTTGTCTAATCTTGATTTTCTTTGTGACTAGACAGTCACCAAAGCCCTACTAGCTGTATGATACAGGACTGTAAATTACTAGCTTTTAATTTATTACAGAGTAGCAGGCAAGTTTTGTCACCTGTTGTAACACAAAAGCAATTGTAGCACTTAAAATTGTATTATACCACAGTTAGTTTCGACCCTGCAATGTGATTGGCTATGAGGCATATAAGTGCCATTATCAGCTGGCAATGAACTGTAACTGAAGTTCAGCACAGATACAAACAGAGCAGCAATTTATAATTTATAATGATTTATAAACATGACCAGATAAACATTAACCTATTGGTACACCAAGTCCAATGCCAGGCGTCTGACTAGAGGGGTATAAAGGCAGTGGTAAAGATGTAAAGATGGATTACATCTTAAAATTGCAATAGTTCATGTGGTCAAAGTCCTAAAGGTCTACCAATTTAAAAAAATAATTTTCTTTGTAATGAATACCATGTAAAATGTTTTGACATACCAGGTCCAACATAAAAAAGGACCAAAAAAAAGGTTCCTTGAGTGATATAAATATATATTTATTTGATGGAATTTGGATTCAAGTGGCAGGTTGATCAATAGAGATGTGAAGAAAATGGCCATTTACTATACTGTTATTCTAATATATTACCTTTACAAGAGCATTTGAATGAATAGCATTATGAATGGGAATTTTACATTTCATACCAATTTAATAGAATGTTTACAACCAGAATGTGCTTGGAAAATCTTCAATAAGATTGAGAGGGCACAAAGTGAGAGAGAGTTTATCTGTGGCAGAGCTCAGAGGGTTGAAGGAGGTTACAGCAGTGAGCTCTAGAGAAAACTGAAGCTGCTCTTCGTTTTTCCAATAATACAATATAAGCCAGTTACAACTGTTTGACCAGGGGGGCTTGTTTGTTTTTGTTGCAGTGGCTCAGTGATAAGAGTGCTAGGGGTTGTTGATCACATTTATAATTAATACAGAAAAACAACTGATTGTTCTAATTATAATTACAGCTTTATCACCCAGGCCTATGTATAACATTACTCAGCTGTTAATCAGCATACATAACCACAGCCCTGACATAAAGCCTTCATATGGCATCAGAATCATCACATTGCATGAAGCTCTATATTAGGATGCATGCAAGTGTGAAAGATGTCAGAGCTAAACATCACAAGTCATTCAGTTCATGCCTATGATGCACTTATGCAGGCTTTGTGACAGAGAGCATTCTGTGAGGTGCTGCCATACTTACTTACACATCATTCAGGCCAATTTAAAAAATAACCCAAACAAAATTGTCATCATTGCTGCACAGAATAGTGCTCTTAATACTCTTTAATATTGTCTTCACTAGGGAGCAGTCCTCAACGTTCACACTCTGTTGATCAGTTCAGCTTGATCGGTTTATGCCAGCATAAGTGAGAGTGTATGAAGGCGTGTGCGTGTTCGTGAGTCTGTGTGTATGAATGTGCTCCTACTTGTTTTAATTGATCCGCGTCTTATGGTATGAGCTTTCAGTCTAAGCTGCTCTATCCAGGAGCTGCATCTGTCTGTAAAGGAACTGTAATCAACTGAGGGGGCTGGGCACACACATAGACGCACACACGCGTGTGTGCCGCACACACACCCACACACCAAAACAAAACACACGCACACAGGAACACAGACCCACACAGACAGACAGAAAGACACACGCGAAAAGACACACGGACACAGACATGCACGTGCCACCACATCAAATTACAGAGACAGAGACACACAAACAAACACACATACACACACGCACAACAGAGGGATACACAGAAGTGGAAACAGGATAGAACAAAAAGGAAAAAAGAAGAACAGAAAAGAGGAGTAAAATGGATGATGCTGGAGTGTGTGTTGTAGCACTGCAATCTGTCAGACACAAAAGGAGCAGAAATCAAACCAAAAAACAAAACCCTGCCACCGTGAAAACACCCAGCCAACGAAAAGACGCACTCACCCCGAGCGCTCGGCAGAGCACCTGAAACCTCAGACAGACCTAAAACACACAAACAGGTTACTCAACATCACAGTGACCATTCTTACATGGTAAGATAAACATCAATGTGGTGATTTAGAAAGCTTTAAGAGTATTGTTTTTAAACAGGTGCCATTTCCACATGGCAACTTGTTTATTTAAACAAAAACTACAAAATGTGACATGGTGATAAATTACATGACAAAATAAAAAAAAGAAGCCATAGTTCATGTGGTCAAGTTCCTAAATATCAACCGATCTGAAAAGTAGTTTTCTTTGTACTGACTACAATCTGAAAATGTATTAACATACCAGGTCCCCCATGAAAAAGGACCGAAAACAACGTAAAAGAAGACTCAAGGTAACTTTTTCCTGCACTGCTTGCTGTTCCAAAAACTCAACTCAAATGATGTTTACCATTTGATTAGTGGGAGATATTTGTTAAGTAAACTCAGACATGCATTTATACTAAAATAATAAAAGGCTTGATAAAATAAAATCTATTTATTTGATGGAAATTTAGATTCAAATGTCAATCAATAGAGACGTGAAGAAAATGGCCATTTACTACTATACTGTTTTTCTAATATTACCTTCACAAAAATATTTGAATAAATAGTGCAAAAAATGGAACAAAGGAAACACTTCACACCGATTTCACAAAATGACTATAACTGTAAGCCATACAACTGGTTGGGCTTGGGAAAATCTGAAGGGTAAGAATGAGAATGAGAATAAGAGGGCACACAGTGAGTAAGAGTTTACCTTTGGCAGAGCTCAGAGGGTTGGAGGAGGATTCAGCAGTGAGCTCTAGAGGGAACTGGAGCTGCTCTTCGTTTTCTGTAATGGCTGGAGAAGACATGCAGGGTCAAGGGCTCAGATTAGATTTGGTCAACAGATTAAATTGGGGCATTTACTGGCATGATGATATGCAAAGGGTATTAAACAACAATGTAATACATTCATACAAAAAACATGCAAAATTAATCAGTCAGTAAATTAGTTGTGAATGAGAGATGTTCTTGTAAAAGATCGCCCAAATGAACACAGCTGAGTACCTTTGCACCATTTCTCTTTGAAGGGTTGTGAACACATGCAGACAGGCACACACACACTCTCACCTTTCATAAGCGTCTTGTCGCAGCTTTGTCTGCCATTTTCCAGAGTCTGTTCCTTATCAAAGCTCATCGCCACTGCTGTCACTGCCACCTGTAAATCACACAGAACACACAAATCCTTTGCTGGGTCTGAAAGTGACTGAAAACACATGTACTGGTACATGTACACATGTACTGATGAATGGATATTCATCAGTAAAAGCAGATCAGACCATGGTTCATTCTTAATTCACTTGAAAATATAGAATGGATATGGATATTTAGCGTATCGCAACACACTGCTTTGCATGCTAAGACACAGGACGATACCACACACAATAACTACCATGTTTAAAGTGGCAGTCCGTATTATTTTGTTTCTAAACTAAAAGCAAAAGCATTTCTTAGTGGAACCACCATACCTGCTAAGTATAATATGTTAATTCTAAAAACTGGGGTATCGGGTCGCTGTTCACGGAGTTCTTCTGGCCACATCACGAGTCTTTTCATATCTGGCTCAGTTTTACTAAACGCGAGCAGGTGGAAGAGCAATGGAGATTTCAGAAGGGGAAACTCAGAGCTCAGTAGCTCATTCACTCATAGTAAAAACAAAGTGTATAGTTAAAGTAAAGTTTCTGACTGAGCGTGCTCTCTCTCTCTCTCGCTCTCTCTCTTTGACTGAACATAACCTGGAATCGGATTCATCCGCTCTGAAAGGAGACCGCATCACACCCTCCCTGTTTAAAATGATTCTTTCGCATGCTCAGTGCAATTAACCACATTCATCAAAGATGGCCCTAAACTCCAAAACATAAGGACATCAGCTTTAAACACATGAACTAGGCATTACTGTACAACAGATATGTTGCAGGGTCTGACGAGTAAGTGTGTCTGAGCAACAAGTGGAGAGAATCAATGGGAAAATGCTACAAATCCAGACTAATTAACTTGAGCACACCAACTACAGGTCGTGCCGTGCTTGAAGTACAGTGGACCAAATGCACATGTAACTAGAAGTTCTCACCTGTATGAGCTCATCCTCAGGCACAGCAACAGTGAAGTTCAAATGGCAGAGGCAGCAGGGCACCATGGAGCGCAGTTTAAAGTACAGGCTCTACAAAACACACACACACACACGCTCCTTAAAATAAGGGCCTAATTCCTTAAAACACATAAAAGAGAGAAGGGGGTTGAGTGAACTCACCTTAAGGAGATTCTCACAGAGGTCATTGAACACCTTATTCAGGCCCTGATTAGTGAGGTTTACATTGCTGAGGCGGAAGACTCTTACAGATGTAAACATCTACAGAAATAAGGAAAAACAAGACTTGAGGTATGAGACACACAAATGTAGAATCTTACACTGAGACATGTTTTTGTCCTCAGAAGGGTCAGCAGAACTATTCTGTGCTGTTTATATGGTTTGGTGACCAATGGTTTTTATCCTACCTGTAAAGCTGAAGTCCAGTTATAAATCCCAGGCATGATTTCAGTATTGCAGCTGTAAAACCCTGAGGATGAGAAACAAACAAATACATAAATACAGAGAGAAGACGATTGGAGAGAGGAGAGGAGAAAAGAGAAAACAAAAGTGGTGTACCTGGAGGTGTTGGGGCATCAGTAAGGAGGGAGTGAATGTCTTCAACAGCATCTGTGTCGTCAATCTGAAAAAGTACCAAAAATAATTTCACAATCTTTATTAAATAAATCAAATTCTAAATATTCAGAATATTTTTTGATTTACAAATTAACACATATACTCCTTGTATAATTTGGTTAAAAAAGTGATTTGTCCCAGGAGTCTATGCAAGTAGTATGTCCTCTAGGGTTAAATATTAAATTTCTGCAATGTCTGGAACTCAACACAGAGGATTTTGTCTTCTATTATGTAGTTACTGACAACCGTCCAAATGTTAGTCGTCCCACTGGTCGCCAATGCTGCATACAAGGTAGAACAGCCTTCTGTTGCTTTCTACCCTGCCCATGCCTCAATACACCCAAGCTTTCATACACTCATTATAAATACCCAGATGGGCATTTTTCAAATCCGCTCTTTAATAAACAGTAATTCTGCACACTGATGAATTCGCTAAATCATTTCATCCACATCATGTTGCATGCATCCTCCTTACCTCTAGAACGAAAGCATCCTTCTTTCCGTGAGACAGGTCTAACTCCGACACCTCGTCTGAACTCTCCGAGTGGGAGCGGAAGAGCCGGGAACGTTGCCGGGGTTCAGGGATAGGAGAGCCAATCACCTCCTCAACAAGTTCCTGTATGATGATAACACAAACACTGACTAATTAGAGAGGAGAAAAAAATAACAGCATTAGATTGTTCTGGTGTTGAGTCTAAACAGAAATCAGTATATAAAAGAATATGAGAGGAATACCAGTCAAGGGAGTTATGTCACGGCACAGCAGTCAAGGCACTGGTATAGTGTATGCCAGGGGTTGGCAATTAAGTTTGGCTGCGGGCCAGATATTTTCCAAGACATTACATGGTGGGCCACGTAACAGTTGAATTCAAAGCAGGTAAACCCAAGAAAAAAGCAAAAAAAAAATAAACACATTGCTCCTAAGGTGGGATCGAACCTGTGTTGTCAGGGTCGGGGTCCAATACACCACCGCTGCCTCGGCTACTGAATTGGGACACGCTCAGGGCAAAAAACGCCCTTATATAAGGAGATAGGGAGATAGGAACGGGTGGAAAAACGAGAATGGACGGAAACTAAAGTCACTTAAACAAAAGCTTATATATATATAATTATCGTTCACTATAGTTCAAACAACCTCACAGATCAAATGTTTCATGCTTGCGGGCCACATCTGCACCACTATTGCCGACCCCTGGTGTATGCAGTCACTCAAAAGCGTCCAAAATGTAAACAGAGGTCGATAAACGCATTGCAGAGGGAAATATCTCATGTACACATTTTACTCTTGAACCTTGAGCTTTAAACAGCGCTGGGTGATATTAGATCAAGATTCATGATTCATTATATCAAGATTAATCTTACCTTACACATCTTACTTTGAGTACGATAAGTGTATAATGATTTGAATGAACAACAAACACAACACAGACTATCAGAGTTGGCTCGAGGTTTAGGTTCTCAGGTTGGTGAGGTGTTCTGTATTCCAGTAAATGTCGGTTTTGATTAAATGCTTAGCCCTAGCTTTCAACTGCTTGATCTAAAGAGTATTTGTATTTGTATTAACTGTAGGGGATATAGGTTGTCTTAATGAATCACACAACAAAAAAAAAAAATACACATTCAGTTTCACAGAAATTCTGGCCTTTTGCCATTCAATCATGAAATCACGATTATGGGATAAGGATGGTGTGCCAGTGCTGTTAGTCAGTTGCCATTTGGTTGGTTAGAGGTTTTTTTTATTTGTATTTTTGTGGTAATGATGTAGGTTGCTTTATCAAAGTGTACTCAAAGTACATTGACTTTTGTGTATGGTTAGTTACCTCAAAAAAATAGTTGCTTATGTTTGTTCATATCTATATTTATTAAACTCAACACAATAATGTTTTGTTTATCCAAATGAGTAAAAATATTTTGGTCAGCTTAAATGAAGCCATGGTACTTAAAAATACAAAATACTACACAAAAATAAGTGCACCCCCCTAAACACACAGCATTCTCTCACAATTAGTATACCACACCAGCCCTGCAGGAGGTCAGCATGGTTAGTTGTGAAACACCTGGGAGAGTGAGTTGTGGTGTATCCAGGTGCTACATGTCCACCTTAGAGAGTGAGTGTAGAGGCAAGACTGCATGCTTTTATTATATTCACCAGTGTGTGTGAATAGAGAGTTTGAGCACTGTATGGTCATGCATTAAATTGTACCGTATTGATGCATCTGAAAGCTTCTGGGTCCAGAGTGAATAGTTTCTTTGTCAGTTCAAAAAGAAACACAGTGTTCACCAGTTAACATCCACAAATTGATGAGCAAAGCAGTTGCAACTTAAGCCACTGACCGTATATTTCTGCACTTACCGGGGGGTTGACCTCATACAGCTCCTTGTTTTTGGCAATGGTGTCATTGATTTTCTTCTGCATGTTTGAGATGTGTTGTTCGTATGTGATGTCACTCGGGGTCTTTCCTGCTATCTGGATTCCTCCTGGACTGGGTAGCGGAGTCAGATACACCCCTGTAGCAGACTACAGCGCGCAAACAAACAAACAAACTTTTCAGCACAGCTTTAAGAAACAGTAGAAACTGAGTGTGAGATGAGTAAATGGTACAGTACTTACAGCCAAGCCCAGCAGCATGTTCTCTCCAATGCTGATTTGAATGCGCAAACCAAATAGTGCGTTCATGCTGCGCAGCTTCAGCTTGTTCATCAGCTGCGTGTGCAGCTCGTACTCCAGAAATGGCAACAAATTACTAATGGCTGTGGCATTTCCTTCCCCCTGAGCCTTCTTTTTAGTCCGACATAATCTTCAGAAAGAAACAGAAAATAAAAAAAATCCATATACTTCATATTCTTTTTCTAGTTTTTTTTTTAATACCCATACTGTACATAAGTGCTTTTACCACTGATACGCAAATGAGCTGTTGAGACAGGCTTTCCAACATTATGCCTCAAGCTGCAAGTAAAGCTGAGTAGTGAAGGTCCATGCAGTGAAAAGTGTTATGATACACCACTTTTTTTCGATTCAGAAAAGGATTATTAAATGTGCAGAGTTGGTGGATCAAATGTGTTAGGTTTTTAGTAACACTAAAAAAGGCAGAGCAGGGAGTTCTCCAAGATTAGGCAACACAGGTGTAGTGTTTGCAGCTTTTTGTTGAGTACTGTGTGTCTTTATTATATGAATATCAGTACTGATTTAGTATATTTGAAAGTAACTATGAAAAAGAATGTGTGCTAAATGCCATGCATTTGAATGTAAATGTGATGAAGAATAGTCTGGACATTATTATTCTAAACACTGTTTAAAAAGCCAGGATAATTTACAAAACAGTGAATATTTTCTAGGTAAACAGAGTGACAGAGTGACCATTTTTAATGGTTCATTTGTGATTTACACAATGTAAAGACCAACTGTCACATTCACATGACAAAACTGGCAAATACGAAAAAAAGAAAAGGTTTTTGCATGGCAGGGATGAATTAAACAGTGTCTATGACTCACCTGGCTTGTATAAGGCAACCCTTGCCAGTAACATTGGCTTCAGTAGGCAGGTCTATAGTAGTGAAGAGCACATCTGGGACTTTAAAGCGCCGGCAGCAGTGGCAGTATGTGAGCTGAGCTGGAAATGGCATGTTCAACTCATCATACGGTATGTGACAAAATCCACAGCCAGGGGGCGCAAGGTCTTCAAACCTAACACAACAATAAAAAAACAATACTGAGCAAAGCATACAGGATAATGCACAGCATGCTTAGTAAGGACTCTCTCACATTCACTCGTGCTCACTCTAAAGGTATATATATTAAATGTATATAAGATTAACAATTTTGGCTATCCCCTTGATTAGAACTGTACATTGATTTATCAAAAGTCCCACACACACAAAACACACAGATATACAGACCTCTCCCCCCCAGTACTTAAACATGTTAGTGTCTGTGAAAGCCAATCCTCCGTATCTTCAACCACACACAGCAGCCTCATTAGTAATGTTAAGTGAGGTTTTAGTCCTTCAGCATGGGGCATGTGATTAACCTACCCTAATGAGGCTGAACTACCCATATCACCCTCGCCTTTCTCTGTCCCTGAGGTAAAGACAGGTGCTTGTTGCCGTGACAACCTGTGATCCATGTCCAGGGCACCGTCTTGCATGAAGCGAGAGCTGAGGACAGCAGCTGTGCCTGACGCAGACAGGATACACACTTCTTCGCTGCAAAACACACACACAAAGCCACATGTCCTGACTACAAGTATACATTTGCTTAATGATAGGAGTGAGCAAGGTAGAGTTTGTGTGTGTGTGTGTACACTACAGTCAAACATTTAGACATCTTTCTTCTTTTTAAATGTTTTTAAGAAAGTAACTTTTAGTAACTTTTTTACTTTTAGGCTAGAATCATGCTTTATGTAGTACGCTATGGCCTGCTGAGCCATCTGTGTCTATGATCAGATGGACACAGGTGTTTTTTGCTAATTTCTATTTTACAGCACATACATATATGATCAGAAAAATATCTGCACGTGCCTTTGTCTCATGGCCAGAGTTATAATTAATGTAAATTATGTAATTTTTTACATTAAATTATTAATGTAATGTAAAAAATAATTCATGTAATGCTTTAATCTATTTGTTTTCTTATAAAGGTCTTTTGAATATCCACCAGGGTGGTTGTACTTTAATTGTTTTATTTATTTAGGGAATAATATCTTTATATTAGAAGCCTAATGTCTGTTCTTAATAATAAAAATTTAGTTTTACTGTTAAATGGTGTAATAGTATTATTACGCTAGTATCATTTTACTGTGGCACATTGTCTAAAAGCTCCTTTGGGAGCCCAGAAGCAGGGAAAAAAGGCACTTATTAGATTAATAGGGTAAACCTGCATTGAAGGACATTGGTTGCTAAATGCAATGATAATCAATTTTAATATGAGAATTAAGAAAAAGTAGATGTCCCAATATCTGTAAGTCAGTTTGTGAACAAGCATGTTGTAAAAAATGGTACCAGATGCTAGTGGACTCGCTGTATCCCACCACAGCATGGCAGCCCAGAGCTTTAGCATGAGACTTAATCTCCTGACGAATTTCCTCCCACCACGCATCTCGTGTTTCTGGCTCATCTGAAACACACACACAATTACAACTTAACACACATGCAGACATCACTATACACAAAAACTCTCTTGCTCTCACTCTCACACACACACACATACTTTCACTCTCTGAGAGCGAAGGGCTTTTAGAGACGCTCATGAGAGCAAGCACAAATAGACCCCTTCGCCCATACACAACAGACCAGGAGAAGAATGGAGCTAATAACAATAAGGATGAGGATGCTGATGATGAAGATAATAATGCAGATGTGATTATTATTTGCCATTCTCCTAATGGCTCATCCTCTGAGGTTTGGGGATGTGCAAAACCACATGATCAAACACTCCCAACTAATCAGAACATTCACTCGGTTTTGCAGTCATGCGATCTTACAGGAATTATTAACAAGGGCAAACTCCACCCATTTCTGGGTGCAGCCAGTAACGGAGGGAGTGAGTAGAGGGTGAGCAAATAAGTGGAGACGTGAGCAGAACTGAAAAGTGGAGGTCAGACTAATAATACTGATACGCATAATGGGTAAACAAAATGAGGACTTGCAGGCCAAAGTTCATGTGTAATTCAAAACCTGGACTATAGTTTTTTAATGGTAAAGAATTTACGGCTGCTATCATGACATTACACAGATGTTTAAAACTTTGTGGTCACTTTGACTACTAAAATCACTTGTACTATTAAAATAAAGTACCGAATGCAAGTTTAAATATATTTGTATGTGTACTCTTGCAGTCAAACAAAAACAGTGAAACTTCTAAATGTCAAATTTAGTAATTTAACCTTTTTAACTTTAAATAGAAGTCAATGTATACAGATTTTATTTCAAGTTATAAGGAGAAACTACATTAGTCTATTTATCTTAAGAAAAAAAACACAAGATCAAATTACAATAAAAATGTAAAACATTAAAAATGGTTATACCGCAGCTGCTGGCTACACTGCTCTGTAATAATCAGTCTTTTGGAACTGAATTATATACTGAGAAAAGGAATTTTAAGTTCAATTTAACAGCAGTAAATCAGATGAAAGCTACCTCAAACAATGTTACTTTAATACCCACATGGAATGTTTCTGCTACTCGGAAAAACAAGCCCTGGCCCTATTCCTTATGAGCTACATGCCTAAGCTTGTTAGGAACTGAAACCGTCTACATCTAAACCAAGCCCTAACAGACATGAACTGATTTACCTTACAGAAATGTTTTACTCTCCAGAGCACTCATTAATATGCAACTTCTGCTATCACTTCCTGTTACACAGTAAATTTAATGGATGTATAAAGTAATTTCCATTTATCTCAGCCTAGATCTAGTTTTGAACATTGATCAAAAATAATGAATCGGGTAAATCAATTGATTAGAGTTTTTCTTACTGTCACATGATGACACAGTAACACAGCTTACGAAAATAATTATTTAATATGTGTTTTAGCATTTAGTCCTAAACATTTGGTCAGAATTGGTTATTTGTAATGTAAGACATATTATTAAAGTAAGGAATGAACTAAAGCATTACTAGACTCAGATATCACTCTCTATTTCATCCATATTAGCCAGTATTAAGTATTGATTAATTAGACCGATCTATGGGACTGATCCATTCAGTAAACTTGATGGTGGCACTTTAAGTCGTTACATTAAAATTTATTTAAAAATTCTTCTTTACTAAACGAAAACAGAAAAGTTAAAACAAAAAGAAGAAAAACTAATTTTAAAATAAAATGTAAATTAAATTAAAGCACAAATACAAAAGTCTCTCCAGTATAGAAACTTGCTTCATGTGATATCAGTGTACACAAACATACTGTAGAACTGTAAACACACATCCACTGCATTACATAAAGCAAAAACAGTAACCATGAAGGACTGGGTCATGGGAACCAGAGACAGGGTCAGGGAGAGGTCACAGTTATCACCCTGGTCACAACCCGCTGCAAGAAAAGCAGGGCGATACGCACGCCCACCTCTCTGCACCCTCTCTGGAGCATCTGGTCAAGTGATAATGTGATCGGAGGAAAAGGATGCTGGGTATGGGGGTCCGGTGAGGAACAGCCAAAGCCGATCAGAAACATCCAGCCAGAGCAGAGAACAGCTACACAGCCAGCAGAAGCATGCTGCAGCCGCCTCATCCACGCACACACTCACTCCAATCACAGCGCATGGCAGCTCATGCAACACACTACTGAGCAAAACCAAGAGTGTGTGAATTACTGCATGTATCGGAATTGTTATGTGATGTGTTTGTCTGCTTTACAATAATGTAGAAGAACTGTGTTACTATTAGAGGAATACTTCAGTTTTCCTAAACCTAATCATTATCTGCTATATCTGTACAAAGTGAAATATATGGAACTATAGGCCAACTATGACTCCAGCCCTTTTTCTCTGCTTTCTGCCTCTATTTTCTAAAATTATACTAAATAAAGTTGGAGAGTACGATACATTGTTTCAGCATTGACATCACAGTGTGTGCATTTGCAATTTTCACAATGCAGGACATGTATTGTCAGATGTAATGTCAAATAAATGTTTTGCTGCTTGAAACAAAAGGAAAAATCCAATATATTTAAATTTTCCACAACATATCTACCAGATGCAGATTATACCATGGCTCCCTGTTAAGGAGCTGTAATATTTATGATATACTGATGGACAAAATTATACAATATTATACTGTCTGTATAATTCTATACTCATACAGTAAGTTTTCCAGTGGTAATATTACCAATGTAGTCCTTCTTTTACCAAACATACAAAGTTTTCTGATTGATCATGGCCTTGCATTAAGCATTTTTGGCAGGTACCAACCATGGCAAACTGAAAAAAAAAAAAAAAAAAAGTCCTGCCTGATGTTTTGAAGATGTTCTGACCCAGTCATCTTGCCCTCAATGTTTGGTCAAAGTGTGTCAGATTATATCGCCTGTCTTTTTTTCTTGTTTCCCCTACATATCAACATTACGATATGACTGTTGATTTGCAGTCTAACATGTAGATCCCACTCACTAACAGGTGGCAATTAAACCAATATATCTAATTATATTAACTTTACCTGTTTTATAATATTTTATGGTTATGGCTGTACGGTACGAAAAACCACAAAAATAGCTTGACAACATAATATATCTTACAGATTAAGTTAGAAAATGCTGGAGTATTCCATTAAAATACTTGTTAATACAGTGATAAACAGTATCACTCATGTCCAAGTATTTCATGAGGTGGGGTGCAAGTATCATAAAGAAGATATTAATAAATTAGTATGTCAGTATGAAAACGTGTATATATGTGTGTCTATACGAGCTTCAAACTGAGCTGCCAAGGGCTGTGTGTGTAAATGCAGGACTGGGGGTAGGGTAGTACCTGCGGTGAAACTATTCCAGTCTAGCAGTTTGTATGATCTGGTGTTACCCAAGGCTGATTCAAAACGCCACATTAGTAGATCAGTTAAAGGAGCGGAGAGAAAGAGAGAGTAGAAAAAAAAGAGGAAAAGAATAAAAGAAAATAATAAACATAAACTACAAACAAGAGCACAACACTGGACAACACCACTCCACAGGAACTGCAAAGACAGACAAGAGAGTTATTGTCAGAAAAGAGAGAGGGAGGGAGAGAGAGAGAATGAGAGTGTGAGTGTGTGAAAGAAAGACTGACTGAGAAAGATCAGATACTGTGTGGGGAAGTGAAAGGCAAAGCAAGAAGAGGAAGAGATGAAGAAAAATAGATAAGAGACTGAGGGAAAGAGATTGAAAGAGAGATTGAAAGAGATTAAAAGAGAGAGAGAGAGAGAAAGGCATGCAGCAGCACTATGTCACTAGGTCAGTGGCTCTATATCAGCACAACTACAGTAAAGATTACACAAGCAGCTCCTTCAACCAAACCATGCTTCACATTCAGCTAATACTTACACAGACACACACACTCTCTCTCTATCTCTCTCACACACACACACACACACTCAAACACTCACACTTACTATGATATGTAGGTGTTTCTTTTCAGAGGAATTTCTGCAGTCAATTCCCCTTGAAACTGTGACTCACTAAAATTAAACTAATATTTATCATTAACCCTACATTCAGTGCAGCTGAAGTGAAAGTGCTCCAAATCTAATTGTTTTGTTTGCTCATCTTCTTCTTAAACTGGCTGGTATGTGTCATAACACTCTTAAACATAAAGGTGCTAAAAACACAACGCCCAAAGCACTGACTTGATGCCTATATCTGTCTATACATGAACTGAAATGTGTAACATCTGTGCATTTCATAACTTGCCTTAATAGCATGCATACAAATCCCAATAAAGCTTGGGCAGTACGGTAATTTGGTTTCATCTGTTGATATACATGCACTTTTTTATGCTGTTCCAACTTTTCTGTTTGAGTTAAACAATTAAACAATGCACTAGTGTATAAAGTATATTAATTTGATTTTTGTTTTGTATTTATATTGTGCATATACTGTGTATTTACTGTTGCAAAAAGGCATTCACGTACATTAGTGAGAATCTAAAATCTGGGCTTACATAGGAGTTGTGAAATTTAATGCCTAAAATACTCTCAAGCTTAATTACTTTTACAGCTAACTGTTCAGTAACTACTGGTTGCGATAATCCTCGGTTATAGGAGTGAGGAATCTAAAACAGGACATTAAAGGGTTAAACATGTGACTATGTGCCAATTGATGACATATGGTCTCTGCCATGCAAAAAATAGCAACTTCACAGGAGAAGAAAAAAAAAACCTTCTTAATTTTTATTGGAAATGAATGTAAAAAAAATATAATTCCAAGTCATAGTGGCAGATTTCTACTGGTCCGGTTGTTCTGATTGTTTGACACAATGTAAAGAACAACAGTCAGCTCACATAATGTCAAAAAGCAGAAACTACAAAAACAGAGACACAAGGTTTTTGTTTAACAGTGATGAAATGCAAATAGTAGCCTGTATTTGTGCTCAAATGTGGTAATCAGTTGATTACACCTCAACTCTGCAAACTATATTTAAATGAAAAAGATCTCAAAAAAGGGCAGAATATTTTCCAGCAAGCATTTCGCTACATTAAAAATGGCACATCAGGTGAAATGGGAAGATTCAGGTAAAAAAAAAGCCAGGTTAACAAGGTACAGAATGTGCATCATTGCTGAGCACCATTTCATACAGAGTAAGTAACTGCTGACACACAAAGGCACGTCAGACAGAAGCATCAGCAGTGAAAGCGTTATGCAGGGTGTGGGAGATGGCAAACATACTTTGTGATTTTCTACACAAATCAGGGTGAAAAATAAATGATGGATAAGCTTCACTAACACATGACATACATTCTGGTGTTAGGACAGTCAGTGTGGAGTGGTTAGGAGTGTTTGAAATGATCCATATATTTAAAAAAACAACACAAAGACACAAAAAAAACATAAATAAATATGTTCACAGCTTGCATCATTCCAGTAGACTCAACACATGGGGTATGGATTAGTAGAGGAAAAGATGCACAACACGTAACACAGAGACAAAAATAAACCTACAAACATATGAGAACTAAAAGGCAGGTGTAGTCATGTTTGTTGCCAGGCAGTCAGGGCATGCAGCAATAGACCATGTGATGCAGAACAGATTCCACATTTCACCTCCAGCCCTAAAGCTTAAAAAGCTCAGTGCTTAATGATTTAGAAGTGATTTTCTGCTTTATAATCAGTAATCAGTACTGTACTATCTATCTAAAGTAAGATTACCAAATATGCCATGGTCAAAATTATGGGCACCCCCAAACTTCCCTTTAGAAAATGCACCACTTCTCCCAGGACTTCACTCATGGTACAAAGACACAAAGGCTGAGCTCACTTTGCTTTATTTGAAAAAGTTGAACATCTGTTTCTTGTCGCACATTCAATTTAAAGAAGCACCACATGACTGCAATCTAATTAGGTGCCAATCATACGGTCAATAGCCTCTGAATTATTTAAATTTCTCTTTTAATTAGGTGTTGCATCCAACTATCAGACTAATCTACATTTAGCTGTACAGTATTGTGATTAGAGTGATTAGGGTTAGAGTGGCCTCGCATCATCAAAAGCTTTAGTTTTGGTTCACTGCAATTTTTGTACTACACTGCAGTAAATAGGGAGTCCGTCATGGGTGGAGGTTGTGTCATGAACTTGCCTGATTTGTGTATGTAATATAAGGTGTCTTACCAGGGTTGTGGATTCGATCTAGAAGCTTGACTGAACGTGCGCTGACCACTCCACCCACATGCAGCAGAAAACCAGCAGGGAAACTGGTCAGGGTAAAGAAAGGAAACTCCTAAACCAAAAGAAAGGAACAAAAAAACAAATCATACATGTTTTAAATTGGTCACTTTTGAAGTTTAGAAAAGGTGATTTTCTCTAAGGAACCGAAAAACATTGCACACTATGAGAAGACATGCCAAAATAGAATTATCATTCTATAAATACAACACACAGGAAGAAGCTATTTGGTAACTACAGTATGTTGTATCTGTACTGGGACACAACAAGAGATTAATGGTTGTGCTGGATGCAAAATCCCAAACACTGAATCTGACCTAAAACGTTGAATTTACATGGATCAAATTGAAGAAAATTCTGTTATAAGGATTTAGGATCAAGGTTGTGTAGATGTAAAAGTCATTTTACATGAATAAAAACAGATAAGTGCCATCCTTTGAACCCACCTGCATCTGTTTTTTTCTGAATTAACTCTTCATATGATAATAACAATGTGTTTTCAATGTGGTTTGCTTTGCATAACGTCACTTTCCAATGAAAAACCATGATCTCCATTTCTGTAAATTTTTAGTTTATCGCATAATTTAAACACACAAACTGCCCTTTACATTGTTTCTCGATGAATGGATCAATAGAAAGTCTCAAAATTACCTGAAATAAACTCTTTTCACATTGAAGAAGGTTTAATCTCCCTCTTTTAAAGTTGCTCTTTTGGATTTTTTTTTTTATTGGAAAGCAACAAAACAGTGTTTTAGAGCAAATACATATTCTGTAAATTTCATTTACTTTTATAAAAAGCTTTAATTTGAATGCACTGAGCATAAAACGTTTCTGGTCTATACTGTCCCAGTACTAATAACAAGCACTGCATTCATTTTAAGAGCAATCACTCAGTAGTACATGCACTTTTTTATAATGTATACTGTACAGTACAAATACTCCAATTCAATACATATTTAAGAGATGTGAATAGGTGCGGAAGTACTACATGAGAGTGCTCTTAACTGTTACCAGCTTCATATCAGTCATTTAGATCATATCATACATACAGGTTCCAGGTCCATTATACACAAACATTCAAAACCTCACATTTAAACTCATGCTATACCCTGTTTACAAAGGGTCTCATATATCTCTGTATTAAAGACAATGAGTAGATCCTGGGAAAACATAGATGAACAGGACACATTTATAACAGAGGATAAACGGTGGCGTCAGCTGAATTACTCAAACTAAGCAGCTTCTCAGCCACTGGCTCCTCTGGGATGGGCAACACAACATAACAAAAGTGATGGTCATGCAGGTCATTGAGTGATATTTTTTAAGAAATGGTATTTGATGAAAATAAACTTGTCAAAGGAGCATTGCAAGGAGAGAGGATTTAGAGTACTGGAATTGAAGGAGGTTTATTTCCTTTAAACCCCAAACATGCTCTGTCTAGACATACCCCCATCCTAATAAATGTCTCAGAAGATGACGACACTCCCTGAAGTCCAACAGGAAAAATGTCAGAATGAAACCACCATGGCTAGAAAAAGTAAACTTATTTCTGCTCTTATTATTATTCATGTTATTATATTAAGTAAAGATGCATCTAAAAAAAATATTAATAATACCACTGAAAAGTTACTTTTACATTTCAGTAATTCAGTTTAAGATGCAAAACTCATATTATATAGATATATTACACACAGAGTGATCTATTTTAAGAATTTATTTATATTATCCTCCAGACTCTCCAGGTCCCTTAATTTACAAATAAAATGCAAAATTTACTGATGATCAGTGATGGATTGGAGAGACATGTCATCTGCTGGTGATGATCCACTGTGTTATATCATGTCCAATGTCAGTGCAGTGTTTTCCCGAAAATCTTACAGCACTTCCCTTTGCTGACAACTTTTATGGAGGTACAAATTTAATTTTCCAGCAGGACCTGGCACTCTGCCCACACTGCCAAAAGTACCAACTGGTCTTACATAATATTCTAATTCTACATTCACAATCATGAATAATAAAAGAAATAAACACTAAAAATAGATCACTCTGTGTGTAATACATGTATATATGAGTTTTACATTTTGAAATGGATTGCTGAAATAATGTTTTTTTTTTTTTTTAGATGCACTAGTACAGGTGCTGGTCAACGAATTAGAATAATTTGAAATAGTGCAATCATGAAATTCTTTGAATGCATTTTTTGTGCAGAAAGCAAATCAGGTGTTCACCGCACCTGTCCTACTCGTTAGACTAATCACAGAACTCGTTACCTGGAAAAAATTTACTCAGCTGAGCTTTCCAAAAGGCCCATTTAGGCCATTTAACTGTGACACTGTTGTTTTATTGAATTAGAATAATGGAGAAGCCGTTTCATTGAATTAGAATAATTTTTATTATAATTACAATCATCACTTTCTCAGTATTTTGTGGCTGCCCCCTTGGCTTGTATGACTGCCTGAAGTCTCCGCGGTAACGAGTTCTGTGATTAGTCTAACGAGTAGGACAGTTGCGGTGAACACCTGATTTGCTTTCTGCACAAAAAATGCATTCAAAGAATTTCATGATTGCACTATTTCAAATTATTCTAATTCGTTGACCAGCACCTGTATATTGTCTGTGTGTGTGTGTGTTTGGCATACCCTCTGCTCCAAAGCTGACTGGGTCTGTTGCCTTAAAAGTGCTTTAAGAGGTCCTGCCTCCTTCCCTGCACTGCCCCCACTGCCCATACCTGTGAAAGAAGAGCAGAGAGAGATCCGGAAAACAGAAAAGACACTTCAAGATATCAACCCTTCGTGCAAAACGATTTCATCACTGTCCTGAAAAAACCTTGCATATCCTTTTTTATCCACATTTGATCTTTACATTGTGTCAAAATTATTTAATGCTTAATGAACCGATACAAATGATTCAAAATGACTCTGAAAGGTTTTTGCTTGACAGAGAGAATATATATCCAGATACACCTCTGCTGGTAATTTGTTTTTGTAAAAGAAATGCATTAATCAGCATTATGACCACCTCCTTGCTTCTACCACCCATTGTCCATTTTATTGAGCTCTAATTACCATGTAGAAGCACACTGTGGTTCTATAATTACAGGCTGTAGTTTTGTATCTGTTTCTATGCATATTCATATCATTCTTTTAACCTGACATTAATTCCTCAAATATAAAGGACCCCCCCTATTATTTACATGGTGGGTCATTGGCAAAGACACTGGTGGCATGGTGGAGGTGTGTTAGCAGTGTGTGTTGTGCTGGTACAAATAAATTTGACACAGCAATGTTGCTGGTGTTTTTTAACACCTCAGGGTCAGTGCTGGACTAAGAAACAAGGAGGGGTAAAAGGTCTAAAACTGTGTATCCAACATCCAACATTTGTGTTCATATCATAAAGCCATATTTCAAAGCTTTTCTGCTGACCACCCTGGAAATTGTTTCATCTGGTTACTTGGTGTTTTATATGCTTATATGGTATGATTCTGATAGAAATAAGGAAGATTGGAAAAAGGAAAACAGGAATGATACAGATGATAGAGAATATGAGCAAACAAGAGGGTATTGGACAACCCGTATTCTAACCATAATCATCATCAACACCCAGTCCACAGACCTCAATCTAATCTCCCATTGCATTAACACAGAATGCAGATTAATGGACTAAAACAGCAACTTAAACACATCTCAAAGGTCCAGACATTTGCAGATCATCTGACTATGTCTATCATTAAAGTCTTAGTCTACTCCTTTCCAGCTTGCGAGGGTTTTGAATCTAATACACCACAAAACGCATGCGAGTGGACTTTTGTTAATTAAAACAAATGCTTTAGTTCCACACAGCAAAACTGCTTCATTCTACACAGATGACCAAATAAATGACCAAGCCAGGTTTTCTGTCCAAAACCTTTAGTTAGTTCAATCCCCAACAAGGAATGAGATTTCCTTTTAGGGCTCAATTTGAGGTAGCCATACTGCGTGCAGTCAGTTCGGGGATTAATGAGTGGGTGTGTCCTACCAGAGGCAGCCAGTAACAGGTCCTCACTGAAGGACACGCTCTTTCGCAGCATGGCTGTGTCTGACTGGCTCACATGGAGAGGGGGAGGAGTTGTACTCCTGAGGGCCTTAGTAGTGGGAATGGGTGAAGATTTAGACTGAAGGGTAGGAGAACTGGGAGACAGACAAATCCTCGCTGAGGGGAAATGAAGAGAAGAGAAGAGAAAAGAAGAAGAGGCAGAGAATAGTGGACAGCAGACAGAAGAGGAAAGGAGTATGGAAAAAAAGAGAATGAGGAATGGAGAGATCACATGAGTATGAGGCAATACAGAAGCAGAAATGAATTATGAAACAAAGCAAGATAGAGTACAAGGGAAAAAAGACAGACAGCAAAAGAGACAACAGTGAAGAGGAAGGCTATGGAGGCATTAAATATGAGGAATGTTCTTCTTGCTTTGCTGGGGTTGTGCCAAAATATCTGGATCAAAAAAACCTATAGCCTATATTAAAACAGTTCTTAATCAATCTTGATTACTACAGTACAGTAGTATCAAATAAAAAGAAGAAAATGGACAAACATGATAACTAAATGAAACGTGACAGAATAATAAACACAAAAACAAACTCAAACAAATGAAGGGAATAAAGCGGTACCTCCCGCTCTCCCACTTGCTGAACAGCCAGTGTTTGGTGTTGGTAAATGCCTTGATCAATTTTAGGACTGAAGATGTAGGCACTGGTCTGATTGACCAGTCTTAGAGAGCGGGAGTTGGAGCGGGAGTGTGGAGTGATGGTCTTACCAGTTTTGGGGGTGAGGCTGAGCTCCGTGTCAGAGGAAGAGGACTGGCGGCTGTAGGACTTGGAAGGGGAGAAGGAGGAGAAGGTTTGAGCTCTCAGCGGGGTGGGGGGTCCGGAGGACAACGGGACACCAGGGGCCTCCTCCCCAAAACCCGCCCTGTCAGAGCAAGGAGGAACACACTCAGTCGCACACCCACCATGTCTATACACAGGAAGGGCGCTTGTGTGTGTTAGTATTTGTATGTGTGTGTACACTACTAGTCAACCTTTTTAAAAACACCCCATATTTTTCACAGAATTACCTTTTTGCTCCTGAATTTTGAAATGTAATAAATGAAATGCCAAATTCAAATTACAAAACTCTTACAAATTACTGTGACAAGAAGGAGAGAAAAAAGGAAGAAAGAGAGAGGAGAGAACAAATAGATCTGACAAATTCAACAGCATCCACAACAGCATTAGAAGACAAGTTTCTCAGAGACAACAGCTTGCATAATTGTCGTTCCATATGACCCAACATCTTTTTAGTTTAGTGCATGTGGAGTGGCAGTAAGAAAGTGATTGCCAAAATGGTAAAATAAGAAAAGCAGGCTGGGACTACTGAAAATCAGAGATGGGCTATTCAGTGTTTCTGGGGCAATTGCTAATAGCCTTTAAGCTTAACCAGCTAATCAGCAAAGTGAAGGCAGGGCTAGATGCTACTTTAAACATTTCCAGACAAAATTGATAATGCATTGTCATGCAGGGCTTCTGTAATGCCTCTCAATACAAAATGTAAATCAACCACAGAAATAATACTGTGGAACTCCAAGCACCAGCTGTAAAGGTCTGTGAATTTTTATGCAGAACTGCACTGTGGAGCTCAGAGTGGAAAAACAAATTAACAAATTAGGACTGCTTAATCCAGTGCTAACAACTCCTTTACAACTGCTGCTGATATTCATTTGTAGTTAATTTGTAGTTAAATGTGGTCTGCACCATTTGCTGCTTTGTGTGGGCAGCAATATTTGTTAGCTGTGATAATAGTTACTCACTGTATAAGCTGAAAGATGTACTCTTAAGAGAGGAAACTGGTTAGTGGTGTTAGAAGTCTATATTCCCTATCGTCCATGCGATGCGTTAGTATTGGGGGTGTTCTCAAATTTTTGACCAGTAGTGTATGTGTGGAAAAGTGAGGAGAGAGACAGAAATATGAAGGAGAGAAAAGGTTTGAGGAGAGAGCAGAAAGAGTGTGTTGGCTGCTTGCTGCTGAAGAGGAAGGCCGTGAGGATGACAACAGGAGAGAGCGGGCAGGCGAAAGGAACCAAACAAATCAAACAAACGAAACAACGTGACTCCAACACAAGAGTGGACAAATTAAAAACCATACCAAAAAACAACAGACAACACAAAGCGATGAGATGGAAAAGCATTTGTTTCAGCTAACCAAAGCACAACGCTCAGCTAACCAAAGCACAACCCTCTGATAACAGTACCACAAAAAATGCTAACTTAAAACGTAACCTAGCCCAACCCCGCACCCCCAAAACCATCCCAATTAACAGCCCAAAAAACGCACGTGCAAGCTTGGCTTCAGCTGACTGGCTACACTGGTGAGTGGCAGCTGACCACACCCCACCGATTTGATCGCAAGCATATTGTGGGGAGGAGCCTTAGCTGCAGAATAGTTTGCTTTGGCAGCTGAAGGGCGGGTCTGGTGATGTCACAGCCATCTCTTCGAATGAAGTGGGAGGAGTGGTGGTGGGAGGTCTTTTGCAGGATCGTGACGGGATCGTAGGGGTGGGTCATGGGGTCGTGGGGGTACCTGCCTACACTGCCTGGCTCTGGGGCCCTCTGAGCTCCTGTGTCTGTGTTTCATACCGGCGAACAGCAGGGTTGGCACAGAAACGGAGAAGCCCTGAGAAAGGCGGCTGCTTGCACTGTGAACCGGACTGCTGTGAGTGGAGCGACATCCAAGAGCGGAAGGAACAGCCTGCGGAGAGCTACACAAACACACGCACACACATCCAAGTGTTTCATCGTCACATCGCGCGCACACACACAAACATACACTCAAGACACATACAAAGGCACGTACAGACGTACATGTGCATTGACGTGTGTGTTCACACAGAGCACACATACACACGGACAAGCAAAGACATACAAATTCACATGCATGCTTTTCAGATGTCACACACTTATATATGCAAAGCAAACAAACATACATGAACATAGCCATGTTAAAAATGACCACAATCCAAATCCAACCTTTAGCTAATAAAACATAACTATTGAAAGATGGAAGGAATATAACTAAACACACAAAACTAATAATCTGTACTATATAATTCATAAGACAGTTCCCCGTCCTATTAAATCTTTGACTTTTAGTTAGGTTCGCATTTTACTGGTAACAATTATGGTATAATAAAAAAAAAAAGTTCAATTTTTGTGTGCTTGGATATAAATACATCTATCTCTCAATATTGTTAAAATAAGGATCAAACGTCCATATGTTTAGGTTTTTATTGGCTGTGCTAATTTTTTTAAGTAACCATATATCCATTAAGAACTCACACATACATACAAACATACACACAGTAAAGATGCATGGACATCCACAAACATATGGAGCACACACACAACGCAAAACCCAACGATACAAGCAAGACACACAAAGACGAGATGCAAAACACGTAAACTTGCAAACAAAAAACACAACATATTCTCTAACCACTGGACAAACACAGACCAATAAAACACAAGACATCACAATAAAACAGACACTCACACAGTCACATATGCTGCGCAAAACCGCCTGCAGACATAGGACCAGTGCAAAAATGCCCCCGGCTCGCCACGACTGCAACGCTTCATCACAGCTCACTAATGCAAACATGCGGGACGTGAGGGAAGTAAGCAGCGTGCAGGAGTTGCTTACAGAGGGATAAAGGGACAGAAGGAGAGAGAAAGACAAGAAAGAAGGGCAAGAAAGAGCATGCAGGGGGAAAGACAGGGTCGGAGGTGTGGAGTGTTTGTGTGTTGAGAATGTATTACAGCAGAACATACTCAGAAAACAAACAAACCCTCTCACACAGACAAAACAATACAGTGTGAGTGCATTGACGGTCAGCTAACATTTTAGATGTATCCTTGCAGAGGGAAAGACACTACAGGTTTTAGGCTATAAACTTTACATGACTCACGCTATGAATTATATGAAAGATAAAAAATAAACCTGTTGTGTTTTGCCTTAACTAATAAAAATCTACTGATAAAATAATACAGACACTGCATGTCTTTAGGTTTTGTCAGTCAATATATGATTGAAGAGGAAGAGTTTATACAGAACCATCTAACTCAATGTCTTTTAAACATCTATTCATGACATGTCCTATATATGAGTGCTTTCTCTCAAATGTTGAACATAATCACTCACTCTTTTGTATCTTTGGATGGAGACGAGTTACATGGGTTAATGGCTGATGCAGGTGCGTATGTGTTGCTGATTTTGTCAAGTGTGCAGGCGGTGCCGATGGCACGAACAACAAGGCCGGATTCCCCCTCCAGGTCAAAACACTGGAGGTAGCCCACCACTGCGTTTCCACCCATTTCCAGAACCTTCAGACCAATCTTTCTCTGGAGTTCACCTACAAAGAGAAGCAAACAACATGACTACTGTTGGGAAATACATGGTCTATACTTAAAAGCATACAATCATTAAGAGTGCTATGGCATGTGCATTCTCTACTACTCTGGTCTGCTGCTGTGCTGGTCTGCTGCTGTGCTGCTCTGCTGCTGTGCTGCTCTGCTGCTGTGCTGCTCTGCTGCTGAAAGCTTGCTTTAATCTTCAGCTTCTACACTTTTCTCTGTTTTCTTCTCTTTTACTCTCTTCACACTTACTAATCCACTTTTAGTCTGCTTCCTCTTTGCTCTACACACCTATTAATCCACTCTCAGTCTACTTTTATAGATTTTTCCTCAGGTTTGCTGGATTAGCTGTTTGCTGCTGCAGTTTGTTTGTGTAAGTTTCTAATTTCAACTGAAACAAGGTGAGTGCTTTTTTTCTCCATGGCTTCTGCTCAGGTTTACACCTGTTTAGAGTGTGGCATGTATAGCTTAGATCCCTTATCCACCGATACTGGTAACAATAGTGGTATTTGTACTAAGTGTGAGATAGTTAGCACCTTGGTGGATAAGGTGAATAAGTTAGAGCTGCACGTCTGGGGTTTAATAAGGGATAGACTGCAGGATTCACTGTTAGCAGCCCCGGGTGTCTCAGGGAGAGTTAGTACCCCCTCGACTCCGGCCTTAGAGCCCTCACAGCGGGGCGAATGGGTAACGTCTCGGCGGCATAGTCGAAAGTCTAAGGCTAATGCTACCGCAAAGGCCACAGCCAGCCCACCTGAACACCACGCTCCCCCAGTTCACGTGTCAAACAGGTTTGCCACGCTCAGTGAAGCACCAACTGAGGAGCCTGTTAAAGGTACTCTGGTGATAGGAGACTCTATCGTCCGACACGTGAAATTAGCTACTCCTTTAGGGGCACCAGCGGCAACAGTTACTTGTTTACCGGGAGCCAGAGCACAGGACATTAGTGGCAACCTCAGGTTAGGGAATAGGAGATATTCGAGGGTAGTAATTCATGTAGGGGCCAATGATATTCGTCTGCGGCAGTCTGAAGTAACTAAGGCTAATATTAAAGAGGTGATTAAACAGGCCCAGACGCTGTCCGAGGAGGTAATCTGCTCTGGCCCCATCCCAATGAGGCGTGGTGATGAAGCTTACAGCAGGCTTTCTTCGCTGAACCGCTGGATGTCCAAGTGGTGTGCAGAAAATCATGTGGGCTTTATAGATAACTGGCTACACCTGTCTACTAAGCCTGGTCTTTTAGGTAGGGATGGTGTCCACCACTGCCTTACTTTCATGCAGCATAGCTCATAGTCTTTTAGCTAGTCGGCAGAGTAGTATTAGAAGCTGCTGACAATCCAGAGCCGGGACCAGGCCGCAGACAGAGAGGCTTAACCGACCGTCTGCGAGCTGCAAAGAGACGTTACCTAGATACCAATGTATTCAGACTGTGTCTGTCCCCCGAGTCAAACAAAAACATCAAAAAACTAAAACAGTAAATCTAAATAACTTAACTTATATTAAACAATCATATCCAGACTGTAGTACTAACATTTCAAGCCTAAAGATTGGTTTACTTAATATTAGATCTCTAAATTCAAAAGCAGTTCTAGTGAATGAAATGATAACTAATCAGAAATTCGATGTTCTGTGTCTGACAGAAACCTGGATTAGGCCAAATGAATATGTAGCATTAAATGAAGCCACCCCTACAGGCTATAATTATATACACAATCCGAGATTGTCCGGTAGAGGAGGTGGGGTCTGCATATTTTTCCAAAGTACCTTAGTTAGCAATCAGAAACACTATGATAATTTTACTTCTTTTGAGCTTCTTTACACCAGTATAATTAATCCAGTTACAAAAAAGAATGCATTTTCTTTAATTAACATCTACAGACCACCAGGGCCCTATTTAGAATTTTTAAAAGAATTTAGTGATTTTGTCACAGACTTAGCAGTAAGTAATGATAAAGTGATTATAGTTGGAGACTTCAACATTCATTTCGAAAAATTGGATGATCCATTAAAAAAGGCATTCACATCGACTATTTAATTCCTCCTATTAAATAGTGATAAAACAGAAGTTCTCCTATTAGGCCCCAAAGCTGCTAGAAATAAATGTTCAGACTTAATGCTAAATCTGGCTGACTTCTCAGCCACACCTGGTTCAGCAGCTAAAAACCTTGGAGTTATCATAGATTAACAAACCTCCGCAATTTCAGATCATTACCTTATTTCATTTAAATTACATCTCAGTCATAATATATGTACATCCCCTAGCTACTCTGTAAAACGTTCAATTACGCCTTTTACAGCCCAACAATTTACAGGTAAGCTTCCAGACTTATCAACTCTAATATATTCTCCTATAGACCCAGTAGAACTAGACAAACTAACCGAAGGTTTAGAAAATACCTTTCGCTCTACCTTAGATGTTGTAGCACCCCTTAAACACAAAATAGAGAGACAGAAAAAGCTCGCACCGTGGTACAATGATCAAACTCGTACCTTAAAGCAGTTAGTACGAAATTTAGAGCGTAAATATCGATCAACTAAACTGGAAGTGTTTCACTCTGCGTGGAAAGACAGTCTTGTTAAATATAGAAAAGAACTAAATAAAGCCCGCTCAGCATATCTGGCCTCACAGATCGAGATAAATAAAAATAATCCTAGAGTTCTCTTTAGTGTTATTTCCAAATTAACTAAAAACCAGGCAGGTACTGAACCTCAGATTCCAGCCATTCACACCAGCAACGATTTTATGGACTTCTTCAATAGTAAAATTGAAAACATTCGGGATAAAATTAAACAGATAAATATTACATCCTCTCTGTCATCTGGTCTGGCTGATCTAGAACAAAACCCTGTTACTGAAGTTAGGTTGGAAGTCTTTAACCCACTTCCACAGCTAGAACTAGAGAAAATTATCTCCTCTTCAAACAGCACAACCTGCACAGTTGATGCTGTTCCCACAAAATTACTAAAACAGGTACTGCCAGATATAATTAAACCTCTGTTAATGATAGTAAACTCATCGCTCACCCTGGGCCATGTACCCAAAGCCTTTAAAACAGCTGTAATTAAACCTCTGATCAAGAAACCAAATCTTGATCCTAGTGTACTGTCTAACTATAGACCTATTTCAAACTTACCGTTTATTTCTAAGATTTTAGAAAAAACTGTAGCCCAACAACTTTGCTCTTACCTGCAAAGAAACCAGATCTATGAAAAATTTCAATCTGGATTTAGGATCATAGCACTGAGACAGCTTTAGTTAGAATAACAAACGATCTACTTACAGCTGCCGACCAAGGCTGTGTTTCCCTACTCGTACTTCTCGATCTGAGCGCAGCCTTTGATACAATAGATCATACTATCCTTTTAGAAAGACTAGAGAACATGGTCGGTGTAACCGGAACTGCCTTAGCATGGTTTAAATCGTACTTAACCGATCGCTATCAGTTTGTGAGGATAAATGATATGTCTTCCAGTTATACCAAGGTAAGATATGGAATTCCACAAGGCTCTATATTAGGACCGTTATTATTTACATTATATACGCTCTCACTGGGCAAAGTTATTAGAAAACATGATGTGAATTTTCATTGTTATGCGGATGACACGCAGCTCTTCATATCAGCCAAACCTGATGACAGAGTGAGATTAAAGAAAATCGAGGATTGTGTAGAAGATGTAAAATCATGGATGTCGCACAACTTCCTCCTATTAAATAGTGATAAAACAGAAGTTCTCCTATTAAACCCCAAAGCTGCTAGAAATAAATGATCAGACTTAATGCTAAATCTGGCTGACTTCTCAGCCACACCTGGTTCAGCAGCTAAAAACCTTGGAGTTATCATAGATTCAGATCTAGCATTCGATAAACACATATCTAAATGTTACTAGAACAGCTTTTCTACACCTCCGTAATATTGCCAAGCTAAGAAATGCCCTATCACTGCATGACGCAGAAAAATTAGTACATGCCTTTATTACCTCAAGGCTAGATTATTGTAATGCGCTACTGTCTGGATGTTCCGGCAGTAACTTAAATAAACTTCAGCTAGTTCAAAATGCTGCAGCCAGGGTCCTTACTAAAACGAGAAAATTTGACCATATTAGTCCAGTACTATCAGCACTGCACTGGCTTCCAGTCAAATTCCGCATAGACTATAAAATTCTCCTGTTAACGTATAAAGCCCTACACGGGCTAGCTCCTGAGTATTTACAAGACCTCATCTCCTGTTATGAACCACCGCGATTACTTAGATCTCAGGGTGCTGGTTTATTAGTAGTTCCTAAGATTCAGAGGAGCTCTGCAGGAGGAAGAGCTTTCTCTTATAAAGCGCCTCAACTCTGGAATAATCTCCCCGAATATGTTCGGGACTCAGACACAGTCTCAATCTTTAAGTCTAGACTGAAAACTTACTTGTTTAGTTTAGCTTTTGGTAATTAATGTTTTTCCCTTTAGATAAGGCTGCAGATTCAGGGGTTCATGGACAGAGGAAATCGTGGTAAACTGAGATGCTGGTGCTGCTGTTCTCCCACTGCCCACGGTCACTCAGGTTTGTGGACGGTGGAGTGGGTGGATGCCAGTGTTTCAGGGAGCCTTCATGTCTATGTTACCTTCTGGCTCTCTGCCTTTAGTTAGGCTGTTTTATTTAGATCTGCCGGAGTCATTTGCCACACTCTGATAATGTTTTATATTCTCTGTTTTACATAAATCCAGTCAAAACTAATTCCATCTCTCTGCCTTCCTCCGAGTTACTGACTGCCCACCTGTCTGACCCGATACCGAGGGATGTTGGACCCTCAGGCTCTCATGTCCTCTGTCTGGCCAGACTGGAAGTTTCTGAAGTCAGCTCTTCTCCATCCACCACCACAGATCAGCTGCTCATCATCCATCTTACTCTATAAGCCATTAGTGGAGCTGCTATACGCCTGAATATATAAAACCTATGTGGATGTATGAAAGACTTTTTAAAATTAATTTAAAAGCCATTTGACCAGTGTCAGGATGGTCCCCCCTTTAATGTGACTCTTGGTCCTCCCAAGGTTTCTTCCTCCTCCTGCAGCTCTGAGGGAGTTTTTCCTTGCCTCCGCGCTCACTGGGGGTTCTGTATTATGTATATTCTGTGTTTAATGTTTTGCCTGATTCTTTGTCCTGTAATCATGTTTCTGTAAAGCTGCTTTGTGCCAACACCATTTGTTCAAAGCGCTATACAAATAAATTTGATTTGATTTGATTTGATACTGAACCATCACAATGCAGAAGTCATGGTAAATGGTGTATTAATATATAAAAGAATATTACACTGAATGAAAGTAAACACAGGTAGAGGTCTGAATCTAAATGTTTGCAAACCCCTGCTGTAAACTGTAAACTTGTATCAATTAATTAACATACCATGCTAAGGTAAGCTGAATTAATTAATTATGCCTCTTATCATCAAACTAAAAATAAAAAGCAAATACTTGTGAGCTTTTGTACCAGACATAAGAGAGATGAGTCTCTGCCGGGCTTCATTGGAAGCTCGTGGGGTTCGGATGCGGTCAATCCACTGGTACTCCGGATCCTCATTGACCACTAGTTCCTCCACAAAGCCATGAACCATGACAGCACGGTAACATCGCGGAATTGACGTAGCTGGCATGCAGAGACGGGAAGAAAAGGGGAAAGAAGAATTTAAAAACATGAACTACAACAGACAGCATCACAGAACCATAAACAAACCAGAGAAAATGTTGTTAAATTCAAATTAGAAGGAAATTTAAGGAGTAGGAGTAAGGAAATGCAGTCTGGAGGCTTACTACAGAAGAATTTGACTCCGCAGGAAGACTGTCTGAATCGGTTCAGGTCATTGAAGAGGTCCACCTTGACAAGCACATTGATCTCTCCTCTAATACCTAAATACAAGACAGAAACAATGTAATAAATCGTTCCTAACACAGTGTGTGTGTATTGTGGGTGTGGTGCAAACTTTCAACACGTGAACACATCGCTCCTTCGCTCGTTATCATTTATACATATTTATACAGATCAAAACATTAATAAAAAGACCTGCAGATACCCACCATGAATGGTGTCGTAGATGGGAAACCAGCCAGAGATGACTGTAGCAGCTTCACTGGAAAGTAGTGGGTCAATGTCAATGTAAACCTTCCCTATGGCATCATTAGCGCTGTATGTGTCATGATCCAGAACAGTTATCTGCAATGGCTCGTCCTGCAAATCCTCATCATCCACCTACAGAAAGTGGAAAGTGGGGTAAGCTATTTAAACGTAGTTTAAATTATCTAAAGAAAAACATGTTTAAGTAAAAAAAAAGACTTACCTCAAACTTGAACCACTCTGAATTCCACTGAGGATTCAGGGACTTAGGATAGACGTCAGTTTTAAAAGTTGTGTTTCCAAACTTCACCTAAAAGACATACAGCACAATCAGTGTCACAGAAGCTGCCTGTACATAAAGCTGTAAATGTGTGACTGAACATGCATGTAATTCTGTAAACGTGTGACTGAGAGGTGGGACTGGAGCTGTATGTAAAGCTGTACATGTGTAATTGGTGAATATGTGAATATGATATAAGGCAGGGTCTGGACTTACCTCCACAAAGGCATCAGTGAGGTCACTTGCACGGTCCATGACGGGCAGATGTCTGCCCGCCACTATTTTGGCCTTCAGTTTCCCCGGCATTGTTTACCTTGACCAGACCTAAATTCACAAATACATGAACATTAACATCAGAACGCTTAAGCTGTAGCGTACCAGTAAACTTTTATAACAGCTACAAGAAAACACGAGTGCTGCAGACAGTCAAGGAGCACATGACAGCTACAGCTGCATTTGACAGATTGGGCAGAAAGGGAAATCCTGCATAAATGCAGGACAACTTAAACTACCATTTCGGTAATTTCTGTTTAATAGGGCTGTGTACTGGCTAGAACTTCAAGCACATGAATCTCCCCTCTAATACCTAAACACAACTCAGGACCATATCCACAATATGCACATACTGTGTTACAAACGATTTACTACAAAGATATTACATGTAAACAAATTCCAATATAGAGGGTTCAGCTGAAATGTCAGTTTCATACACCTCCTTTAGCTCAAACCATCATAAAGGTCAGTGATATTTTGGAGAGCCATGTCATCTGCTGGTGTTGGTCCACTGTGTTATTTCAAGTCCAAAGTCAGGGAAGTGTTTTCCCAGAAAATATTATAGCACTT